>NC_064617.1:224466556-224774413 GCF_023898315.1 Schistocerca nitens
CCCAATTGGTTAGGTATGTGAAGCGGTTTCTTTTTTGATGCAAAGCGAGAGACATTCGTTCTCGGATGGTACCAATGAATAAAGAGCTCGGATAGGACGCCCCTGAATTGTTGGACTGTCGAAAACTCGCACGTAATTCGATTACTTACAGACAACACAGAAAACGCAGAGAAAGATCCAATGATTTTCGATTCCTTGCGCGTGCTTTCCAGGTACGTCGTCGTTTCCAGTGAATTTCTTAAAAACTAAGGTGTATTTTTGCGGTAGCGCTATTAGTCCTTACAGTACCGTGAAATTATCCATATAGCTTTTGCGTAACAGTCCCAGAAAACGTGCTATTTGTGGATCTTAGGGATCCCCGTAATTTTGAATTTATAAAATGTTTCAGAAGAATGCTGAAGATTAGATGGGTAGATCACATAACTAATGAGGAGGTACTGAATAGGATTGGGGAGAAGAGGAGTTTGTGGCACAACTTGACCAGAAGAAGGGATCGGTTGATAGGACATGTTCTGAGGCATCAAGGGATCACCAATTTAGTATTGGAGGGCAGCGTGGAGGGTAAAAATCGTAGGGGGAGACCAAGAGATGAATACACTAAGCAGATTCAGAAGGATGTAGGTTGCAGTAGGTACTGGGAGATGAAGCTTGCACAGGATAGAGTAGCAGGGAGAGCTGCATCAAACCAGTCTCAGGACTGAAGACCACAACAACAACAACAACAACAACAACAAAATGTTCAAATGGTTCAAATGGCTCTGAGCACTATGAGACTTAACATCTATGGTCATCAGTCCCCTAGAACTTAGAACTACTTAAACCTAACTAACCTAAGGACAGCACACAACACCCAGCCATCACGAGGCAGAGAAAATCCCTAACCCCGCCGGGAATCGAACCCGGGACCCCGGGCGTGGGAAGCGAGAACGCTACCGCACGACCACGAGATGCGGGCAACAAAATGTTTCAGGTAGCTTACAGGGCTTTAATTTTGTTAATATTCCCTGATATTTAGCGTAATTTCGAAGAGATGAAGCTAAAAATGCACAACGTCCCTACTGTTTACTTGCAGGCCTGGGCAATAAGAATTCGATACGCCTCCTTCTTTAGGTAGCAGTTAACTTGAAACGGACGTCTGTTTGAACACACTGTAATAGCTGTAGCGCCAGTTGTGGCTCGCTTCTTTTCCTCTTGCTTTAGGGACCGAATTACCTAGCCAATTCGAACTATGTTGTGTGTTCGGGCACAAATCAGAAGGTAGACGTGGGCATTCTTGTTTCTGTGAAGTACGGAATGGGGCAAATAAAAGTGGCCAGGACGAGTGGCTACTATTGGAAGGGAATGTATGCTTATAACCACACCACGTGACGGACACACCACGTGTACGCCCGTCACGTGATCCACACCGTTTTAGAGCGTAGTGTGGGCTGTGTCAGTGTTAGCGTAGCAGTGCAAAGGGGACGATAGTACTCACAGTGGAGTAGCGGGTGTTCGTTGTGGCAATGTAACGTAACAACGAATTCGTGGAAACGGTGGAGATAGTTGTTTGCTGATAAGTTTAATTTTGTCAAGGTGCCAGCAAAGAACGCCATGCAACGAAAATAGCGTCAGACAGGATCTGTTTTGAGCAAGTCAAAAAACGTGCCCGCACATAAAAAAATATGGCTACTGTTCACCAGAAAATGCTTCAGAGTCCTACGAAATCAACACGACGCCTGTCGCAAGAGACTGACTTATTGCGTCAATCATGCGGACGACTGCTCCACTTGGACCTACACGTGCATCCTTGTGTCGTTCACGCTTTAAAACGAGCGGATGTTCCTCAGTGCCTCCAGTTTTGTGATTTGGGATGAATGGCTTGGAAATGGATCTGTTCTTTAAGTCTGTGAAGCCTGCTTTCACATGAGTGGTTATGTCAACTAACAGAATCACAGATTATGGGCATCGAAGAATCTGCATAACTTCTACGAAACACCATTGCATGTTCAGAAGGCTGGGGTTTGGTGTACAGTGTCTACACGCCCCACTATTGGTCCCACCTTCTCAAAAAAATGGTTCAAATGGCTCTGAGCACTATGGGACTCGACTGCTGTGGTCATAAGTCCCCTAGAACTTAGAACTACTTAAACCTAACTAACCTAAGGACACCACACACATCCATGCCTGAGGCAGGATTCGAACCTGCGACCGTAGCAGTCGCACGGTTCCGGACTGCGCGCCTAGAACCGCGAGACCACCGCGGCCGGCGGTCCCATCTTCTCCCATCAGACGGTGATTGACAAGTTTACTTCTACATTTCTCCTCTCTCTCTCTCTCTCTCTCACTCTGTGTGTGTGTGTGTGTGTGTGTGTGTGTGTGTGTGTGTGTGATAGACTTGTTCTGTCTAACGTATTGTTGAGCGGTCATTCGCAGTTATCCCCTCGCGTTAAGAAGCAGTTGTCTGTCAAGGTTCCAAGGAAACATACCCTGCAATTCGAGTTCGATAAGTCTACACGTGCTGTTCAACCAAGTTCACTGGAAGTTCACGTTTGAATAGTGGGTATGGTAGGAATCACAAGCGGTGAAGCTCACCCGGCTTACTATGAAATGGAACAGTACAGCTTCTTCCGTGACACTGCTGAATCCTCTCTTACTGGACCGGCTATTGAGCGCGGAAGCGGAATTTAATTTCGCCTTGGCGACGGAACTGTAAGCACTGTTTCTCTTACAAGAACAGGCGCTGATTATAAAGTAACTTGTATCTTTAAGCTCCTCCATGAAGTCAAAAACTGGTTCAAATGGCTGTGAGCACTATGGGACTTAACATCACAGATCATCAGTCCCCTAGACTTAGAACTACTTAAACCTAAGTAACCTAAGGACAGCACACACATCCATGCCTGAGACAGGATTCGAACCTGCGACCGTAGCAGCAGCGCGGTTCCGGACTGAAGCGCCTAGAACCGCTCGGCCACAACGGCCGGCCCCATGAAGTCAGAAATTCCTATATTAAAGAAGTGCTAATCACTTATGACGAAGCCAGAAACAATAGAAATGAACGTTGGTTCAGTCAACATACTGTAGGTTGAAAGTTTTCAGTGGCGTGCCGTCTGTAGAAATGTAGGTAAAAGTCAATATTCCGTCACATATAATGGTTGTGGGATACAAGCTGCAGGTTTCATAGTCAGTCCAAGTTTTTACGTGCTTTATATGTAATGAACGTCAAAACTGCCCTAAACGCCGTTTTACAAAACTCTCTACACACTACTGAAAGTAATCCTGACAGATCTTGCAACTGAAAAACAGTCACCTGAAATAATTGAAAATAAAAAATCTGACATAATGAGAGGTGGCATGAGCCCCCTCTCATATTTCTGTCTTACGATTCTCCTCTCTAGTTGCATGCGGTGGAGGGTTGCTTTTCCTTAACACGCGTACTTCCCACGCAGCGTCTCTCGTCACCCGGGTGGTCCGGTGACAGGCGGGCTCTGTGGAACTGGAGAGAGTTAAGCCGACGTGTGTGAGGCAGTCGAGTGAATGCTTTGCAGACGCCGACATTGTCAAGAGACACGCCCGCTGGGGTGTGAAGTAGCGGCTGGGCTAGAGGTTCCGTTACTTCGGAGAAACTTTGCGAAAACACTTTCTGGCGGGCTACCAGCGAGGCGTGGGAATGACTTGTGTACCCACGCAGTTGTGGCGGGAAAATTCCCGCACTTTCTGCAAAATCAGCACAGAAATTGGCGCCAAGAATCTCCATTGGTGGAATGGTAGTGCTCCGGCAATGGAGTGGAATTTCCGCCGGTTTTCGAGTTGCTGATTGGAACGTAACCACGGCCACTGTCGTGGGGGCGGGAATGTTCGGTGTTCGGCCTGTACGGGTGCTCTAGGGAGTCGGCAGTCGCCTTTCGGTCGAGGACGTCGAAGCAACCAGCCCTCGCCTGCGGTACGCCAGATCGTGTTCTGGGAGATAAGAAGACAGTTTTGGTAATGTACGTCCGCAGCACCGGCAGATAGGGATTTTCCTAGGTGATAATCAGAGCTCAGCAGAGCGCGCCTGTTCATCCTTTTCTAACTTTGTTCTGTCTTGAGTAGCAGCAATTACTGTTGGGTTAGCTGTGTGTCTCTCTCGAGATTTGAGTGGAAAGGAATTGGCTCCACATACCACTTCGTCTTAAACCTCACGATCTAAGTTAGGGACAACTTCACCTTTATAGCGTTTGTTTGTGTTTCCAATTCGAGCCAATTTAATGTATTGTAAATGTGTCAGGTGTTTTGGTTTAGTATTTTGTGTTTAGTCGTAATAAATCATATTGTTATTTTGGACAGAACTTTCATTCTGTTAATCGATAGAGCAACCCTATCATTCCTCACTATGCTAATGAAACCTTGGTTTATTTAACTTATTTATCAAATTAAATTATTGCAGGTGCCAAACTCTCTTCTACTCCACTAGCAGGGTTGATTAGAGTCAGTTCGCGTATTTCTTTTATCCTTGTGCCACAGCAAAAGTCGGAGTTAGAATAGGGGGGGCTTAGAGCATCATTTACAGATGTAGATTCAAGAATTTAGTGTTAAATACACTGCTAGCCCCGGCCCCTCGCATAAAATGGCGACCCTTAGCCTCGGATCTTTCCTGTGAATCTCTGATAATCAAACGGGATTCTGAGTAGGAACATTCAATTTTTTTCCCTACTTTTTTTAAATGATTAATACCCAACTTGTTTTTATGATAGTTTCGCGTTTAGTTTTAAGTAGCGGCGCATGATTACAGTTTTTGTTTTCAGTGTATATATTTTTGTGTGTTCATTGTTTTTGTGTTTCGTTGATGTGGTGTCCGTACCACATCGCACTTTGTCCGATTTGTGTGCGGTTTCTGTACCACTTCAAATTGTGTTTGTGATTACAGCGTTGGAACAGCGTTGTTGAATTTTTATGTCTATGTGTAAAAATACAGGGAGTAGATTATTTTTACTGTGTATTTTAGATAAATTTTGTTTCTCATGAATGATCACGAGAAGTAAGGCACGACTATTATCGAGCGAAGCTAAAACAAAAGAGGATAGCATAATGGATAAGGGGCAGTTTACTGACGGGAATAGGTTCGGAGATGAGATGGGCACATTTTTAGCAGGACAGGACGCCAGGGGCATTGATGAGGAAGGTGATTTGGACGCGATCTCAGAGCAGCGTTGCGGCCGTGATTATGATAGTGAAGTAGAGGATGAAACAGAGACAGGCACACAGGTCGAGACGGTAGCAGAAGTTTATAATCAGACGAACGAGAGCAGACAGGGGCTAGCTCGGCCACGTCAGAGCTCTAGCGTCCAGGTGTCCAGAGTTACATCTCCCACGTTTGAAGAGGATCAAAAAGATGACGTAAACCCAATACTGAGCTTCCTACGATCAATGAAAGAAGAAGATGAGAAACAGCGTAAGGACACTCAGACTATAATTTCGCATATAGGGGAAATTCGTGGGGAATTAATAACAATAAAGAAAGAATGTAGAGAAGCAAAACAAATGTCAATGGCTGCACAAAAAGTAGCAGGCCTGGCCAAAACGGCAGCAATAGGGGCAATGAATGTCGCGGAAGCAACTTCTAAACTCGCAGGGCGCTTGCGACGTACAACACAATCCCATTCAAAATCCCTAGCATTCTTAAAAACTCAAGGTAATATCGCGGTTGCGAACACCACGAAACGAATGGAAGAAGTAGAGAGTCGGATAGCAAAACTAGAGCAAAACGGGCACACGAGCACTGCGCGTTCGGATACCAGTGATGGAATACACAGAATTGTGTCTCCGAGGAAAAGCCCGCCGTGCTCTAGCCCAGTGACAGAGTGCGGAACTAACAATGCACACGCAGAAACAGCGAGTAATAGCTCCAATAATTATAGCCCACCTAGGAGAGTGAATTCTGAGAACCACTTCCACTGTGATACAGAGGTAGCACATCACAGTTATCAGCAAGATAGAGCAGGACACTCAGCAGATGTGCAAGTATCGGAAACGAGTGACAACACCAGTGCGAGGATCAGACAGGATTTTGATCACAATCACTTCCTGTCGATACTAAAATTCCAGAAGTTCAAAGAAAATGGAGGGTCGATGCATCCGAAGAGCTGGGTGATGCAGTTTACCAATTCATTGCCGGCATCATGGCCAACCCAGGCAAAATTAGAATTCATGTGCGGACACATCGAAGGCCAAGCCGCGGAAAAGATGCGGGGTGTGGCAGTGACGTGTCGGACTTATCAGGAATTTGTTGGTGCATTCCTGCGGACCTACTGGTCAAAGGAAACGCAAGACAGGATTAAAGAGGAAATAATATTTTGTCCTGAACTGGAAGTGTCCGGGCATAGGAGCGCAACCAAATTTCTTGATGATTTACTCAAGAAGAATCAATTTTTAGATAGTCCATATAGCAACGGAGAAATCATAAAATTTTGCTTTTCCAAATTGCCAGTTAGGTACCAACAGACACTTGTCGGCAAGTGTGGATCTGACATAGAAGCATTCAAGAGTCTATTGCGCGAACTCGAAGTAGTCTTTGATAAACAAGACGCAAAGGACAGGAAGAAGGGGCAAAGTAACAAATGCCACGGGCCAGGAAGGGAAGACGACAACAGATCGCATAATCGCACTGGTCAGTTTGGAAACCAGGGTTACGGAAGTCAAGGTTACGCTATTCAAGGTTATGGAAACCAAAGACACGGAAACCAGAACGTCAGGGAGCAGGGTCAATCTAGACAAGGAATCTGGGATAGGAGGAGTAACGAACGGCAAAGCGACCGTAATTGGAGAGAGCGAAACCAAGGACAACAGTGGAACCAGGAGATTGAAACAAGACCCGCAAATCCTAATGCACGTCAGAGGAGGGGGAGCTTAACAAGGGATTGACGCCAGACTAGTGCGAACACAGGCCGCCGGAATTTCGCACGTAATCTCGGACCTGGCCAACTACGGATGATACATTACGAAGATTTATCAGAAATCCTGCTCGAGGAACATAAAGCAACTCCTCGACAAGATCGGCAGCCTCTTATCACAGTAGCAATAGCTGAAAAGAGTATGAATGCGATAATAGATAGTGGAAGCTACATAACAGCAATATCTGAGGCAGCATACAAGAGGTGCTCTCAGGAGATGGACTGGCCTGTTCTATCGGTTAAGAAAACCAAAATAAAAGGGGCATTAGCGGGTAAATGTACGGAGGTCACCCAACAAACAAGACTGGAATTCTCCTGCCAAGGACACAAAATAGAGTCTAACTTCTGGATCGTGCCAAATCTGGCGATCGACATGATAATAGGAACGGACTTCCTAAATGAACATGAAGCAATAGTTGATCTAGGACGAGGTGAAGTGGTTTTGAGGAAAGGGAATCCCGTCCACATTACGTTCGACGACCAGCTGATCCCAGCTCAACTACCGTCTAACTGTGTACGGATAAACTATGCGTGTCTGAAAGACAGAAAGGAAGAACAGGTCGATGTTGCGGGTAGGGGAGAGGACACGGATGAGAATGAAGTCGGAATAATGGGAGAAATAAAGGAGAAAATAGGAGAAAAAGTGGTAGCAATACAGAATATAAGGTGCGACCACCGCAAAGAACTTCATAAATTACTAGTAGAACATGCGGAGGTCTTCATTCCCAAGACAGGATCAATAAAGAACTTCCAATATGAATTTCGTGTACGTCCGCACAACCAGTTTCGTGTGCCACCCTATCCAATCCCCTTGGCATATCGGCAGAAAGTAGCAGCTGAAATTACGCGAATGCTGAGTGAAGGAATAATAGAACCTACGGCTTCAGCCTATAATAACCCGTTAAGAGTAGTCGAGAAGGCAGATGGTAGTATTCGTTTAGTCTTGGACTCGCGACAAATTAATACCATAATAGAACCCGAAACAGACAGACCGGAACGATTAGAGGAACTCTTACAAAACTTCCATGGAATATCAATCTTCTCATCAGTTGATCTAAAATCGAGTTTCTGGCAGATCGAGCTCCATCCAAATTGCAGACAGTACACAGCCTTTTTAGCATTTGGTAGATGTTACCGGTTTCGTCGTCTACCATTTGGTTTGAACGTTTCATCTGCCGCATTCATTCGGGGGCTGGACGGCATACTAAGCGATAATTTGAAACGTCATGTCACCAGCTATGTGGACGATTTGCTGATCGCGGAGAAATCTTGGGGAGAGCACAATGCGGTCCTCGGTGAACTCCTAGCGACATTCAAGGAATACGGTGTGACTATCAATATCGAAAAATCGAATTTTGGGACGTCCTCTGTGAAATTTCTAGGACATATCATCACGGGTGAGGGCATTGCGCCAAATCCCGAAAAGATCGAAGCGATTGAAAAGTTTCCCATTCCTACGACAAAGAAGCAGTTAAGGGGGTTCTTGGGGATCATAAATTTTTACAACCGCTTTATACATGTCAAAACTCAGAGCAGTCCTCGGTTGCATCAACTTACAGGAAAGAAGATTCCTTGGGAATGGGACGAGGCGGCCGAATCCGAATGGAAAACATTAAAATTCGCATTATTACAAGCACCCATCCTATCACACCCTAATTTAGCAGAAGAGCTTTGCATAGTAACGGACAGTTCATACTCCGGTCTGGGTGTCATGGTGTTCCAAGACTATGTACATGAAGGAAACAGGGTGTGGAAGACAATTGCGTTTGCTAGCAGAGTACTAGCCAAGAGTGAGAGGAATTACTCAGTAACCGAGTTAGAGGCGCTGGCTATTGTATGGGCGTTTGAAAAATTCAGATACCTTCTGTTTGGTCGCAAGACGAAAGTCTACACAGACCACAAGGCACTCGAGTTCTTGATGACTGCAAAGCTTAATCACAGGCGGCTCATTAGGTGGGCATCATATCTACAGCAGTACAACTTTTCGATAGAATATATCCCCGGCAGTCAGAACATTATTGCAGACGCCTTATCACGGTCACCGATCGGATTTGAGCACAACATGGAAGAAGATCTAGAGGAAAATCACTACTGCCTTTACTATATGCAGAAAGTAGCCTTTGAGAATTTTATTACCTGTAGTATGCAGGACATCAAGAAGGAGCAAGACAAGGACCCTGCCCTAGTGTTATTGAAACAGAAATGGATAGACAGAAGACACGCCACCATCAGGCAGTTCTACCTCTTGCGGAAAGGGATAATTTTCCACCGAAATTATGCCAATGACACTGAATGGGGGGTATGCATCCCTGAACACCTAATAAACAAGGTTATATGGCATACTCACCTCAGCTATGGACACTTCGGACCACGCAAGTGCAATCTCAAGCTAAGGACCATGTGTTACTTTCGAAACATGGAGCGTCGAATTCGGAGGGTACTGTCGGTGTGTAAAGACTGCCAAAAGGCTAAGCACACCACTGTGAGCATGCAGGCACCATTATACCCAATCGTACCGACCAAATTAAGACAATTAGCAGCAACAGATTTGATGGGACCTTTGCCAAGAACAAGAAGAGGATATACTTACGTATTAGTGTTTGTTGAACTAACGTCCAAATACGTTACCTTTACGCCACTGAAGAGGGCGACGGGACGAACTGTATCACGAGCCCTAATCCGGGATTTCCTACCACAGGTTGGTCATGTGAGTAGAATCATTTCGGATAACGGGCCACAGTTTAAGTCAAAAACATGGAAGGAGACGTTGCGTCGATGTAAAATTGATCCCATTTTTATATCTTCACACCATCCGAGCTCGAATGCTGCAGAACGGGTTATTAAAGAACTCGGAAACTTGTGCCGGTTGTACTGTAACAAACAGCACACGACATGGGACGTGTTCCTTAAAGACTTCCAGGAGGTGATCAATGAGGCACCCCATGGGATAACAAAATTGGCACCCATTACAGTACTGAAAAACCGGATTCCTAAGGACTTGATAACCAAGGTCGTAAACTTCCCACCAAGGGCGCGAACGCAGCACCAAGCCATAGTGGATTTGGCTCTCAAGAGGATACGGGCTGCAGCAGAGGTCAGGAAGAGACGTGCCGACAGGGGAGCTCGTCTACGACACTTCCAAATTGGACAAAAGGTGCTCGTTAAGTCTTTCCGACTTTCGAACAAACAAAAAATGAAATGCCAAAAATTCTATTCTGTTTACAACGGCCCGTACCGTATAAGGAGAGCAGCTCACCACAATGCTTATGAATTGGAGACGCTGAAAGGAAAGAAGTCCATAGGACTCCACCACATCTCTCACATAAAGGAGTTCGTAGAATAGTAGTAGTGTAAGAAGTGTACATAGTAGAATAGGCAAATATATGAACCTTTTTTCGGGGAACAATAATCGTTACATTAATAGATTAAGATTGCTAAAGTATTAACACGCTGCGTTGTCTTGCATAAGAATTTACTGCTGCTATCCTCTTTTTGTTTATGTTCGCGATCTCCAATGTCGATGGAGTAGGAGACACTACCTTTTCATGAGCAATGTTTTTGTCCTTTCCTATCTGGTGTCCATGTTGAGGGATAATGATGAGTGACGAGATGTTGCACAAACGGGCGCATACAAGAACGTGCTCTTAGAAGCGTTCTGAGAAGTCGTGATACGCTCCATAGCGGCCACAACCAGTTCGTGAGACGTTCATACCAATGCTTGCAGGCACGCGTCAGTGCACTGCAAGATTGTGGTATATTGCGTGATTTCGAGGATGAATATGGGCAGTATAGTTTTTGCAGAGCTGCGCCAGCATCGTTGTCTTGCAAGTCGGGGTGAACCTGTGAGCATTTGACTCTAATGGTGCCCTAGACGAGAGAAATGCGGGCATAAAAGCCTACCATGCCAATGTGCTGGTTGGGGATTTAGCGTGCTGCTCGTGACTGTCACAGATGAATAACCAGGGACTTATACTTGGATATTCGTGACATACTGTGTAGCTGGCGTGTGTTGGGCGACTGAATCCTCAACAGGAACCACCCCTGGCTTGGTCATATTACATTGCTTCTGGAAGGGTGTGCTTTGATCCCGAAAACCGCATCAGATAGAGAAGGAAGTTGCAACTATAAATTTATTGTCGTGTATAGCCATGGCTAACCCAGTCTCTGGAGTTTCAGTGAGGCGTAGTGAAAACTCGGAGGCCATGTCGTACGGCGCGCACATCACTGTCGTCAATAGCGGCGAGCAGCGAGACATCTCAACGTAACAGGAATTATGTAAGAGTATTGAAAAAAAAAAGGTAATAATAATAATAATAATAGAGTACCATATTCTAGGATAAATTAAACTTTAGGATTTTTACAATAACTAGATTAATATTGTGGGGGTTTTCTACCACAAGTGTTATGTTTGGCGCGCGCCTGTTGAGATGCTATTTTTCAGGTCATCAAATCACAGACCCGAGATGGAACGACGACCGGCGAGCGAACGTAGAATAGTTGGAATAACATAATTTATTCAGAAGACATAGAATGTAGATCGTTGGCATATGGTAGTTAATTCTTGAGCATGTCTACTGTCGATCTATATAATTAATAGTAATATTAGTGCGGGCCCGCACATTTAGTTGTTCATCCATTACAAAGCATCAGTTATCACACACCATGTACAATACTGAGATCGGTCTCTACACATATATCAAAATAAATTATTTCCATGTCTAGATTAGATGTTATAATGATTGCCATAGATTAATAACTATAAAAGTAAAATAAGAGTGTCTGAAATGACAGACCATCAATGTTTCATTATGTAAATTTATTATAACATAGAAGGTCATGGGAAAAAGTTAGGCATAAGATTTTTGTAAGAATTGTGCAGATGACGAGGATCGTGGCAATGCGGAGGCCGGCCGGAGCGGGAACAAGAGGTCTGCGGCTACCTGCAAGAAAAGAGCGTCAGCGCGCTACCTGACGTGAAGGGTGCGAGAGCATCCGGTTCTACAGGCTGTCAGTCATGAGGTCGTGTACCTGCGGGATTACGCGGGACCCTCGCCGGGCCACAAGCGAAAGTGAGGCTGGCCGTTGACCCTGACACGCGACCCACACGCGACAGCCTGCTAGCTCTCCGGACGCGGCAGCCGTTTGGAGGGATTCCCTGTGGCAGACCACGTTGTCGTGAGTACACGAAGAAGATCACATATCGTGTCAGAACTGCGCCTCATGTGCCTCAGGACAGAAAGGGACGCTCTATACTCACCTGTTTGGGTTTTTACAACTCACTAGCATTGGCCGATCTGCATACACAAAGCAGTATCGTGCCACACTAACAAACGTATGGTCTCATTTCTTACTTCTCCTCTCTATTAGAGAGCAGTTTTAACAATAGTCGCTCCTAGTTCGATCCTGTATGGATGACCTCACACACTTGTGGAGTCACTCCACGTGCCATCATCCCTCGTCGAACTGCAATATTGGGAAACGTAAAGTTCTGTCCAGCGAGAGAAGAGACCTAGACTAGTGATGTATCCCAACAAGGAGATCTCAGAGACAATTAATCGACGTGAGGAGAGCCTATCACTGTGTCTTCCTACCGTACTGCCGTGATCATACGCGTGGGTCTGACTACAATCTCAACAGCGTACTGCAGACACTCCAGAACACCCTATTGCCGTTGCAACAACGTAGCAACAACACCCGACGTTTAGCCTTATGTGATGTCAGTACTGTAGAATTTGTGAAGTGCTACGGATATTTCAAACAATGTGATTTAGTGCCTCATTCTCAGCACAGTCGTGAACTTTGTGCAATGTGCACGCACAATTTGATGCCCCATGAACCTTGTTTTTTTTCTTAAATTTATTTCTCTTATATTGTTTTTGTAATGTATGTTATACCTTGTATTCATTTGTGTTTTACACTGTAATTCTTATTACAGATTACTGTATTGTTCTCCACATCATGCTTTTTTTTGTATTTTGTGTTTATTGTTGTGTGTATGCAAACAGTGTGCCTGAAGTCCCCATAAACTGAAGCAGATACCACCACTGTCATTGTGAATAGACCATCAGTTCAGGGAACATTTTGTAATGGTTATTCTTGCTGCAGGGAGACAGAATGAATCGGAGGTTGTAACTAGATTCTGAAAGCTCACAAAGAGATTGTTAACTTATATAGTATCATGTGTGAGTGAGTTCAGGTTAGTTTAATGATTAAAATTGTTGTAACATCTTGGGCATTTAATTGCGGAGCACTACAACTCTGATTGTAAAGAATAAACTGCTCCATATTTGGCTCAGATGCCCGGGCCATATTTAGAGCGTGAATGTCTGCGTGAATCGGTGTTTGGGAAGGGGCTCCCTGGGTATGGATGTGTGATGTGAGTGTTAGTGTTCCATATTAAGAAGGTGAAGTTGGCTACATCATAAATAATCCTCCATGAGTTGCAGTTTTCAGTTGCAATGATCTTTTTTATAGAGTGCGGTATGTGGAGTCACTTTGTAAGATTGTTCTTGGGCGATTGACTCACTACCTTGCTCCTAAGTGAGCCAACCGCTCACCAATTACAATCTAAAATGGCGTAGGGGCAATGAGAGGTGGCATGAGCCCCCTCTCATATTTCTATCTTACGATTCTCCTCTCTAGTTGCATGCGGTGGAGGGTTGCTTTTCCTTAACACGCGTACTTCCCACGCAGCGTCTCTCGTCACCCGGGTGGTCCGGTGACAGGCGGGCTCTGTGGAACTGGAGAGAGTTAAGCCGACGTGTGTGAGGCAGTCGAGTGAATGCTTTGCAGACGCCGACATTGTCAAGAGACACGCCCGCTGGGGTGTGAAGTAGCGGCTGGGCTAGAGGTTCCGTTACTTCGGAGAAACTTTGCGAAAACACTTTCTGGCGGGCTACCAGCGAGGCGTGGGAATGACTTGTGTACCCACGCAGTTGTGGCGGGAAAATTCCCGCACTTTCTGCAAAATCAGCACAGAAATTGGCGCCAAGAATCTCCATTGGTGGAATGGTAGTGCTCCGGCAATGGAGTGGAATTTCCGCCGGTTTTCGAGTTGCTGATTGGAACGTAACCACGGCCACTGTCGTGGGGGCGGGAATGTTCGGTGTTCGGCCTGTACGGGTGCTCTAGGGAGTCGGCAGTCGCCTTTCGGTCGAGGACGTCGAAGCAACCAGCCCTCGCCTGCGGTACGCCAGATCGTGTTCTGGGAGATAAGAAGACAGTTTTGGTAATGTACGTCCGCAGCACCGGCAGATAGGGATTTTCCTAGGTGATAATCAGAGCTCAGCAGAGCGCGCCTGTTCATCCTTTTCTAACTTTGTTCTGTCTTGAGTAGCAGCAATTACTGTTGGGTTAGCTGTGTGTCTCTCTCGAGATTTGAGTGGAAAGGAATTGGCTCCACATACCACTTCGTCTTAAACCTCACGATCTAAGTTAGGGACAACTTCACCTTTATAGCGTTTGTTTGTGTTTCCAATTCGAGCCAATTTAATGTATTGTAAATGTGTCAGGTGTTTTGGTTTAGTATTTTGTGTTTAGTCGTAATAAATCATATTGTTATTTTGGACAGAACTTTCATTCTGTTAATCGATAGAGCAATCCTATCATTCCTCACTATGCTAATGAAACCTTGGTTTATTTAACTTATTTATCAAATTAAATTATTGCAGGTGCCAAACTCTCTTCTACTCCACTAGCAGGGTTGATTAGAGTCAGTTCGCGTATTTCTTTTATCCTTGTGCCACAGCAAAAGTCGGAGTTAGAATAGGGGGGGCTTAGAGCATCATTTACAGATGTAGATTCAAGAATTTAGTGTTAAATACACTGCTAGCCCCGGCCCCTCGCAATATTACGTCTCTAAGATTTTCCGCCACTGGCAACAATCTATACCTAAAACCGTTGCTTCAGTGAGCTACCAGGAGTAGACGAACGGGCAAGGGGAACGAGCAAGGGGAATAGTTCCGACGATGTGATTACTGAAACCGGACAGTCATCTAAAACGACACTCAAGTACCTGCATCTGACACGGTATTAGACAATACTGTTGCCACTAACTCCATGGAACAGGAATTTCCGAAATGACAACATAATGTCGCGGCATTGCCTTCCGTTCGTGCTGCTCGCCAACACGTGGCCCAGCGAATGGAACTCGACCACGCGAGCAAGGAAAACAAATGCGTCACGTCGCCTAATGAGAGTACACGAACATCCTAGTGCCAGCCTACCATCGACAACCTTCCGAGCAGGGCAGCCGTTGCACACAAACAGGAGGTAAGTGGTAGTCATAATGAAAACGCAGACCAGCTGCAAAAAAAAAGAAACCCGATTTGCATGCACGAGAAGTCATTCACTTAGAAAAGGAGCGGGTCGTCAATATGGCGCTCGCATCACGTTCATCTATAGAACGAGGCAGCGCCAGTGCACCTAGTCGTACAGAATACAAACCAATGCAAACGTCACCAAGAAGAAAAACTTGACTAAAACATCCAAAGGGAAGGAAAATGAAAGTCACGAATCCGACACTCCCAAGGACACACAAATGGAGTGACTGAGTGCAGAGTAAGCTAATTAAATAATATCTTAGCCATACACAGTTCTTACCCTGAACATTAATAGAATTACGTCTGATTTAAAAATAGCTGCATTGCGGCAATTTATATATGAGTCTGACGCCGACATTATCGTCTTACATCGAGCGAGGTCGCGCAATGGTTAGCACACTGGACTCGCATTCGGGAGGACGACGGTACAAACCCGTGTCCGGCCGTCCTGATTTAGGTTTTCCGTGACTTCCCTAAATCACTTCAGGCAAATTCCGGCATGGTTCCTTTGAAAGGGCATGGCCAACTTCGTTCCCCTTCCCTCCCTAATCCGAGGGGACCGAAGACCTCGCTGTTTGCTCCCCCCCCCCCCCCCCCCTCCAAACCAATCAACCAACCTACCCTATTACAAGATGTGACACAAATAAACGAACATTCTTACATCTTCAGCGTGGCGCGATCTATAGTATTATGAATACTGAATAAATTGTCAATAGCCAAGATCGCTAAAATCATTTATACATATAGATGACTGGTTTAGGTAATTCTCTGTTGCCATTTTTGGATCCATGTTTAGATCACGGTTCCGAAAATGGCAACAGAGAACCGCGGAAGTTAGTAACCTATATGAATAAATGCTTTTAGCAATCTTCGCAGTTCAAAGTTTATTCAGGGTTCATAACCTTAAATGTATGTGGATTATTTTGCACTCGTAAATGTAAAGTTGAGTTAGAAGTATATATACCGAGATCTAGTTTAATAACGATGTTATAAGACTAAATAATTTTAAAAAAGATAAATCGAATGAAAATTTTTTAAAAATTCCGAAAAGAAATCCCAGCAAATATGCCCCAGTCTCCTGTATTTTTAACCTAATCAATATAACAAGTTTGTTACCTCCTTCACAATATTTCCGTCCGCTTTGATCAGTCTTGAATTCTCGGCGAGTGTCCGCACTTCGTAAGAGAGAGGTAACTACTGAACGAAACTCAGAATAACGTGCTCACGGCGGTACCCCAAAGAGCCTAACATTCACAGTGTTTCGACGACAGCAGTTGTAATGTTGTTGCATTAACTTGTTCTCAAAGCGGTACTGATACTGAAGACCATAAAAGTGGGTTAAAAGTTGTGAGCTATCTGAGGAAGTTAACCTTGCATTACTGCGCAACTGTTTCACTAGGTATCCAGTCTAGCTTACCAAATTCCCAACCAGACTAACATTAATTATAATCTTTTAGTACTCATCTTACTATAACCGGTGATATATATATATATATATATATAAACAATTTAAATAAAATGAAATAAATCAGTCTATATTTGGACATTTATTTTAACATTGATCATTGTTCCGTTAAAATTTCAGCATATCAAACTTGATTCATAACTAAACTGGTGCCTTATTTATGATTGTGAAAATGTAAGTTTTTAATCTTACGGAACACATCAAATAGGGAGCCAAGATTGGGAGACTACATACAACACCGCATTCATAAAATAACACACGAAGAACGTTGAAACATATCCTAGAGGAAATTAACCACAACCAACCGATTCAACTTTCACCCAAAGAAGTTACGTTCGTAGCGCAATCCTGTCAGTCATGAAATTACCACACACTCGTATACTAAATTCATACTAACTCCCTGTGAAATCTTCCCGAAAAGAATAGCTGAGCGCTACTTTGATGCTTACACTACATGCTTCACGTGGTCAACTTGGTTTACACAAAGAGTGTACCTCCACAATAATTTTGATAATTAAAATAAATTACATCGAAACGCAATTTACAAAAGAAAAACCTCGAACTGGATACTATCGTCTTACTATTAACCTGATGGGTCAAACAATTGTATAAGCACGTGGTACTGGTCTCACAAAGTACACCCCACCTGGGTTGAACATAAAGAAAAGTTGCTATATTGAAAAATATTGTCAAGATGAGATGTTATAATCTCACGCACATTCGCATTTAAGATTGATAATCTTAGTTAGAGTTACTGATCAACACGTGGTTCCACTTTACTCACAAAGTAGTGACAAAGCAACAACCGGGAGATATTCTAAAATTCACACTCGAATTACACTGCGTTGCAATTTAAGATAACATTAGATATTTTAGAGCTAAACCTGAAATAAAGGTGATTAAATTTTCAGTTAGGCTGAACTTAAGAAATCCATTGTCCTACGGACTTGGCAGACACGTGCTTAGCCGGAGATCTTACCACTTCAGACGCTCGCCGCAGACAGACTAACCTGGGTCTCTACCGAGCGTGCTTAACAGATACAAATGGAAGTGACCAGAGAGGCAGCTTCCTATACCAACATGACAAGGGATGGACAGACTATACTAAGAATAGGAACCTCTCTGCTTTTAGAAAGCGTAGACCTGTTATCTAGCAGACAGGCTTGTCTGCTACCATCAAGCATGCAACTAGAAATACATTTGTTCATTCATCCTCTCACACAGAAGGCAAGGGGGATGACAGTATCTTATCATATACATTATATAAAAGAAAGCGGATGTTGGTTCTGTATGAGACTGTGTGACATGAATTACATATAAACTGTGTTTTAAAGTGTAGTAGTGTGACAGATGGTTCTTGTTTATGTGTAAAAGTAACACGTTCCACTGCTCAGTCTCCTCCCAGATACTCAAACACACCACAGTAAATTTAGAAGAGGATTTATGCCGTAAATGACAACATATTTAAGAAATTAACATGAAAGGAATCCAACAGAGACGTTTCATAACCACAACGCTCTGGGAAAAGACTGTGCAGGGAATTTTCTGGCCATGCTAGGACATTCCCAAGCAGCTTTCTCACACCCAACTTAAACCAAAAATGTAAAGAAAAGGCAAAAGGTCACCAGCTGCTTGCTAAAACACAATAATTTCAACACGTCTTTAGAATCTACCAATTTCAAAGAGAAAAACAACACAATCTGTGACACCTATTTAAAAGTAGTGTCGACCTAATTCGGTCAGCAAGTAAAAACAATGGTTCCTGTGTCATTAATATGAAAACAATTTCTGGTTGTTACCCTTATGGAGTTCACCAGTATTTGCTCATTGCAAGATCCAACTGATCACAGGAAAATTTATAACTGTTTATTTACAACTAAAATTTATGAAAATAGCAAAGGTGCCACAGCAATTAAAAAAAACATGAAAATAACATCAGTATTATAAAGCAGAACATTACAATGCACAATCCGCAAAAATGTTTTACAAAGTGGTTATAGCAAAAAAATTCTATATCTTATAGAACTAATAATTTGTAGAATTAAAATAGCTTTGTGGCACTAATTTAATCACTCTATTATATTTCAGTTAGTTAGCAAACAATGATCACTGTGTCATTATATTGAAACTACAATTAATTATGTGTCTGTTACCCTTAAGGTGTTCCTCACTATAAATATGCCCCATGTAAAGGCTAATCGATCACAGTCCAATGAGCATGAATAGCTATCTGACTGATAAACGAAGCAATGCCACAGGAATGAATTTACGAAACAAAATATCACAAATCTAATACAACACACAAAAACAAACATTGAGAAATAAAACTGCTCTGAAAGTACAGTAGCCAACATCTAAAAAAAGAAAACACCAATAAATAAAACACCTGCAAAATACAAGTGTCAGTCTAATAAAAAAAACACCAATAAATCGAACCCCTGCAAAATACACGATCAAAGTTTCTCTGAAAGAAACACACGTGTATGCATTGGACTAAGAACTGTATAATCACTGTTCACTGGCACACTCAGTAGTTCCACTGTTCCGAGGCACAATATAAGAGGGGGGCGAGGGGGGGGGGTTCGTCGCCGCAGCTGTCAGTAGGGATTTTTGTCCATCTGTTGCGTGCAATCCCGCCGTCTCTGCCTTTCTCATGAAGTTTCTCTTGGTGGCCCGTGTCACGTACATCTCGATTTGGTTCCATGTTTGTGTTGTCAAATTCGTGCGGTATTCTCGTTTGACACGCCAGGTTGATAATCCTGGGCGAGAATGACACTTAATAGCTCTTCTTTGTGCCACCATTAGCTACCAGGGAACATCGAACTACGATTTACTGTCGCTTGACGGCGGGCATCCGCCAGGAAATGTTGATAGGCGTTGTTGAAGTCTGCCAGTTTCTCTGGACAGTACGTGTCAAAAGGCTCCACGCCCCTTGTTAAATTCTTGAGTTATCCTCCATTGGCTCGCCGGTTTGATATTCCTGGGCAAGGATGACACTTAGTGGCTCTTCTTTGTGCCACCCTTAGCAACCAGAGAACACCGAACCATGATTTACTGCCGCTTGACAATGGGCTTCCGCCAAGAAATGTTGATAGTCGTCGTTGACGCCTGCAAGTTTCTCTGGACAGTACCTGTCAAAAGGCTCCACGCCTCTTTATCCCATGTCTTCTGTCGTTTCACCGAGGCCGTCTCGTCACGGTTGCATGCGTGTGGTGCGTTGCCAGCAGATGGATTTCCGCGCGGTGGACCGCTCGGCCATCTCAGGTCATCACCTCCACGAAGGGTCGCACTGGTGCGGCCGGCCATTAGCTCCGGGTGCAAGGGAAAGTGATTGTCCCGTAGCCTTCTTTTGTTGCCAACCGCGCTCCCAAAGTGGCCCGGTTGACAGTGTGTCCTGCTGGGAAACCCGCCTGTTTACAACTAGTCCTCCTCCTCGCTGCTCCCGCTGTCTCGTAAGAGTTTAGCCGGTTCGCTTTCACGTTCTCAACTGCATTCACAGAAATTGTTCACCATAGTTATGTGATTACAAAATGTCATACATAATACCACTTAGTATTTTCTTTCACAATTTTTAAGAACAAAAGTGAGACAATTTTTTTAAATAAAAAAGTTAAATGAATCGACAGTATAAAAATAAAAGTTAAATGACTTGACAATATAAAAATAAGTGAAATGACTTGACAGTATAAAAATAAAAATTAAATGAACTGACAATATAATATCTAAATCCACATCACTAATGTGATTCACTTGCGTTTTAATAAATCAAATGCTACTTATTGATTCACTAAAATGAATAGTATTATGCCTTGTGCAAGTATAGGTCAGGACAGCATAGGGCTCACATGTTATTTACACATACACACATGGACACCTGTTGTCTCTACTACAAACTAACTACCCATAAACATGTATTACTCAAAATTCTACTTCAATCCACTACTAGTTAATCCAACAAGCTACTTCAATGCTACTCCAACACAGTGTTTATACCACTACAACATTGCTCTAATTCGTCCTCTTCTTGACGCTCGTGGCATATGTCTTGTCACATGATAAATATGGAGAAACGTTCCTTAAACAAGCATAGTGAAAAGAACAATGGTTATTTACACGCCAAAACATTTATACCAGTTGACACACCTGATAAGAGACTCGCAATTATACATTTATCATACTCATATGTTTACACATAAAACAGTAAGACTAATTCATCTAAAATTACGTTATCACAAGAATTAATCACACAGCTGACTCTGAGAAGGGTAAAAATATTTTCATTATACAGGTTATACTACATTTTCTTACCCATTTTGCTCCAATTTCGTTCCTTCTTTAAGTTACCTTTCGCTTCCAAATCAGTTATTTCGCGTGTGGTGGTTATTCTGGATTCATTTCTCATGAATGACAAAATTGTGGTCTCCTCTATTCTGTAAAACAGTTTCATCTTAACATCCTATTGAACTTACAACTGACACAAAAGATCCGAATCCTCCTGTAGTTTAAATGACAAATGTTTTGCTTCATCCTTATTACATTAAACCAAGCTTTCCTTCGGTCCCATAATCAAAATTATTTAATCTTCCTCTGTCTTCAAGAGGGAAATTTCTTCAGTTCAATTCATATAGGCTGCAGTGCATCCCGCACCAGCGAAAACAGTAAGCTGTAATGCTCACAGCATCAGCAAAACACATAAACGTCGCTTTTCTAGGACAAGTATTAACGCAGAATAATTTTTCAGGCTCTGGCTGAACATCAATCAAGACTACAGAAAGGATCCATATTTCTGTTCCATTCTCCATTTGCTGAAAATCTGCTCGTATTTGATTACCACAATAATATTTCAGGGCCACGTAAATTACACAAACCACAATTCTTCTTTCACCTTGAAGGGAATCAATCTACTTACGAAATCCACAGACAGCACTTTACGTTCTCAGCTATAAAGAACAAAAAAGACATATCATCAATATTAACATATTAGCGCATATTGGGAAGCCACTGGTTAAACAATCGTATTATCGCATCCTGTTTTCAAGATTCCAAACTTACTCATTCCTTTCTCAGAGTTCTCCTATCTTAAAATATTCATACAGCACGCATACTATAGTAAGAGATCCTCATTTATACTAACAGATATAGAATAGTAGTAGATAGATAGTAGCACTGAAAGCAGAAAATCGGAAACAAGGCTACTAACAGCTGGGGACCTGGGTTAGCCAGACGCATAATACCCACAGATCGGATATTCCCCTGAGTTTTGCATTAATTCAACACAGATCTTGCTTCCCTCAGGAGCGACTCTTTTCAATTTACACAAAAAATCCATAAACAGCATTTCACTCGTTCGCAAAGAAACCTTTTATCTTCACATTTGAACCAACCTAAATCCTAATTGCACAAGGAAAGAAAAAAAAAAAAAACACTAACATCACTTCAATCAATCACATAGAAACATCTTTATCATTATTTTTACCAACATATTCAAAATGCATATGTCACAAATGTAAACTAATCAATTGTTTCTCTTCACCGTCCTCTCTACTCCTCACTGTCCTTTCTACTCAATGTATTGTTTTACGTTTGACACATGGTGTAGCCCTTTTGATTTCTTCGACCGAAGAGTTTCAACTTCTATGGCGTTTTCATGGGGAATCTTCTTTATCCTTGCAGACACCTGACTGTTAGACAGCTTGTGTGATCTGATAAGAACTTTTTGTCCTACATGAAACACTTTTTCTGACGATTTTTTTTATACGCCTTGACTCTGGCTTCTGCTGCACGCTTGATGTTGCGTAAAGCTAAGTCAACAATTGCGTTCCGGCGTAGTCTCGGCTCTAGTGGCCAAGGCACCACCTCTTTGATTTTGCTTGGGGGCTCCTTGTTTTTTAGCACAGTGATTGGCGGAAGCTTTGTTGACGTATTAGGCAACTCATTAATTATGTTCTGAAATCCTTTTAGGTGTATGTCCCACGATCGGTGATCACGACTGCAGTATAACCTACATAATTTTCCTAATTCACGCATAATACACTCACTGGTGTTCGAGCTGGGGTGAAAAAAAAATATATATATATAGGTTTAATTCTTCTCCTTCGAAGCATCCGCTGACAGTATTGCGATCTAAATTGTAGTCCATTATCCGAGATAACCCTTTTCACACGCCCAACTTCATGCAGAAACTGCTTTGCAAATGCAGTTGCCACTGCCCTTCCTGTGGCTCGCCTCAATGGAGTCATACACACAAACTTGGAGGTTAGCTCCACCGCTACGAAAACATATGCAAAACCTGCTTTAGATCGTATTAGTGGCCCAAATAGATCCACGGCCGCGAGGTCACAAAGTTTGCTTGGTATTACCGGGTGCAATGATGCAACATAAGTCACTGTGGCCGCCTTTGCTCTCTAAGTACACAACGAATACGCCGTAGCATGTTATTAAAATAGCATGTCTCCTTCAGTTTTTCACAACATTTCTGTGCTCCGAAGTGACCATAACTCAAATGTATGTACCATATAATTTTGTTTACGAGTTCCTCCGGAGTCACCAACACCCATCTGGAGTCGTCCGGGGCTCGTTTCTTGAATAGTATTCTATTGCGCACTAAGTAGTACTGGCGTATTCCTACATTCTCCTTGTCCTCCCACTTCTTCTTTATATCTTTCAATACTGCGTCCTTATCCTGTTCGTCCGCTATACTCCCTAAAGAGGTGGTAACCAAGTTCTCGAACGCTACATTTTGTAAGTATAGGATGCTAAAATTATTTTCACCGAGTTCCCCTTCTTCTGTGTGAACCAAACCTATAGGAATGCGCGATAAAGCGTCAGCAATTACATTTTTCTGTCCCGGAATGTATTCTACAGTGAAATTATATTCCTGTAGGTATAGTGCCCAGCGTCCTAGTCTCCCATGCGTGATTTTTGTGCTCATAAGAAATTGGAGTGCACGATGGTCAGTGTACACCCTGGTGGTCCTCCCAAATAAGAAATACCTAAATTTTGAGAATGCCCAAACTATCGCGAGTGCTTCGAGTTCTGTCACGGAATAATTTTTTTCACATCGAGAGAGCACCCTGATCCCAAACGAGATTGTTTTCCAAGTTGTAATATCATCATTTCCTTCTGTTTGAAACAGTACCGCACCTAATCCTGACAAGGAACTGTCCGTCATTAAACAGAATTCTTGTGTCAGATCGGGATGCACGAGGGTGGGAGCCTCTACCAATGCCTTTTTCAATTTATAAAATTCATCCTGTGCCTCTTGATCCCAGACCCACAAAGCGTTCTTCCCTGTTAGTCCACATAGAGGGGGTGTACCAAGTACACTAAAATTTATAAATCGCTTATAAAAATTACACAGGCCTAAGAATGCTCACAACTGTTTTTTATTTGTCGGCATTGCACAGTCCGTTATCGCCGCAATTTTCTCCGGGTCAGGTCGTATTTCATTTGCAGAGACAATATAGCCTAAGAATTTTATGTTCTCTCGTCCGAACTGTGACTTATCTAAGTTGACTGTTACACCTGCCTTCTCAAAAACATCCAGTAGTCTAGAATGAGATTTTCACTCTGCAGCGGAGTGTGCGCTGATATGAAACTTCCTGGCAGATTAAAACTGTGTGTCCGACCGAGACTCGAACTCGGGACCTTTGCCTTTCGCGGGCAAGTGCTCTACCATCTGAGCTACCGAAGCACGACTCACGCCCGGTACTCACAGCTTTACTTCTGCCAGTACCTCGTCTCCTACCTTCCAAACTTTACAGAAGCTCTCCTGCGAACCATGCAGAACTAGCACTCCTGAAAGAAAGGATATTGCGGAGACATGGCTTAGCCACAGCCTGGGGGATGTTTCCAGAATGAGATTTTCACTCTGCAGCGGAGTGTGCGCTGATATGAAACTTCCTGGCAGATTAAAACTGTGTCCGACCGAGACTCGAACTCGGGACCTTTGCCTTTCGCGGGCAAGTGCTCTACCATCTGAGCTACCGAAGCACGACTCACGCCCGGTACTCACAGCTTTACTTCTGCCAGTACCTCGTCTCCTACCTTCCAAACTTTACAGAAGCTCTCCTGCGAACCATGCAGAACTAGCACTCCTGAAAGAAAGGATATTGCGGAGACATGGCTTAGCCACAGCCTGGGGGATGTTTCCAGAATGAGATTTTCACTCTGCAGCGGAGTGTGCGCTGATATGAAACTTCCTGGCAGATTAAAACTGTGTGTCCGACCGAGACTCGAACTCGGGACCTTTGCCTTTCGCGGGCAAGTGCTCTACCATCTGAGCTACCGAAGCACGACTCACGCCCGGTACTCACAGCTTTACTTCTGCCAGTACCTCGTCTCCTACCTTCCAAACTTTACAGAAGCTCTCCTGCGAACCATGCAGAACTAGCACTCCTGAAAGAAAGGATATTGCGGAGACATGGCTTAGCCACAGCCTGGGGGATGTTTCCAGAATGAGATTTTCACTCTGCAGCGGAGTGTGCGCTGATATGAAACTTCCTGGCAGATTAAAACTGTGTGTCCGACCGAGACTCGAACTCGGGACCTTTGCCTTTCGCGGGCAAGTGCTCTACCATCTGAGCTACCGAAGCACGACTCACGCCCGGTACTCACAGCTTTACTTCTGCCAGTACCTCGTCTCCTACCTTCCAAACTTTACAGAAGCTCTCCTGCGAACCATGCAGAACTAGCACTCCTGAAAGAAAGGATATTGCGGAGACATGGCTTAGCCACAGCCTGGGGGATGTTTCCAGAATGAGATTTTCACTCTGCAGCGGAGTGTGCGCTGATATGAAACTTCCTGGCAGATTAAAACTGTGTGTCCGACCGAGACTCGAACTCGGGACCTTTGCCTTTCGCGGGCAAGTGCTCTACCATCTGAGCTACCGAAGCACGACTCACGCCCGGTACTCACAGCTTTACTTCTGCCAGTACCTCGTCTCCTACCTTCCAAACTTTACAGAAGCTCTCCTGCGAACCATGCAGAACTAGCACTCCTGAAAGAAAGGATATTGCGGAGACATGGCTTAGCCACAGCCTGGGGGATGTTTCCAGAATGAGATTTTCACTCTGCAGCGGAGTGTGCGCTGATATGAAACTTCCTGGCAGATTAAAACTGTGTGTCCGACCGAGACTCGAACTCGGGACCTTTGCCTTTCGCGGGCAAGTGCTCTACCATCTGAGCTACCGAAGCACGACTCACGCCCAGTACTCACAGCTTTACTTCTGCCAGTACCTCGTCTCCTACCTTCCAAACTTTACAGAAGCTCTCCTGCGAACCATGCAGAACTAGCACTCCTGAAAGAAAGGATATTGCGGAGACATGGCTTAGCCACAGCCTGGGGGATGTTTCCAGAATGAGATTTTCACTCTGCAGCGGAGTGTGCGCTGATATGAAACTTCCTGGCAGATTAAAACTGTGTGTCCGACCGAGACTCGAACTCGGGACCTTTGCCTTTCGCGGGCAAGTGCTCTACCATCTGAGCTACCGAAGCACGACTCACGCCCGGTACTCACAGCTTTACTTCTGCCAGTACCTCGTCTCCTACCTTCCAAACTTTACAGAAGCTCTCCTGCGAACCATGCAGAACTAGCACTCCTGAAAGAAAGGATATTGCGGAGACATGGCTTAGCCACAGCCTGGGGGATGTTTCCAGAATGAGATTTTCACTCTGCAGCGGAGTGTGCGCTGATATGAAACTTCCTGGCAGATTAAAACTGTGTGTCCGACCGAGACTCGAACTCGGGACCTTTGCCTTTCGCGGGCAAGTGCTCTACCATCTGAGCTACCGAAGCACGACTCACGCCCGGTACTCACAGCTTTACTTCTGCCAGTACCTCGTCTCCTACCTTCCAAACTTTACAGAAGCTCTCCTGCGAACCATGCAGAACTAGCACTCCTGAAAGAAAGGATATTGCGGAGACATGGCTTAGCCACAGCCTGGGGGATGTTTCCAGAATGAGATTTTCACTCTGCAGCGGAGTGTGCGCTGATATGAAACTTCCTGGCAGATTAAAACTGTGTGTCCGACCGAGACTCGAACTCGGGACCTTTGCCTTTCGCGGGCAAGTGCTCTACCATCTGAGCTACCGAAGCACGACTCACGCCCGGTACTCACAGCTTTACTTCTGCCAGTACCTCGTCTCCTACCTTCCAAACTTTACAGAAGCTCTCCTGCGAACCATGCAGAACTAGCACTCCTGAAAGAAAGGATATTGCGGAGACATGGCTTAGCCACAGCCTGGGGGATGTTTCCAGAATGAGATTTTCACTCTGCAGCGGAGTGTGCGCTGATATGAAACTTCCTGGCAGATTAAAACTGTGTGTCCGACCGAGACTCGAACTCGGGACCTTTGCCTTTCGCGGGCAAGTGCTCTACCATCTGAGCTACCGAAGCACGACTCACGCCCGGTACTCACAGCTTTACTTCTGCCAGTACCTCGTCTCCTACCTTCCAAACTTTACAGAAGCTCTCCTGCGAACCATGCAGAACTAGCACTCCTGAAAGAAAGGATATTGCGGAGACATGGCTTAGCCACAGCCTGGGGGATGTTTCCAGAATGAGATTTTCACTCTGCAGCGGAGTGTGCGCTGATATGAAACTTCCTGGCAGATTAAAACTGTGTGTCCGACCGAGACTCGAACTCGGGACCTTTGCCTTTCGCGGGCAAGTGCTCTACCATCTGAGCTACCGAAGCACGACTCACGCCCGGTACTCACAGCTTTACTTCTGCCAGTACCTCGTCTCCTACCTTCCAAACTTTCTGCATGGTTCGCAGGAGAGCTTCTGTAAAGTTTGGAAGGTAGGAGACGAGGTACTGGCAGAAGTAAAGCTGTGAGTACCGGGCGTGAGTCGTGCTTCGGTAGCTCAGATGGTAGAGCACTTGCCCGCGAAAGGCAAAGGTCCCGAGTTCGAGTCTCGGTCGGACACACAGTTTTAATCTGCCAGGAAGTTTCATATCAGCGCACACTCCGCTGCAGAGTGAAAATCTCATTCTGGAAACATCCCCCAGGCTGTGGCTAAGCCATGTCTCCGCAATATCCTTTCTTTCAGGAGTGCTAGTTCTGCATGGTTCGCAGGAGAGCTTCTGTAAAGTTTGGAAGGTAGGAGACGAGGTACTGGCAGAAGTAAAGCTGTGAGTACCGGGCGTGAGTCGTGCTTCGGTAGCTCAGATGGTAGAGCACTTGCCCGCGAAAGGCAAAGGTCCCGAGTTCGAGTCTCGGTCGGACACACAGTTTTAATCTGCCAGGAAGTTTCATATCAGCGCACACTCCGCTGCAGAGTGAAAATCTCATTCTGGAAACATCCCCCAGGCTGTGGCTAAGCCATGTCTCCGCAATATCCTTTCTTTCAGGAGTGCTAGTTCTGCATGGTTCGCAGGAGAGCTTCTGTAAAGTTTGGAAGGTAGGAGACGAGGTACTGGCAGAAGTAAAGCTGTGAGTACCGGGCGTGAGTCGTGCTTCGGTAGCTCAGATGGTAGAGCACTTGCCCGCGAAAGGCAAAGGTCCCGAGTTCGAGTCCCGGTCGGACACACAGTTTTAATCTGCCAGGAAGTTTCATATCAGCGCACGCTCCGCTGCAGAGTGAAAATCTCATTCTGGAAACATCCCCCAGGCTGTGGCTAAGCCATGTCTCCGCAATATCCTTTCTTTCAGGAGTGCTAGTTCTGCATGGTTCGCAGGAGAGCTTCTGTAAAGTTTGGAAGGTAGGAGACGAGGTACTGGCAGAAGTAAAGCTGTGAGTACCGGGCGTGAGTCGTGCTTCGGTAGCTCAGATGGTAGAGCACTTGCCCGCGAAAGGCAAAGGTCCCGAGTTCAAGTCTCGGTCGGACACACAGTTTTAATCTGCCAGGAAGTTTCATATCAGCGCACACTCCGCTGCAGAGTGAAAATCTCATTCTGGAAACATCCCCCAGGCTGTGGCTAAGCCATGTCTCCGCAATATCCTTTCTTTCAGGAGTGCTAGTTCTGCATGGTTCGCAGGAGAGCTTCTGTAAAGTTTGGAAGGTAGGAGACGAGGTACTGGCAGAAGTAAAGCTGTGAGTACCGGGCGTGAGTCGTGCTTCGGTAGCTCAGATGGTAGAGCACTTGCCCGCGAAAGGCAAAGGTCCCGAGTTCGAGTCTCGGTCGGACACACAGTTTTAATCTGCCAGGAAGTTTCATATCAGCGCACACTCCGCTGCAGAGTGAAAATCTCATTCTGGAAACATCCCCCAGGCTGTGGCTAAGCCATGTCTCCGCAATATCCTTTCTTTCAGGAGTGCTAGTTCTGCATGGTTCGCAGGAGAGCTTCTGTAAAGTTTGGAAGGTAGGAGACGAGGTACGGGCAGAAGTAAAGCTGTGAGTACCGGGCGTGAGTCGTGCTTCGGTAGCTCAGATGGTAGAGCACTTGCCCGCGAAAGGCAAAGGTCCCGAGTTCGAGTCTCGGTCGGACACACAGTTTTAATCTGCCAGGAAGTTTCATATCAGCGCACACTCCGCTGCAGAGTGAAAATCTCATTCTGGAAACATCCCCCAGGCTGTGGCTAAGCCATGTCTCCGCAATATCCTTTCTTTCAGGAGTGCTAGTTCTGCATGGTTCGCAGGAGAGCTTCTGTAAAGTTTGGAAGGTAGGAGACGAGGTACTGGCAGAAGTAAAGCTGTGAGTACCGGGCGTGAGTCGTGCTTCGGTAGCTCAGATGGTAGAGCCCTTGCCCGCGAAAGGCAAAGGTCCCGAGTTCGAGTCTCGGTCGGACACACAGTTTTAATCTGCCAGGAAGTTTCATATCAGCGCACACTCCGCTGCAGAGTGAAAATCTCATTCTGGAAACATCCCCCAGGCTGTGGCTAAGCCATGTCTCCGCAATATCCTTTCTTTCAGGAGTGCTAGTTCTGCATGGTTCGCAGGAGAGCTTCTGTAAAGTTTGGAAGGTAGGAGACGAGGTACTGGCAGAAGTAAAGCTGTGAGTACCGGGCGTGAGTCGTGCTTCGGTAGCTCAGATGGTAGAGCACTTGCCCGCGAAAGGCAAAGGTCCCGAGTTCGAGTCTCGGTCGGACACACAGTTTTAATCTGCCAGGAAGTTTCATATCAGCGCACACTCCGCTGCAGAGTGAAAATCTCATTCTGGAAACATCCCCCAGGCTGTGGCTAAGCCATGTCTCCGCAATATCCTTTCTTTCAGGAGTGCTAGTTCTGCATGGTTCGCAGGAGAGCTTCTGTAAAGTTTGGAAGGTAGGAGATGAGGTACTGGCAGAAGTAAAGCTGTGAGTACCGGGCGTGAGTCGTGCTTCGGTAGCTCAGATGGTAGAGCACTTGCCCGCGAAAGGCAAAGGTCCCGAGTTCGAGTCTCGGTCGGACACACAGTTTTAATCTGCCAGGAAGTTTCATATCAGCGCACACTCCGCTGCAGAGTGAAAATCTCATTCTGGAAACATCCCCCAGGCTGTGGCTAAGCCATGTCTCCGCAATATCCTTTCTTTCAGGAGTGCTAGTTCTGCATGGTTCGCAGGAGAGCTTCTGTAAAGTTTGGAAGGTAGGAGACGAGGTACTGGCAGAAGTAAAGCTGTGAGTACCGGGCGTGAGTCGTGCTTCGGTAGCTCAGATGGTAGAGCACTTGCCCGCGAAAGGCAAAGGTCCCGAGTTCGAGTCTCGGTCGGACACACAGTTTTAATCTGCCAGGAAGTTTCATATCAGCGCACACTCCGCTGCAGAGTGAAAATCTCATTCTGGAAACATCCCCCAGGCTGTGGCTAAGCCATGTCTCCGCAATATCCTTTCTTTCAGGAGTGCTAGTTCTGCATGGTTCGCAGGAGAGCTTCTGTAAAGTTTGGAAGGTAGGAGACGAGGTACTGGCAGAAGTAAAGCTGTGAGTACCGGGCGTGAGTCGTGCTTCGGTAGCTCAGATGGTAGAGCACTTGCCCGCGAAAGGCAAAGGTCCCGAGTTCGAGTCTCGGTCGGACACACAGTTTTAATCTGCCAGGAAGTTTCATATCAGCGCACACTCCGCTGCAGAGTGAAAATCTCATTCTGGAAACATCCCCCAGGCTGTGGCTAAGCCATGTCTCCGCAATATCCTTTCTTTCAGGAGTGCTAGTTCTGCATGGTTCGCAGGAGAGCTTCTGTAAAGTTTGGAAGGTAGGAGACGAGGTACTGGCAGAAGTAAAGCTGTGAGTACCGGGCGTGAGTCGTGCTTCGGTAGCTCAGATGGTAGAGCACTTGCCCGCGAAAGGCAAAGGTCCCGAGTTCGAGTCCCGGTCGGACACACAGTTTTAATCTGCCAGGAAGTTTCATATCAGCGCACGCTCCGCTGCAGAGTGAAAATCTCATTCTGGAAACATCCCCCAGGCTGTGGCTAAGCCATGTCTCCGCAATATCCTTTCTTTCAGGAGTGCTAGTTCTGCATGGTTCGCAGGAGAGCTTCTGTAAAGTTTGGAAGGTAGGAGACGAGGTACTGGCAGAAGTAAAGCTGTGAGTACCGGGCGTGAGTCGTGCTTCGGTAGCTCAGATGGTAGAGCACTTGCCCGCGAAAGGCAAAGGTCCCGAGTTCAAGTCTCGGTCGGACACACAGTTTTAATCTGCCAGGAAGTTTCATATCAGCGCACACTCCGCTGCAGAGTGAAAATCTCATTCTGGAAACATCCCCCAGGCTGTGGCTAAGCCATGTCTCCGCAATATCCTTTCTTTCAGGAGTGCTAGTTCTGCATGGTTCGCAGGAGAGCTTCTGTAAAGTTTGGAAGGTAGGAGACGAGGTACTGGCAGAAGTAAAGCTGTGAGTACCGGGCGTGAGTCGTGCTTCGGTAGCTCAGATGGTAGAGCACTTGCCCGCGAAAGGCAAAGGTCCCGAGTTCGAGTCTCGGTCGGACACACAGTTTTAATCTGCCAGGAAGTTTCATATCAGCGCACACTCCGCTGCAGAGTGAAAATCTCATTCTGGAAACATCCCCCAGGCTGTGGCTAAGCCATGTCTCCGCAATATCCTTTCTTTCAGGAGTGCTAGTTCTGCATGGTTCGCAGGAGAGCTTCTGTAAAGTTTGGAAGGTAGGAGACGAGGTACGGGCAGAAGTAAAGCTGTGAGTACCGGGCGTGAGTCGTGCTTCGGTAGCTCAGATGGTAGAGCACTTGCCCGCGAAAGGCAAAGGTCCCGAGTTCGAGTCTCGGTCGGACACACAGTTTTAATCTGCCAGGAAGTTTCATATCAGCGCACACTCCGCTGCAGAGTGAAAATCTCATTCTGGAAACATCCCCCAGGCTGTGGCTAAGCCATGTCTCCGCAATATCCTTTCTTTCAGGAGTGCTAGTTCTGCATGGTTCGCAGGAGAGCTTCTGTAAAGTTTGGAAGGTAGGAGACGAGGTACTGGCAGAAGTAAAGCTGTGAGTACCGGGCGTGAGTCGTGCTTCGGTAGCTCAGATGGTAGAGCCCTTGCCCGCGAAAGGCAAAGGTCCCGAGTTCGAGTCTCGGTCGGACACACAGTTTTAATCTGCCAGGAAGTTTCATATCAGCGCACACTCCGCTGCAGAGTGAAAATCTCATTCTGGAAACATCCCCCAGGCTGTGGCTAAGCCATGTCTCCGCAATATCCTTTCTTTCAGGAGTGCTAGTTCTGCATGGTTCGCAGGAGAGCTTCTGTAAAGTTTGGAAGGTAGGAGACGAGGTACTGGCAGAAGTAAAGCTGTGAGTACCGGGCGTGAGTCGTGCTTCGGTAGCTCAGATGGTAGAGCACTTGCCCGCGAAAGGCAAAGGTCCCGAGTTCGAGTCTCGGTCGGACACACAGTTTTAATCTGCCAGGAAGTTTCATATCAGCGCACACTCCGCTGCAGAGTGAAAATCTCATTCTGGAAACATCCCCCAGGCTGTGGCTAAGCCATGTCTCCGCAATATCCTTTCTTTCAGGAGTGCTAGTTCTGCATGGTTCGCAGGAGAGCTTCTGTAAAGTTTGGAAGGTAGGAGATGAGGTACTGGCAGAAGTAAAGCTGTAAGTACCGGGCGTGAGTCGTGCTTCGGTAGCTCAGATGGTAGAGCACTTGCCCGCGAAAGGCAAAGGTCCCGAGTTCGAGTCTCGGTCGGACACACAGTTTTAATCTGCCAGGAAGTTTCATATCAGCGCACACTCCGCTGCAGAGTGAAAATCTCATTCTGGAAACATCCCCCAGGCTGTGGCTAAGCCATGTCTCCGCAATATCCTTTCTTTCAGGAGTGCTAGTTCTGCATGGTTCGCAGGAGAGCTTCTGTAAAGTTTGGAAGGTAGGAGACGAGGTACTGGCAGAAGTAAAGCTGTGAGTACCGGGCGTGAGTCGTGCTTCGGTAGCTCAGATGGTAGAGCACTTGCCCGCGAAAGGCAAAGGTCCCGAGTTCGAGTCTCGGTCGGACACACAGTTTTAATCTGCCAGGAAGTTTCATATCAGCGCACACTCCGCTGCAGAGTGAAAATCTCATTCTGGAAACATCCCCCAGGCTGTGGCTAAGCCATGTCTCCGCAATATCCTTTCTTTCAGGAGTGCTAGTTCTGCATGGTTCGCAGGAGAGCTTCTGTAAAGTTTGGAAGGTAGGAGACGAGGTACTGGCAGAAGTAAAGCTGTGAGTACCGGGCGTGAGTCGTGCTTCGGTAGCTCAGATGGTAGAGCACTTGCCCGCGAAAGGCAAAGGTCCCGAGTTCGAGTCTCGGTCGGACACACAGTTTTAATCTGCCAGGAAGTTTCATATCAGCGCACACTCCGCTGCAGAGTGAAAATCTCATTCTGGAAACATCCCCCAGGCTGTGGCTAAGCCATGTCTCCGCAATATCCTTTCTTTCAGGAGTGCTAGTTCTGCATGGTTCGCAGGAGAGCTTCTGTAAAGTTTGGAAGGTAGGAGACGAGGTACTGGCAGAAGTAAAGCTGTGAGTACCGGGCGTGAGTCGTGCTTCGGTAGCTCAGATGGTAGAGCACTTGCCCGCGAAAGGCAAAGGTCCCGAGTTCGAGTCTCGGTCGGACACACAGTTTTAATCTGCCAGGAAGTTTCATATCAGCGCACACTCCGCTGCAGAGTGAAAATCTCATTCTGGAAACATCCCCCAGGCTGTGGCTAAGCCATGTCTCCGCAATATCCTTTCTTTCAGGAGTGCTAGTTCTGCATGGTTCGCAGGAGAGCTTCTGTAAAGTTTGGAAGGTAGGAGACGAGGTACTGGCAGAAGTAAAGCTGTGAGTACCGGGCGTGAGTCGTGCTTCGGTAGCTCAGATGGTAGAGCACTTGCCCGCGAAAGGCAAAGGTCCCGAGTTCGAGTCTCGGTCGGACACACAGTTTTAATCTGCCAGGAAGTTTCATATCAGCGCACACTCCGCTGCAGAGTGAAAATCTCATTCTGGAAACATCCCCCAGGCTGTGGCTAAGCCATGTCTCCGCAATATCCTTTCTTTCAGGAGTGCTAGTTCTGCATGGTTCGCAGGAGAGCTTCTGTAAAGTTTGGAAGGTAGGAGACGAGGTACTGGCAGAAGTAAAGCTGTGAGTACCGGGCGTGAGTCGTGCTTCGGTAGCTCAGATGGTAGAGCACTTGCCCGCGAAAGGCAAAGGTCCCGAGTTCGAGTCTCGGTCGGACACACAGTTTTAATCTGCCAGGAAGTTTCATATCAGCGCACACTCCGCTGCAGAGTGAAAATCTCATTCTGGAAACATCCCCCAGGCTGTGGCTAAGCCATGTCTCCGCAATATCCTTTCTTTCAGGAGTGCTAGTTCTGCATGGTTCGCAGGAGAGCTTCTGTAAAGTTTGGAAGGTAGGAGACGAGGTACTGGCAGAAGTAAAGCTGTGAGTACCGGGCGTGAGTCGTGCTTCGGTAGCTCAGATGGTAGAGCACTTGCCCGCGAAAGGCAAAGGTCCCGAGTTCGAGTCTCGGTCGGACACACAGTTTTAATCTGCCAGGAAGTTTCATATCAGCGCACACTCCGCTGCAGAGTGAAAATCTCATTCTGGAAACATCCCCCAGGCTGTGGCTAAGCCATGTCTCCGCAATATCCTTTCTTTCAGGAGTGCTAGTTCTGCATGGTTCGCAGGAGAGCTTCTGTAAAGTTTGGAAGGTAGGAGACGAGGTACTGGCAGAAGTAAAGCTGTGAGTACCGGGCGTGAGTCGTGCTTCGGTAGCTCAGATGGTAGAGCACTTGCCCGCGAAAGGCAAAGGTCCCGAGTTCGAGTCTCGGTCGGACACACAGTTTTAATCTGCCAGGAAGTTTCATATCAGCGCACACTCCGCTGCAGAGTGAAAATCTCATTCTGGAAACATCCCCCAGGCTGTGGCTAAGCCATGTCTCCGCAATATCCTTTCTTTCAGGAGTGCTAGTTCTGCATGGTTCGCAGGAGAGCTTCTGTAAAGTTTGGAAGGTAGGAGACGAGGTACTGGCAGAAGTAAAGCTGTGAGTACCGGGCGTGAGTCGTGCTTCGGTAGCTCAGATGGTAGAGCACTTGCCCGCGAAAGGCAAAGGTCCCGAGTTCGAGTCTCGGTCGGACACACAGTTTTAATCTGCCAGGAAGTTTCATATCAGCGCACACTCCGCTGCAGAGTGAAAATCTCATTCTGGAAACATCCCCCAGGCTGTGGCTAAGCCATGTCTCCGCAATATCCTTTCTTTCAGGAGTGCTAGTTCTGCATGGTTCGCAGGAGAGCTTCTGTAAAGTTTGGAAGGTAGGAGACGAGGTACTGGCAGAAGTAAAGCTGTGAGTACCGGGCGTGAGTCGTGCTTCGGTAGCTCAGATGGTAGAGCACTTGCCCGCGAAAGGCAAAGGTCCCGAGTTCGAGTCTCGGTCGGACACACAGTTTTAATCTGCCAGGAAGTTTCATATCAGCGCACACTCCGCTGCAGAGTGAAAATCTCATTCTGGAAACATCCCCCAGGCTGTGGCTAAGCCATGTCTCCGCAATATCCTTTCTTTCAGGAGTGCTAGTTCTGCATGGTTCGCAGGAGAGCTTCTGTAAAGTTTGGAAGGTAGGAGACGAGGTACTGGCAGAAGTAAAGCTGTGAGTACCGGGCGTGAGTCGTGCTTCGGTAGCTCAGATGGTAGAGCACTTGCCCGCGAAAGGCAAAGGTCCCGAGTTCGAGTCTCGGTCGGACACACAGTTTTAATCTGCCAGGAAGTTTCATATCAGCGCACACTCCGCTGCAGAGTGAAAATCTCATTCTGGAAACATCCCCCAGGCTGTGGCTAAGCCATGTCTCCGCAATATCCTTTCTTTCAGGAGTGCTAGTTCTGCATGGTTCGCAGGAGAGCTTCTGTAAAGTTTGGGAGGTAGGAGACGAGGTACTGGCAGAAGTAAAGCTGTGAGTACCGGGCGTGAGTCGTGCTTCGGTAGCTCAGATGGTAGAGCACTTGCCCGCGAAAGGCAAAGGTCCCGAGTTCTAGTCTCGGTCGGACACACAGTTTTAATCTGCCAGGAAGTTTCATATCAGCGCACACTCCGCTGCAGAGTGAAAATCTCATTCTGGAAACATCCCCCAGGCTGTGGCTAAGCCATGTCTCCGCAATATCCTTTCTTTCAGGAGTGCTAGTTCTGCATGGTTCGCAGGAGAGCTTCTGTAAAGTTTGGAAGGTAGGAGACGAGGTACTGGCAGAAGTAAAGCTGTGAGTACCGGGCGTGAGTCGTGCTTCGGTAGCTCAGATGGTAGAGCACTTGCCCGCGAAAGGCAAAGGTCCCGAGTTCGAGTCTCGGTCGGACACACAGTTTTAATCTGCCAGGAAGTTTCATATCAGCGCACACTCCGCTGCAGAGTGAAAATCTCATTCTGGAAACATCCCCCAGGCTGTGGCTAAGCCATGTCTCCGCAATATCCTTTCTTTCAGGAGTGCTAGTTCTGCATGGTTCGCAGGAGAGCTTCTGTAAAGTTTGGAAGGTAGGAGACGAGGTACTGGCAGAAGTAAAGCTGTGAGTACCGGGCGTGAGTCGTGCTTCGGTAGCTCAGATGGTAGAGCACTTGCCCGCGAAAGGCAAAGGTCCCGAGTTCGAGTCTCGGTCGGACACACAGTTTTAATCTGCCAGGAAGTTTCATCCAGTAGTCTGTTCAGAACGTCATTATGATCCTCCCACGACTTTTCCGCAATTAATATATCGTCCACGTAAATTGTTACTCGCTGTTTCAAATCATCAGGCAAAATGATATTTAATCCCCTTATAAAAGCAGCTGATGAGACGTTTAGTCCGAAAGGGAGACGCCGGAATTGGAAACAATTTCCGTAACACAGGAACGCTGTATATAATCTGCAAGAGGGTTGTAGCACGATTTGCCAAAAACTCGAACGGAGGTCGACAGATGATAGTACCTTTACCCCGTGGAAACGTTGTAAGAGTTCCTCAAGGCTCTCAGGCCTGTCCGTTTCCGACATAATAATTGTGTTTATCTGTCTCGAGTCTAGTACCAAACGAAACGAGTTGTCGCGTTTTGGTACGACAAGCAAGGGTGAGTTGTACGAGCTTACTGCCCGCTCAATTATTCCTTGTTCTAACATCTTGTTTATTTCCTTCTCCACCTGGGCTTTATACGCCACGGGAATAGGGTATGGTCTAACAGAAAACTTCTGATGGTCACGTACTCTAAATTGGTAAGTAAAACCCTTAATCGCCCCCGGAGTCTCAGAAAATACCCGTTCATGATTCCTAAGTAGGCAATATACACTCCTGGAAATGGAAAAAAGAACACATTGACACCGGTGTGTCAGACCCACCATACTTGCTCCGGACACTGCGAGAGGGCTGTACAAGCAATGATCACACGCACGGCACAGCGGACACACCAAGAACCGCGGTGTTGGCCGTCGAATGGCGGACAGGGAAAAGGAGAAATTACACTCCTGGAAATTGAAATAAGAACACCGTGAATTCATTGTCCCAGGAAGGGGAAACTTTATTGACACATTCCTGGGGTCAGATACATCACATGATCACACTGACAGAACCACAGGCACATAGACACAGGCAACAGAGCATGCACAATGTCGGCACTAGTACAGTGTATATCCACCTTTCGCAGCAATGCAGGCTGCTATTCTCCCATGGAGACGATCGTAGAGATGCTGGATGTAGTCCTGTGGAACGGCTTGCCATGCCATTTCCACCTGGCGCCTCAGTTGGACCAGCGTTCGTGCTGGACGTGCAGACCGCGTGAGACGACGCTTCATCCAGTCCCAAACATGCTCAATGGGGGACAGATCCGGAGATCTTGCTGGCCAGGGTAGTTGACTTACACCTTCTAGAGCACGTTGGGTGGCACGGGATACATGCGGACGTGCATTGTCCTGTTGGAACAGCAAGTTCCCTTGCCGGTCTAGGAATGGTAGAACGATGGGTTCGATGACGGTTTGGATGTACCGTGCACTATTCAGTGTCCCCTCGACGATCACCAGTGGTGTACGGCCAGTGTAGGAGATCGCTCCCCACACCATGATGCCGGGTGTTGGCCCTGTGTGCCTCGGTCGTATGCAGTCCTGATTGTGACGCTCACCTGCACGGCGCCAAACACGCATACGACCATCATTGGCACCAAGGCAGAAGCGACTCTCATCGCTGAAGACGACACGTCTCCATTCGTCCCTCCATTCACGCCTGTCGCGACACCACTGGAGGCGGGCTGCACGATGTTGGGGCGTGAGCGGAAGACGGCCTAACGGTGTGCGGGACCGTAGCCCAGCTTCATGGAGACGGTTGCGAATGGTCCTCGCCGATACCCCAGGAGCAACAGTGTCCCTAATTTGCTGGGAAGTGGCGATGCGGTCCCCTACGGCACTGCGTAGGATCCTACGGTCTTGGCGTGCATCCGTGCGTCGCTGCGGTCCGGTCCCAGGTCGACGGGCACGTGCACCTTCCGCCGACCACTGGCGACAACATCGATGTACTGTGGAGACCTCACGCCCTACGTGTTGAGCAATTCGGCGGTACGTCCACCCGGCCTCGCGCATGCCCACTATACGCCCTCGCTCAAAGTCCGTCAACTGCACATACGGTTCACGTCCACGCTGTCGCGGCATGCTACCAGTGTTAAAGACTGCGATGGAGCTCCGTATGCCACGGCAAACTGGCTGACACTGACGGCGGCGGTGCACAAATGCTGCGCAGCTAGCGCCATTCGACGGCCAACACCGCGGTTCCTGGTGTGTCCGCTGTGCCGTGCGTGTGATCATTGCTTGTACAGCCCTCTCGCAGTGTCCGGAGCAAGTAAGGTGGGTCTGACACACCGGTGTCAATGTGTTCTTTTTTCCATTTCCAGGAGTGTATTTCGTTTACTGCAACTGTCACGACTGGATTTATTCCCGAAACAGTCCGGAACCGTGCGACTGCTACGGTCGCAGGTTCGAATCCTGCCTCGGGCATGGATGTGTGTGATGTCCTTAGGTTAGTTAAGTTTAAGTAGTTCTAAGTTCTAGGGGATTTATGACCACAGCAGTTGAGTCCCATAGTGCTCAGAGCCATTTGAACCTGTTCCCGAAATTTTAGCACTCCTAGTTTCTTGCAACAAATCCTCTCTAATATCTTCCCTATATACCCTATGCACTCATTTGCTATGTCGCTCATTTGTTCCGATTGGGCGCCTTCTACGTTGATCGTTTGTCATTGCCGATTTTGTTCATTTCCATTTGCTGGATTATGTCTAGGGTTAGCCGGCCGAATTTCAACATCATGAGGTGCTCCGCCTACAGTCCTATTCCCACCGTGTTCACCGTAGTATCGATTTGTAGTGGACTGACAAGGCAGCCAGTCCGCAGTGACGGGTAGCCGAAAGGGCACACGTACACACACGCCGACTGGCGCGAAGTCTGGAACAGGATTCGTAATGAATGCAATAAAGAAAAGAACGTAGCTATGGAATATACTTAACTTTCAATCCTTATTTGTATACAGCATTCTTGATGATACAAGTGAGACTATCTTGAGATACATGCAATGTTACAAATGGCGCCTTGCTAGGTCGTAGCCATTAACTTAGCTGAAGGCTATTCTAACTGTCTCTCGGCAAATGAGAGAAAGGCTTCGTCAGTGTAGTCGCTAGCAACGTCGTCGTACAACTGGGGCGGGTCCTAGTACGTCTCTCGCGACCTGCCGTGTGGTGGCGCTCGGTCTACGATCACACAGTGGCGACACGCGGGTCCGACATGTACTAATGGACCGCGGCCGATTTAAGCTACCACCTAGCAAGTGTGGTGTCTGGCGGTGACACCACACGATTCTGGTTGCCGTAACTGTTGCGCTCACGATCCTGTCCACGTCCTCGATCATTTCCGTTGTTCCACCCGTGTTCGCGACTGTTACCCTAGTTTCTATACGACCGGTCCCGATTATTGTTCCGTTCGCGTCGCGACGACCAGTCACGCCGTTGATTACTACTACAGCCACGACTGCGATCGCGCTTCTGTGCCCCGTAATAACTTTGTGCCTGATTAGGCGGGCATTCTCCTGTATTGTATTCCAACTCTTGGAGAAGTGTCTTAAACGTTTCCACGTCCTCTTTGCATCGTCCCGCAAGAATGACGTGGCGCATCGGCTATTTGGTGATGCATATCCTTATTAGTTCCGCAGGCCCGTGTGGGTCGTATAAAAATTGATTTGCCTGCAGCATGTGGTCGAATAGGCGTGCTGGGCTGCCGAAACCACTGGTTCAAATTTGGCAGCATAATTATGCCATGTTTGACCCTATCTTGTGCCGCTTCCGACCAATGGGCGGACAGAAAGGCTTGTCGAAACTACCGAGTGGAGTTGCAGTGACGCGCTGCCGACCTCATGCGAATCGCCGGTTCGCCTTCCAAATAGCCACACATATATTCTATCTTATGTGAACTTGCCCAGTCGGGGGGAAGACAGAACTCAAATTGCTCGAGCCATGCTCGTGGATGCATTCCTTTTTGCGAATTTCGAAATATCTCAAACTTTCTCACCGTAAGGAAATGTTTGAAATCAAATGCCCGCATTTCCTCCCGGCGAGGCCCTTGAATGTTTCTATTTTTCTCATGTCTGCCCCTCAAAATACATTCTTCCCTGTCGTCAAAATCTCCCTCGTGGCCGGAGTCCCTCTCTGCTCTGTTCGTACGGCTATTTTTAGTGCTATTGGCGAGTTCGGAATCACACGGCATGCGGCTTTCCAGATGCGCCACGCGTTCTTGTAATTCGCCTGTTACAGCTTTGTGCCGCCTGTTCACTTCGAACTGTCCCTTCTGAAATCTAAGAAGCGAACGCACTTCTTCGGACTCAACGACCGCTATCGGTGTAGTATTGTTATCGCTCTCCCTCACCTTCATCGTGCCTACGATGTCTGCTAATGCCGCAATCTTATCATGTATTTGTCTGTTATCCTCCGCCCCAGTCTGCTTCAATTGTTCTACTTGCTGTTCGAGTGCGTGAATCGCTTGACTGTTGTCCGCTACTGTGTTGCTAACGGACACGGGACAATGCGTTTCCGCCTCCTGGACCCTGGAGAGTACCTGCTGGTATTCTCTTTGGCACTCTTCTCTCAGCGCTTGGAAATTCCTAAGTAGCTGTTCCTCGCTCTCTTTCGATTCCGCATCGCGACTCCGCTTGCCCTGTTCTAAGGTTTGCAGACGATCATTGATTTGTTCAAATGTACGGCCTAATTCTTTCATAATATCACTTTTTATTTCACTTGCCAGATTGTTTATTCTTTGTGAGATATCATTGGACACTCTCTGCATCGACTTGTCGACTTTATTTTTCTGCTGGATTAGTTTTTCGTCTATTTGTTCACCTAGCTCGCGGATCGATTTTTCAGATTTCTGCATCATTTGTTCGCCTAGCTCATAGATTGATTTTTCAGATTTCTGCGTCATTTGTTCGCCTAGCTCTCGGATAGATTTTTCGGATGATTCTTTTTGTTCTCGGAACGATTTTTCTGATTTCTCTGCGTTTTCTTTATTTTGATGCAATAAGGCTTTTATGAGTTGTGCCAAATCAATTTGGTTAGTTGGAGGCAAATTAATTTCTGGCTCTGCTGTGAGCCCGTTCGTCCTGTTTTGCATTTCCTCTGGAGTATTCCCCACTGCATTTTCGGAACCCTCCGATGTGTTAATATTCGAAATCAAATTATCCCCTTGGTCCATGTTGCTTAAGTTGTTGGACTGCCTACTTTTAGCTTGGTTACGTGTCTGCATTAGTTCAATTTATACCAGGTACGCAACACACTATTCAGAATAAATGTATCCCCCAAAACTTACGACAGTCACACGAAAGGTATCCAACCTATTACGCACTTTTTCACACGCAAAACAAATTTATATCTTTGATCGAAGTCAGTGTAATTTACAAGCGAGAAAACACACACACACGTATAAAACACACAAATATGGAAAACAAAACAAGCCAAAACAACACAACGCCGCTCAACAACGCCGTGAATCTTTTGAAAGTCTGCTCAGAAACAACGCAGAAGTTGTTTGAGCGCTACAGGAAAAAAAATTTAAGATTATACAACGCTCGCAATCTAACGTTTCAGAGATTCCAGAGTCTAGCGGAATCACAGAACAGGGTCGCCATGTGTAATGTTGTTGCATTAATTTGTTCTGAAAGCGGTGCTGATATTAAAGACCATAAAAGTGGGTTAAAAGCTGTGAGCTATCTGAGGAAGTTAACCTTGCATTACTGCGCAACTGTTTCACCAGGTATCCAGTCTAGCTTATCAAATTCCCAACCAGACTAACATTAATTATAATCTTTTAGTACTCATCTTACTATAACCGGTGATATATATATATATATATATATATATATATATATATATATATATATATATATATATATATATATATAGACATTTATTTTAACATTGATCACTGTTCCGTTAAAATTTCAGCATATCAAACTTGATTCATAACTAAACTGGTGCCTTATTTAGGATTGTGAAAATGTGAGTTTGTAATCTTACGGAACACATCAAATAGGGAGCCAAGATTGGGAGACTACATACAACACCGCATTCATAAAACAACACACGAAGAATGTTGAAACATATCCAAGAGGAAATTAACCACAACCAACCGATTCAATTTTCACCCAAAGAAGTTACGTTCGTAGCGCAATACTATCCATCATGAAATTACCACACACTGGTATACTAAATTCATACTAACTCCCTGTGAAATCTTCCCGAAAAGAATAGCTGAGTGCTACTTTGATGCTTACACCACATGCTTCACGTGGTCAACTTGGTTTACACAAAGAGTGTAACTCCACAGTAATTTTGATAATTAAAATAAATTACATCGAAACGCAATTTACAAAAGGAAAACCTCAAACTGGCTACTATTAACCTGATGGGTCAAACAATTGTATAAGCACGTGGTACTGGTCTCACAAAGTACACCCCACGTGGGTTGAACATAAAGAAAAGTTGCTATATTGAAAAATATTGTCAAGATGAGATGTTATAATCTCACGCACATTCGCATTTAAGATTGATAATCTTAGTTACTGATCAACACGTGGTTCCACTTTACTCACAAAGTAACTACCGGAAGATATTCTGAACTTCACACTCGAATTACACTGCGTTGCAATTTAAGATAACATTAGATATTTTAGAGCTAAACGTGAAATAAAGGTGATTAAATTTTCAGTTAGGCTGAACTTAAGAAATCCATTGTCCTACGGACTTGGCAGACACGTGCTTAGCCGGAGATCTTACCACTTCAGACGCTCGCCGCAGACAGACTGACCTGGGCCCCTACCGAGCGTGCTTAACAGATACAAACGGAAGTGACCAGAGAGGCAGCTTCCTATACCAACATGACAAGGGACGGACAGACTATACTAAGAACAGAAACCTCTCTGCTTTTAGAAAGCGTAGCTATCTGTTCCGACGTTGGTCCTACTGTTCTCTAGCAGACAGGCTTGTCTGCTACCATCAAACATGCAACTAGAAATATATTTGTTCATTCATCCTCTCACACAGAAGGCAAGGTGGATGACAGTATCTTATCAAATACATTATATAAAAGAAAGCGGATGTAGGTTCTGTATGAGACTGTGTGACATGAATTACATATAAACTGTGTTTTAAAGTGTAGTAGTGTGACAGATGGTTCTTGTTTAAGTGTAAAAGTAACACATTCCACTGCTCAGTCTCCTCCCAGATAGTCCGAAACAGCACAGTAAATTTAGCAGAGGAATTTATGCCGTAAATGACAACATATTTAAGAAATTAACATGAAAGGAATCCTACCAAACAGTTCTGTGAAAACCGCACATCAATAGCACTTTCCATTTTCTCAATATTTGCTTTGCAGTTTTAAGTGTTCATCCCGTGTAAGTTTGCTCATTTCCACGATCGGAGTACGTTGTCCTCGATGGTGAGTGTTGATAGGAGGTGAGGGTATCATCTGGCGTGCCCCAGGGAAGTGTGGTAGGTTCGCTGTTGTTTTCTATCTACATAAATGATCTTTTGGATAGGGTGGATAGCAATGTGCGGCTGTCTGCTGATGATGCTGTGGTGTACGGGAAGGTGACATCGTTGAGTGGCTGTAGGAGGATACAAGATGACTTGGACAGGATTTGTGATTGGTGTAAAGAATGGCAGCTAACTATTAATACAGATAAGTGTAAATTAATGCAGATGAATAGGAAAAAGAATCCCGTAATGCTTGAATACTCCACTAGTAGTGTAGCGCTTGACACAGTCACGTCGATTAAATATTTGGGCATAACACTGCAGAGCGATAGGAAGTGGGACAAGCATGTAATGGCAGTTGTGGGGAAGGCGGATGGTCGTCTTCGGTTCATTGGTAGAATTTTGGGAAGATGTGGTTCATCTGTAAAGGAGACCGCTTATAGAACGCTGGTCCGACCTATTCTTGAGTACTGCTCGAGCGTTTGGGATCCCAATCAGGTCGGATTGAGGGAGGACATAGAAGCAATTCAGACGAGAGCTGCTAGATTTGTTATTGCTAGGTTTGATCATCACGCGAGTGTTACGGAAATGCTTCAGGACCTCGGGTGGGAGTCTAGAGGAAAGGAGGCGTTCTTTTCGTGAATCGCTACTGAGGAAATTTAGAGAACCAACATTTGAGGCTGACTGCAGTACAATTTTACTGCCGCCAACTTATATTTCGCGGAAAGAGCACAAAGATAAGATAAGAGAGATTAGGGCTCGTACAGAGGCATATAGGCAGTCATTTTTCCCTCGTTCTGTTTGGGACTGGAACAGGGAGAGAAGATGCTAGTTGTGGTACGAGTTACCCTCCGCCACGCACCGTATGGTGGATTGCGGAGTATGTATGTAGATGTAGATGTGAAATCCGAATAAAAACCCTTTCGATGTTGAATTACGTCATTCTGAAACAAACACTATGCAACTCACTTTTGGACCGTCTTTGAAGCAGTCCTCCTCTGGACGTCTAAACTGCTGATTTCTGGGGACGTTCTTGCATCGATATATTTCTGTTATCAGGTGACAACTGACGTGACATTCAGAGATGTCATCTCCGATATAAGACGGTGTCTCCCTTAAGCGTCGTCAGTCGCATTTTCTTTGGTGTTTCAGCAGATATTTGCAATTTAGTTTTCGCATTGCATAACTGCAGTCAGTCCAAACGATACTGCGTGTCAAGTCTTTCATGCGACGCCCATCGTCGATGGAAAGCGTCGGTTTGTTGTTGTTACAAGCAAAATGATTCTTAAAGCGAAAGGCTCTGAGCACTGTGCGACTTAACTTCTGCGGTCATGAGTCGCCTAGAACTTAGAACTAATTAAACCTAACTAACCTAAGGACATCGCACACATCCATGCCCGAGGCAGGATTCGAACCTGCGACCGTAGCGGCCGCGCGGTTCCAGACTGTAGCGCCTTTAACCGCTTGGCCACCACGGCCGGCTCTTAAAGCGAAATTTTACGTGTCTATTCGATAGAGCGCTACCAGATTAGTCTAATGCGATATTCGTAGCAGTCAGGAAGCTGTCACTGCTGGAGTACCGGTTATTCTTCGCATTTTACTCTCTGTTAGTAAATTTCGATAAAGCGAATATCGCCCGCATCTCGTGGTCGTGCGGTAGCGTTCTCGCTTCCCACGCCCGGGTTCCCGGGTTCGATTCCCGGCGGGGTCAGGGATTTTCTCTGCCTCGTGATGGCTGGGTGTTGTGTGCTGTCCTTAGGTTAGTTAGGTTTAAGTAGTTCTAAGTTCTAGGGGACTGATGACCATAGATGGTAAGTCCCATAGTGCTCAGAGCCTTGCTAAAGCGAATATCGGACTAGAGTTATGCAGGACACCTCTATCGAATGGGAGCGAAAAATTTCGCTTTAAGTATTACTGTATTTGTAACGGGAAACAAACGGACGCTCTCCATCCATACTGGGCGAAAGACATGATGAGGACAATTTGTTTGGGCTGATTCCACCTACACGTTGCTAAAACGAAATTCTAAATATCTGCCGAAACACGAGAGAAAAAGCGCCTTATGACTCTTAGGATAGACACCGTCTTATATCGGTTATCAGGTGACAATTGACTCTTAGGAGAGACACCCTATATATATAGAGAGAGAAGACCATCCCCAGAATTAGTCGCTCCGAAGAAAACCAGCAGTCGTCGATATGCTGGTTATATAACTGCTTCATTGTTTCACTCTGATGCAGCCGAAGATCCCAAAGAGTTTTGTTGAAAATGCTACCAGGATCCCGCCACCTTCTCCATCTCGTTGTCACTCTCCCTTGTCAAAACCGACTTTCTTAAAATGGTTCAAATGGCCCTGAGCACTATGGGACTTAACGTCTATGGTCATCAGTCCCCTAGAACTTAGAACTACTTAAACCTAACTAACCTAAGGGCATCATACACATCCATGCCCGAGGCAGGATTCGAACCTGCGACCGTAGCAGTCGCGCGGCTCCGGACGGAGCGCCTAGAACCGCTAGACCACCGCGGCCGGCCCGACTTTCTTATTTAGACACACCCTTTCGTTCTTTCAGACGGATGAGGATCACTACTTGTTAAGCATGTATTGAACAAAGGTGCCGATGATGGTAGCAAAAATACCATTTGATTTAGTCAATATATTTACTGCACGCAAGTTTGTGGTAGACCTAGTGACATACAAATGACTCAACATTATGCACAAGCCGCAGCAGAAGCACTTCTGGAATTATTCTTTTTTTACAAATGGGAGTTAGTATCAGAAAGAAAATCTGAAGTAACGATAATAGTCCGTGAAAAATATATTTTAAAATTTATTTACAATAAGTTTTATTGAGGAAACAGTAAGAATGTAGATTGAATAGTTGTCGGGATACCAAATTTCACCAATAATGCTGGGGAGAGAAGACTGAGGTGTTCAAGAAAGTTAACTAACATTTTCTGACGCTTCTGCTGTACTTTCATAAAGTCTGACAAATACAGAGATGCACTAGAATCTTTTGCAGGAGGTAGCCAACAAAACAAATTTAAGAATCTCTGAAGAAATAAATAAAATTATGACAAACTTCAAAAAAATTCTCCAGAATTTTTGGTAACTGATATTGGTCCGATAAGTAAGTAAAAAATGGGAGGATTAAAAGTAATTTAGAACAATCTCCTATACAAGAAAAGTCCCTTAAGCACGAAACACCATATGGTATTACGGAGCAAGTTTATAACAAAATAATTGTCTGAGAACTTTACAATGAAGCACCGAAGGACAGTGGTGAAACGAGAATACCTGCATGCCAGTGAACGCCTAGTACCAGATTACAAGTTGGCTAAATTAAAAACTTTGGACAGAAGAATTTCTGGAAGATCCTTAGTCTACTAAAAACGTCAGGCTCCTTGGAAATTAATAAGTAAATATAAAATAATGTAGAAAAAGTAACAGAAACAATAAGAAATAGGAGACTGTTATTCTTTGCTTCTTTATGCAGGATGGATGAGAACAGATCATATAAACTGATCCTCAGATATCTTTGGCAAAAGAAGTCAACTGCAAGGTGGATTCAGGAGACCAAGAAAGTTATACAAAGTATCTACTTAAGAGAAGAAGAAACAACAGAAAGGCACACTTTTAGAATGAAAGTGATACATGTGGAAAGATTCCGAGCGGGAACGAGAAGGAAACAGGTTCGAATTGAACTGAAAAGAGGAGAAAACAACACAGTGAGGAGAAGAAGGAATACCAGACGAAAAGAAGATAAAACAATAGAGTATTGGGATGTGGTCTTCTAACAGCGTCCATAGGAGGAAAGAAAAATATTTTTATCGATATTACCCCAAAACGTTTCTAGCATATCTATTTGTTCTTGTCCGCTGTAAGATCTGACAGTAAACAGGCGGCTCTTCCACGAGGTAGCGCTGTAGCAGAGCCCGGACCACACATGCTTACTTACACACGGCTCCACCCGCTCATACAACTTAGTTGGGACATTGACGCTTGGGCAAAGCGTTAGTTGTGTAGGAACTGCTGATGTCAACTGCTCCTATGAGTGCTGTACGCATTATGCCGAGTCCCGTTTGTTTCGTATAACGGAAACGATCGTTAATAAGAGTTTCACATCGGTATTTCTCTTATGGGTGACTATGCGATGTAAGTGCTGTAGTCATGGACAGATATGTATGGTAGTGAATACTAGCAAATTGAACTGTATTTTTATTTTCTTTCTTCTTCGTCACTTATATCGTTGTCGGAATAACAGACTCCATCTACTACTTTTAACGTGTCGTTTCCTAGTCTTGTAGCCCATCTCCAATGTTATTCAGTCTGTATGTTGTGCAAGCTGTGAAGGAAACAAAGGGGAATTTGGAAAGGGAATTAAAGTTCAGGGATAAGAAAGTAAAAATTTGAGGTTTGCCGTTGACGTTGTAATTCAGTGAGAGACAGCAAAGGACTTTAAGAGACGTTGAACGGCGTGGATAGGTCTTGAAAACAGATATTACATTCCAAAGATATAGCTCACTTGGTTAGGTATGTGGAGAGGTTTCTTTTTTAATGCAAAGTGAAAAACATTACTCCTCGGGTGGAATCACTGAATAACGAATTCGTATGCGACGCCCTTGAATTGCTCGACTGTCAACAACTCGCGCGTGTTTCGAACACTTGCAGACAAAACAGGAAAAACATCAGAGAAAACTCCAATGATTTTCGATTCCTTGCTTTTCAGGCACGTTGTTCTTTCCAGTCAATTTCCTAAAATCTGAAGTGTGTTTTTGATGTAGTGCTAACACTTCTCACAGTACTGTGAAAGTATTCATACAGGTTTTTCATAATAGACCCAAAAACACGCTATTTACGAATCTTAGAGATTTATATAATTTCGAAATAATCGGAAGTTTCAGTTGGCTTGTAGGACTAATTTTGTTGATATACCCCATAATCAGTTTATTTTCGGAGAGGTGTAGCTAATAACCTCACAACTTCATTAGAGTTTACTTCAAGGCCTGAGGAAGAAGATTAGATACGCCTCCTTCTTAAAGTAACGGTTTTCTTAAAACGGACATCTCTTTGAAAACGCTTTAATACGAGGTGTGGCTAGAAAAAAACCGGACTAGTACTGGTGAAACAATAAAACGAATGCAATAAGGCTGAAAGTCGCGTGGCCTGTCACGTGACTCTCGCTCCGCCTACTGCTCGAGTTTCATCTGACTCCTGCACTCAGTCTGCCCGTGGCGTCTGTTTTAAGTAGTTGACGTTTTGTCTGTGCGTCGGAAAATGTTGAGTGTACAGAAAGAACAGCGTGTTAACATCAAATTTTGTTTCAAACTAGGAAAATCTGCAAGTGAAACGTTTGTAATGTTACAACAAGTGTACGGCGATGATTGTTTATCGCGAACACAAGTGTTTGAGTGGTTTAAACGATTTAAAGATGGCCGCGAAGACACCAGTGATGACACTCGCACTGGCAGACCATTGTCAGATTGAAAGTGATCCCACCTTCTTACAAACTGTTATTACTTGCGATGAATCGTGGTTTTTTACTTACAATCCCGAAACTAAACGCCAATCGATGCATTGGAAAACTCCTGGTTCTCCACGACAAAAAAAGCACGAATGTCAAAATCGAAATTCAAGGCAATGATGATTGTTTTTTTTGACATCAAAGGAATTGTGCACATTGATTGGGTACCAGAAGGACAAACAGTGAATCAGCATTACTACATTAGCGTCCTGGCTACCCTACGTGAGCGAGTACGGAGAAAACGGAACGATTTGTGGAGATAAAAGTCATGGATCCTTCACCAAGACAATGCCCCAGCTCACAGTGCGTTGTCAGTGAAGACGTTTTTGGCAAAACACAATATTCCCATCTTAGATCATCCACCCTACTCACCTGATTTGGCCCCCTGTGACTTTTTTCTTTTCCCTAAAGTCAAGTCAGCTTTGAAAGGAACTAGATTTGAGACTATTGAAGCAGTAAAAGAAAAAGCGACGGAAGTAATGTATGGACTTACCGAAAATGATCTGCAGCACTGCTATGAACAGTGGAAAATTCGTATGGAGCGGTGTACAGACCGAGGAGGAGAGTACATTGAAGGAGATAACATGAAATTGTAAATAATTGTAAATAAATGTTTTTTCCAGCATCAGTCCGGTTTTTTTCTAGCCGCACCTCGTACGCATACTGCCTGTTGAGGTAGCTCGCCTCTTTTTCCCTCCGCCTTAGTTACTGAATCACATAGCCAGACGGACTCGCAGTTTACCGCGCAATTCGAACCACGTTTTGCGTTGCGGCACAAATCAGAAGGTAGCAGTGGGCATTGCTTGTTTCTTTAAAGCACTAGTGAAATCAACAATGCTTTGAAATTGCAAAATATGTATGGGTATTGTACATACATCCTGATCTCCTCCTCCACCTCTTACTGTGCACCTCCTCCTTCCTCTCGTTTGGTCCATCTCCTCCTCCTCCTCCCCCTCTCTTTGTCCAGTTCTTTCTCCCCTCTCTTTGTCCAGCTCTTCCTCCCCCTCTATTTGTCCATCTCCTCCTGCCCCTGCCTTTGTCCATCTCCTCCTCCACCTCTCTCTGACCATCTCCTCCTCCCCTGTCTATCTCCTCCTCCTTCTGTCTATCTCCTCCTCCTTCTGTCTATCTCCTCCTCCTCCTCCTTCTATCTCCTCCTTCTTCTTACTCTCTATCTCCTTCTCCATCTCACTATCTCCTCTCCTTCTCACTATCTCCTCCTCCTTCTCACTAGGCCGGCCGGAGTGGCCGTGCGGTTCTGGGCGCTACAGTCTGGAACCGAGCGACCACTACGGTCGCAGGTTCGAATCCTGCCTCGGGCATGGATGTGTGTTATGTCCTTAGGTTAGTTAGGTTTGATTAGTGTAACTGTTCTGTGTGTGGAAGTATGACTCAACGTACGCATCTGGCACGGTTCTTCTTCAACAACACAAGAAATTTTAAATATCATTTATACTGAATTAATTAAAGAAAATAGAAATACCATAATTACTCAAGAAAACCAGAATTACACTCTAATACAAGAACACAAGCCAGATGCTTTGTTGACTGAACCTGTAATGACGCATTATTTAAAACATGGAAATAATGAAAAATAAATCAAGTTTCGTTACCTTCATATATTGACCAAAATCACTCTAATCATTACAATATATCTCCACACCGACTCGCTATTACCACATCTCAACAAGAACTTTTCAGTATCACATCTCAGCAAGCACTCTCTACTAGCACATCTGAACACGAACTGACTACTACGAGTCCTGGACAAGCACTGACTTCTAGCACATCTCAATAATGACTGCCCGTGGAGGCGGCGGAACAATGCTCTCTAGCGATCTCTGGCGCTGTGGCTCAGTGTAGCCACCTTTCATATGCCCTTCCTCCACGGCTAGAATTTGATGGCATTTTTGCCAGCATTGGTGGTGAAAATACCACCAAATTCGTCAAAAAAATACAGACAAAAATAAAAGATAATATTAATACGTAAATATCATATAACTAGATAAAATTTTGGCTTTGCACTGACCTTTCAATAACCTAATATATAAAATACAGTAAGCAATACAAATTATTTCATACATGTGACTTTACATAACAGTTTACACAAGTATTATGTGGTTAAACAGTTCAATCAATAGCGTCAGCAATGACGAATATGTGCAGGTAAGAGTCTCATAGCTTTTCACAAACAGTAATACACAAAAAAATCAGTTTATACAAATATTCACATAAACGCTATCCATAGCCCATGAATAAGCAGTTGACAGTTCCAGCAATAGCACCCAGCAATGGTCAACAGGTGCAAAAACCAATAAGTAACATTTTTTCAATAGAAGCAGTCCATCAGTGGCACCCACAATGTTGATCAGGTGCACACAGCAACAGGTGACTTCATTTCAGTAGAAGCAATCCATCAGTGCACCCAGCAATGTTGAGTAGGTGCAGACACCAACAAGTAACACCATTTAAGTAGAAGCAGTCCATTAGTGGCACCAGCAATGTTGATCAGGTGCACACAGCAACAGGTGACTTCATTTCAGTAGAAGCAATCCATCAGTGGCACCCAGCAATGTTGAGCAGGTGCAGACATCAACAAGTAATACCATTTCAGTAGAAGCAGTCCATTAGTGGCACCGGCAATGTTGATCAGGTGCAGACATCAACAGGTGACATCATTTCGGTAGAAGCAGTCCATCAGTGGCACCCGCAATGTTGAGTAGGTGCAGACACCAACAAGTAACACCATTTCAGTAGAAGCAGTCCATGAGTGGCACCCAGCAATGTTGATCAGGTGCACACAGCAACAGGTGACTCCATTTCAGTAGAAGCAATCCATCAGTGGCACCCAGCAATGTTAAGTAGGTACACACAGCAACAAGTCACATTTCTCAGCAGAAGCAGTTCCATAAAATCTAGTATCACTGATCACACTGTTTATCAGAGTTTATAAGCAGAAATTAAACATGTCCTAGTGGCACCAATCATGTAGAGAAGGTACAAGTAACAGTCCATAATTTTTTTTACAATCACTGATCACACAGTTCATCAGCAGAAATTAAACATGTCCTTGTGGCACCAATCATGTAGAAAAAGTGCAAGTAACAGTCCATACTATTCACCATAATTACTGAGACAGTTCAGTCATGAACAATAGTTTGAATGCACATACAATTTCTTTAACAAATTATTATCAATGCTCTTACACTAAACATACAAATCATAATAAACACACAAATGATATCAGGTAATTGTCACATTAACTATTACAGTACACAATAACAGTTAACCTATAATATTTATGGGTGTCAGTGCAAGCCACAACAAACAAGTGAAATAATATTTAGGAGATAGGTTGGGATCAATTCTCTGGGATTATAAAAGGAAAACACACAAAACACACTCACTCATCTTTCATCCACATTAGTGCTACTGTGTAATTGAATAGTGTTAACTGTGTAAATGCAATTCTGTCGAAATTTTATGTTCATTATGTGTATCAAGTAGTAGTGGCAGCAATGTATAACAGTCAATAATAGTTAGTCAACGTCATAGTCATCATGTCTAGACCAATGTTTGCCAAGCCAGATCAAATTGTACTGTTGCTGAACAACTGTCAGAGAGCCAAGATATGCAAATACTTCCTCTCTTCAAAAAAAAGTGTATACTGCTTAGTGATTTGACAAAGTGTGTGTGTAGACAATCTTCCTTCTACTTGAGTGTTCTAGTCTGCCATCTTTATCCTCCTTGTTCCATATGGACCAACAAAAAAAAAATATGCTGCTCATTTACTTTACCTCTTATCCACCAAAACTCCAATAATCATCAACTTAATCTCAATACTTCACTAATACCTTTTCAATACGTCGATCATCAATATCATTTATCTTACCTTTTGTCCACGAAAACTCCAATAATCATCTACTTCACCTAATCTCAATACCTCAATAATACGTCGATACATATAAACCTCAGCACCAATATCATTTCACTTCCATAACAACTCTTTCCTCTAGTCAGTCTCCTCGAACAAGTACAGACAAAATCCTAGTGCAACTTCAATTCATCATCCCATACAATCCGAAGACACAGTGTCCACACACAACCTCTGTGTAATCCATCTGACCAAATTTTCTACTCATTATAAATTATAAGATACATTTTGGTTCCTTGTCCATCATTAAATAAAAGAAATGCATACATGACCTCTAACAGACTTAGTTCGAATAACTCTCAGTAATTAAGTACGATTACGGAGTGTGAATAATCATAATATTTCACGGTGTTTACACCACTTCAAGAATCAAAGCAGAAGCAAACATGTGGAGTATTTTTTGTGTCAAGTGTCACTTCTTATTTCAATTGCTCACGAAAAATGCAGTGTAATACTGTCAATGGTCTAAACCTAGTTTTGGTATGTCATGTCGTTAGCTTCCTTCCTATTAGCATAAATTTATACAGCTTCCATAAAACCTCAGCTCATGTGACTTCTATGACTTTCTTGTACTAATGTCGTTCGTCGAATTATAGCAGATCATTTTCTTATCTTAAAAATATAAGGCACTGAGCGTAAGCAAAACAAGCAATAGCGAGTAAATATACCAGTAGAGAACAGAATGTCAACAAGTGGATGCAGCACAATTCTTACAACGAGGCTCTGCCAAGCGAACAATCTATAATTAATACAATAGTGTGACCTAAACTCTATGTACGTACACAGTATATCAGCATTTCTATATACTAAATTGAAGAGTAGTTATGACAACAAAACAGAAATGTGTAAATATGCAATCCATAAGCAAGGCAGCAAATATGTTATCTATCATAATAAACAGGTCATTAGCATCATATCAGCATAAGTAAATAAATGTTCATATGTAATCTTAATAAGTAAACATGAAGGCGCAAGCAGATAAATCACAAAGTGTAACTTACATATCTAACCACATCAGCACAATTAATCAGGTGACAATTATAATTTAAATAAATAAGCACAGCTGGCACATAATTAAAAAAAATATGACGTCAGTGAAAAAGCATAGCAGCCAAGCGATGCATAATATACGCAAGTAATAACACTGTTCATTAATCAATAATTGTCAAAATCAGTAAATGTACACAAGCACGTCGCTTCACAAGTAAATTCATAGAACATAAAATTTAGCACAAAGTATGAGTCACGTAATCGCGAGCAGCAAATTACGTCTAAAGTACGTACCTAAGTGAAATTATGTTACCTGAAAAATAAACTCAATTAATAGTTACCCTTTTTAGTTTATTAGTTTCATCTTCGAAATGACCTTCTTCCTGAAAATTTTCTCCAAAGCAAGTCGTCTTAACGTCGGACACGCACAGAATTTACCTGAAGGTCTTAAATACTTTATACAACCGTATCCTGAAAAATACTGAACGTTAATAACATAATTTATGAAGTCCTTATAGCTTTATACAGAATTTATTCGGAGAAATTAAACTGTGTATTTATTTACGTCTGTCAGTGCATTCGCACTGAGCGCTCGATCAGCTGTAGGCGCGTGACGTAGGAAGTGATTGTTTGCGGTCAACGTCAGCCTTGTGCGGCGCGCAGACTGACTGTTGCTTTGAGTATGTGCCGCCGCCAAAACACAGCGCGGTATCCTTGTACTCTCTCCATGTTTACGTAAACTGTTGGTTTCTCACAAGTAGGTCATTCCACAAAAATTTTTACGTTTGATATATGATGTATTCCTTTAGAGCGTCGTGATTTAAGAGTTTCTACTTCAACAGTGTTATCATGAATAATTTTGCGAACTCTATATGGACCGTTATAAAGCAGAAAAAATTTGCGACACAAGCCTTTTCCTTTATGAGACAAACGATGAGACTTAATTAACACCTTCTGACCAACTGACAAGATTTTTAAACGACCAGGACGTTTAGCTGATTTCTCTCTTCTTGCAGCCGCAGACGCAATATTTCGTAGGGCCAGGTTCACAACTTCAGAATGCCGCAGTTTTCGTGAAGGCGGAAAAGGAACGATTTCAGAAATGCGATTTGTCGGTGCTTTATTTTTTAATATCAGTGTAGGCGGTAAAGAAGTTGAATCATTAGGGAGTTCATTCAGAATATTTTGAAAAATATGAAGATACTGATCCCACGTTCTGTGATTCTGATGACAATAAAGACGACACAATTTATTGATTTCCTTCATCCATCTCTCTGAAGGATTAGATTGAGGGTGAAAAAGTGAAATGAAAATTGGTTTAATTTTACGACGCCGTAGAGTACGAAGCCAAATTTTAGAGCGAAACTGTGATCCATTATCTGATATAACCTTATCAACATGACCAACTTCTTTAAGAAAATGTTTGATGAAAGCATTAGATACTGAACGAGCTGTTGCTTTGCGTAAAGGTGTAAAACACACATATTTTGATGTCAATTCCACTGCTACGAAAATGTACGCAAAACCATTAGTAGAACGAACCACTGGACCGAACAAATCGACTGCAGCCATCTCCTTTAATTTCGCTGGAATGATAGGAAACAACGGTGCTCTGTGAGAAATCGTTGGCGGTTTAGCCTTTTGACATAATTTGCATTTGGCCAGAACGGATCGAATACGTTTTTCCATATTACTGAAGTAACAATTTTCTCGTAATTTATGAAAACATTTTCTGGGACCAAAGTGCGCATAACTAAAATGTGTGTACCAAATCAATTTATTGACCCACTCATCAGGAATACAAACTAACCAAACAGAGTTGTCGACCGATTTTCGTTTGAAAAGAATATCATTGCGAACTAAATAATACTGTCTGATCGCTACGCTTTCCTTTCTCCTCCACTTCTCCTTAATGTCCTTCCAGATTGGATCCTTATTTTGCTCCTTAGCGATGTCCTGGAGCGAAGATGAAATAAAGTTCTCAAACGCAACACCTTGAATGTACATCAAACAACAATGGTTATCTTTGCAGTCCTCTTCAGCACTTTGTTTCAAACCCATAGGTGCACGTGATAAAGCATCAGCAACAATATTTGAAGATCCCTGTATGTAAACAATACTAAAATCAAATTCCTGTAGATACAGCGCCCATCGTGACAATCTGCCATGAGTTAATTTTGTCGACATAAGAAATTCCAAAGCTCGATGATCAGTGTAAACCTTAGTATGTCTACCAAACAAAAATGTGCGAAATTTTGTGAAAGCCCAAACAACAGCCAAAGCTTCAAGTTCCGTAATCGAATAATTCTTTTCGGATTTAGAGAGAACACGACTTCCAAATGCAATAGTCTTCTGTACTACAACGCCGTTTTCTTCTATCTCTTGAAATAAATGTGCACCTAGGCCTTTGTATGATGAGTCCGTCGCCAAACAAAAATCTCTAGATAAATCCGGATGTGAAAGAAGTGGAGCAGCAACTAAAGCGTCACGAAGTTGTTCAAATTCTGATTGAGCTTCCTCATCCCAACACCAATTAGAATTCTTTCCAGATAGTTCACATAAACGAGGTGTGGCCAAATTGTCCAATCTAACAAAGCGTCTAAGAAAATTACAGACACCAAGGAAACTACGAACATCACGTTTTGTGGAAGGAACAGCATAATTACGAATAGCATCTAGTTTCTCTGGATCGGGAAGAATACCTTCTATAGAAATAATGTGACCGAGAAATTTCACCTGAGAACGACCAAATTCAGATTTTTCTAAGTTCACTGTAATGCCAACTCTTGCAAAAATACGTAATAAGTAATCCAAAATTTTGTTGTGCTCACTCCAAGAACGTTTAGCAATAACAATATCGTCAACATATGAAGTAATATTGTCACGAAGATAATCAGGTAAAATTTCATTTAAATTACGAATGAATGCTGCTGAAGGTACAGTAAGTCCAAATAATAATTCCCAAAGTCACTTTTGGGCAAAACAGTCAAATCCGGTTATTCTTTACCTACTGTCTAGATAGATGGATAGTAGAAGAGTTGTTTTTATAGATGCAAAGAATAGTGAAAGAGTAGGCAGCGGTGCTGAAAACTAAAAGGGAAATGGCACCACTACAGCTCGGGGCCCTGTGAACGCTACGGCACATATTCACTTAGTGTAGTGAATCCCCTGAGGACTTTAATAGCTGCACATAAATTTCAGTTTGTGACTTAGTGGTAAATTTGGTGGAAGTGCGCACGTAAATCGATCCAACCATGAACATGGACGTATGTCATTCCTAGAATTGCAAAAGATCTTAAATTTCCGAACAGTCAAGAAGTGTTTACAGTCAAAGCTTCCGCCTCGCGGCGACAAAGACCTACCGCGTCTGTCCCAGTCCCAATGTCGATTATTGTCAAGTTCGCGCGCCTGGCGCTCTCTTGTTGCATCCCGTAAATGAAACAAATTACATTCTTCAAAGCCCTCTGCTATCTGTGATACTAAAATTCGTCTGCTGTTTTTTTCTACGATTTCGCTTTCAATATATTTGTCTTGCTTTTGTAATGCCTCAAATTCCTTTTTGACGCGTTCATTAAATTTTCCCTGATTTTCAACATGCTTATTTATGTTCTGGTACTTTTCGGTTTCTGCAAATGGTAATGGAGCTGTATCATCCGAATCGCTGTCCCCATTTAAACTAAGACTTGTCAGTTTATCTGAAATCTCAACTCTTTCCGATGAGTCACCTAATTGTTCTTTCTGATTATTTACGTCTTCCGTAAGTGTCGCGACTCGGTTTTCGGTATTGTCACATTTAGTAGTTAACTGTCCACACTGTTGCGTTAAGTTATTTATTCTGTCATTTGGTACGGATTCCTCGATTCTTTCAATTATTTCTTGCTTATCGTGTGCTCGTTGTAAATTTAACTCTGAAAAATTTTGTACTATCACGCGATCTCTTTCTTCCTGTTCTCTATCCTGTTCCCTTTGTCTAATCTCTACTGCAATTAATCTATTATTGTGAGAATTCAAAATCGGTTGTACTTCTTCTCTGATTTCTTTCTTTAACTCATCTTTCATATTTTTGAAACATGTCCCTATTCGTGAGTCTAACCGTGTTTCCATTGTTCCCATCTCAGTTTTAATTGTTCCCATCTCAGTTTTAATTGTTCCTATCTCTGTTTTAAATTCAGATCGAAAATTTAATATTGCACTCATCAACTGCTCCATATTAACTTGTTCGAAATTCTTTTCGCCCCTAACATTTCCCGCAAAACCAGGTTCCTTCGTCATCGCTGTAAAGCTATCTGTGTTCGATACTGTTCCAGAATCTTCTGTCGTTAATCTCGAATTCTGAAAATTTTCTAATTGTGAAAAGTTTTGAATTGGTTCCGGACTATTTTCCCGACTTATTAAATTGTTTTCAACTTCATTATTCATGATACTGTTTTCCTCTGTTGGCGAGTTCACCACGTTAACAATTTCGTCATTCTCACTATCCATCATTTTTGCCTTTTTCATCGATCGCGTAATCATTTACAAAACGTACAAAACTCGTCACTATATGAAAATTACACACAATGACACTATATCTCCAACAATACCATTCACACGAAATGTTTCCCTCAAACACGATTAATCGAACAATTGAAAAAATTGCACTAAATTGTCAAACCCGTAGACAAGACAACAAAAAAAAATTTGAAAAAATGCTATTACAAGAATGCCATTTACCACATCTACACATGCAAAATAGACTACAATTACTAAACTACAAATTACTACAACTATACTACTGTCTACTATTTTTACAATCAGAAGAATTCCAAGGGACGATCCTGGCAGGGTCGCCACGTGCATGGGGGCTTAATTAAATAGAATGCAAATAATTTTAATTTTTTTTGTTTTAGTAGCTGTCTGTCCGATTACGAAGTCTCGTAACGGTTGGCCCTGACTATTATTATTACGCTATCTGACTGCTTAGAACAACAACAAGGAATGAAATGGAAATTTTCATTAACACAATTAATTAATTAAGTCCCCAGCAACTATAAAACCTACGAAACCAAAGCACAAGTGTAACTGTTCTGTGTGTGGAAGTATGACTCAACGTACGCATCTGGCACGGTTCTTCTTCAACAACACAAGAAATTTTAAATATCATTTATACTGAATTAATTAAAGAAAATAGAAATACCATAATTACTCAAGAAAACCAGAATTACACTCTAATACAAGAACACAAGCCAGATGCTTTGTTGACTGAACCTGTAATGACGCATTATTTAAAACATGGAAATAATGAAAAATAAATCAAGTTTCGTTACCTTCATATATTGACCAAAATCACTCTAATCATTACAATATATCTCCACACCGACTCGCTATTACCACATCTCAACAAGAACTTTTCAGTATCACATCTCAGCAAGCACTCTCTACTAGCACATCTGAACACGAACTGACTACTACGAGTCCTGGACAAGCACTGACTTCTAGCACATCTCAATAATGACTGCCCGTGGAGGCGGCGGAACAATGCTCTCTAGCGATCTCTGGCGCTGTGGCTCAGTGTAGCCACCTTTCACAGTAAATTAGAACATCAGTGGTGTTTGTTGCAGGATTCTAGCGCGAGTCATTTACGAGATATCGTATTTTGAAAAGTTCCCAGCCGGCCGTTGGTGGCCGAGCGGTTCTGGCGCTACAGTCTGGAACCGCGCGACCGCTACGGTCGCAGGTTCGAATCCTGCCTCGGGCATGGATGTGTGTGTTGTCCTTAGGTTAGTTAGGTTTAAGTAGTTCTAAGTTCTAGGGGACTTATGACCTCAGCAGTTGAGTCCCATAGTGCTCAGACCCATTTTTTTGAAAAGTTCCCATCTCGACACTTGTACAATACCTGTAGTAGCACACACTAAAGACCCCAAGTGCGTACACTAGTTATGTGGATTCTGACTAGTAACGAGACAATTGAGCATCACAGCAGCAATACATACTTCCGATGTGGTACTGAACGACTGCTAAAATTTCAACGGAGATGTCTGAACAGACTGTCGTTGCATATTATCGGGTGTGATTGGCGTCTATTGGGATATCTTTCCACATACACTATACAAGAGCGAACTGCATTCTTCCTATACTCTCCGTATACCGTGACCGTGTCGGCTTTTTCTGCGTTGGTAAATTCCATTGTCCACTCACAACCTACTGTTTGGACTGTTACACAATAACTGATTAGCAAGTCGCGTGCACTCAAGGAACACACAAGCAAACGTAACAATATCGTACCTAGCAACTGCGCACGTTGAATGGCACAAACGAGTGTCGGTGTGGGAACTTTTCAAAATACGATATTTCGTAAACGACTCGCACTAGAATCCTGCAAGAAACATCACTGACATTCTAATTTAGCCTACTTTTAGTCTGTTAATGTCAATAGGCATTGTTCCATTAAAAAAGTGCATGTTTGCAAAAACATACTCTTTCTAAACATTACTACTATCTGTTTATTGGCTGACAATACAAGACTGTGACTACAAATTCATTCTGTGAAACCGACACTTCAACAGCACTTTCCATTTCCGCAATAGCTGCGGTGCAACTTTTCATTTCGAGATTTTTGTTAACAACGTTCCCCATTTATGGATGAGATATATATTTAAATAACATATGCATTAAAAAAAAGTATGTATCCTATGTTTGTCGGAATTTTCATTAGAGTTCCGTATGAAAATGTGAAGTAAATCGATCAAGAAATTTTCCAGATTTTCTGAAACGTTTCCTCTAGATATCAAAAATGTATAGCCTATGACCGTCTGGACGTTTATTAGAGCGTCGTGTAAAAACTTGAGGTAAATCTATCAACAACTTTTCCAGAATTTTGGTTACAACTTTAAATAACGACTTCTCTTTATATGGTAGTCTAGATCTATGTACTGTATATATGAAAAAATATGTACCATATGTCTGTCCGAACATTTATTAGAGTATCGTATAGAAATCTGAAATGAATTGGTCAAGAATTTTCCGAGATTTTTGCTAAAATCCTTTTGATCAAACGTTTATTAGACTACTATATAAAAATTTGAAGTAAGTTGGTCAGGAAACCTTTCGAGTCTTGTGCTAACCATTTTTGCCCTTTATGTAGTACATACTTGTATGCCGTATATTTATATAGCATACATACATTTACATACCATATATACCTTTTAAGAAGTTGTATTAGGTTCGTCTGTACTTTTTTTTAGAGTATTGTGCAAAAATTTGAAGTAATTCGTCAAGAACTTTTCGAGATTTTCGTTAGCAACCTTTCCCATTTCATAATGTGTGTATACTTGTAAAGCACATTTATTTAAAAATATGTAGGCTATAACCGTCCCAACGTTTATTGGAGTATCACGTAAAAATTTGAAGTAAATTTGTCGAGTACTTTTCCACATTTTCGATAGCAACGTTAAACTACAGCTTGACTTTAAATAGTAGTAGCACAGATCGCGGAAACCGCACGTAAAAGCACACCCAATACGGCTCCGCTTGCGATGCGGCAGTGCGCGGACAAGCTGTGTGTACTCCATCATCTAGCGTTGTTGACAAGTTACGTTTACATTCTGTGTCTGTCTCTCTCTCTCCGTATGTGTGTGTGTGTGTGTGTGTGTGCGCGTGTGCGTGTGTGCGTGTGCGTGTGTGCGTGTGTGCGTGTGTGTGTGTGTGTGTGTGTGTGTGTGTGTGATAGACTTGTTTTGTCTTTCGTGTTGCTGAGCGTTCATTCGGTATTAACCTCGAATGAAACAGCAAATTTACTGTTACCAGTCACTATTATTATCCTCACAACACGTTTCGAAGATTTAAATCTCCATCAACAGGTGGATTTACATTTGTTAAGATGACAAATGTGTGTTTTCTTTTGCAATTTTTTGAGGAACTTGTGACATTATCGTAGCTTTTGGGGGCGGGGGGGGGGGGGCGGAGGTTTAGGCTGAAAACTAAATATGTATCTAACAGTAAAAATAAAAATAAAATTGAATACCTCCTGTGGTCACAGGTTCCTATCACTATCGTAACGCATCACACTTAAAGATGGCATGCGGAAACTACTAGGTGCAAAAAATATATAGCAAAAGAAAAATATTATCACAAAGTACAAAGAATATACATCAAAAAACATTATTATTTCAGAATTAGTTTTAAAGGATTGTGGAGATCTTTGTTTTGAGGTGCTGAATCTATGTGTTGGAATATATATTTCAGGTGATATATAAATCCGATTCTGTCAGGTTTATGTAGCTTAAATCCCACACTCGTTTATATAATCAGGTGACACGTTGCAAACTTTAAGTACAATAATTATGTTGGCAACAGTGGTAAAACCATACATAAATAACAATTTTGGTTGGGATTCAAAGATAGGGATAAAAGGCTGGAGGTGGAGGGAGGGGATGAGAAAAGAGGAGGAAGAGAGAGAGTGAAAGGAGTGATCGGATGAGAGTAAACTTTCCAAAGCGTGGGGTTCTGTACCTTATATCTATTACATGTAATAAGTAACTGGAAGTTGGGGTAATACATTGGTTAATGCCTAAAATATGCAGATAGATGTACAGTTGATGTACATATAGTTTCAAGCTGACAGGGGGTAAAGCTGCTGGTGTGATGGTCTATTTGTAAATGAGATCAATCCGTCTACATCTACATCTACGTGATTACTCTGCTATTCACAATAAAGTGCCTGGTAGAGGGTTCAGTGAACCACCTTCAAGCTATCTCTCTACCGTTCCACTCTTGAACGGCACGCGGGAAAAACGAGCACTTAAATTTTCCTATGCGAGCCCTGATTTCTCTAATTTTATCGTGATGATCATGTGTCCCTATGTAGGTTGGTACCAACACAATGTTTTCGCAATCGGAGGAGAAAACTGGTGATTGAAATTTCATGACAAGATCCCGTCGCAACGAAAAACGCCTTTGTTTTAATGATTGCCACTCCAATTCACGTATCATGTCTGTGACACTATCTCCCCTATTTCGTGATAATACAAAACGAGCTGCCCTTCTTTGTACTTTTTCGATGTCATCTGTCAGTCCCACCTGATGCGGATCCCACACCGCACAGCAATACTCCAGAATAGGACCTGTTGCACCTAAGTGTTCTGCCAATGAATCGCAGTCTTTGGTTTGCTCTACCCACAATATTATCTATGTGATCGTTCCAATTTAGGTTATTTGTAATTGTAATCCCTAAGTATTTAGTTGAATTTACAGCCTTCAGATTTGTGTGACTTATCGCGTAGTCGAAATTTACATCCCTTGTACATTTGGGGAATGTCATGGAATATAACTAGCGAATTTAATAGTGTGAGCTGTTGATGAAAACAGAGATGATACTATTGTAAATGTTGTCATTCTTGTCATTTAAGATGGAATCAGGTTGTTTCCTTGTTGCTTGTGTATTTGGAGTGTTTCAAGGATGTCTGTTTCTTTGCCTTTAGGTTGGTTGTGTAGGATACTGAAAGTTGTGTTGCTAACATTGTGTTTTTTCATAAAGTTGGTTGTCTACTGCTGATGAGTAGTTTTTTTAGTGCTGCCTTGTGTTCTTTGAATCTAATCTCAAATGATATACCTGTCTGGACTATGTATAAACAGTCACAATGCAGACATTCAATTTCGTACACACCTATGTTATGAAGTGGGTTTCATGTGTTGCTGTTATGAGGTCATTCTGTCCAATTCTGTTTTCTGTGGTAACGGATATGTTTGTGCCTATACTTTTGAAGACATAGGCAATCTAGTATGAAATACTACCTAGAAATGGGATTGTATGGAAGATGTTATTTTCTTTTTATTATTTGTTTTGTGATTGCATGCTTTGCCACTATTGAGTGTTTTAGGGTGTCTACTACTGAGCGGGGATAGCCATTTGGAATAGCTGTTTGTTTTATTATTTCAGTTTATTCATCACATTTATCTTCAGGGAGTGGTAGTTGAATAGCTCTATTGATCATGTAACGGAATGCTACCATTTTGTGGGCTGTGGGGTGACAGGAGCTGCTATGAATGGTAGTATATGTTGTGGTAGGCTTCTGGTAAATTTCAAACTGATGTATATTATTCTTTATTCTAGTGGTAAGCTCCAACAAATTCATTCGTCACCTGGTTGGTATTCAGCTATGAATTTTATATTTCCGTGAGAGTTGTTGAATAATTGATTCAACTCACTGATGTCCTCTTTTGTGCCTTGTGATGATATCGTCGACATATATATGGAAGCAAGGGATGTTTTTGAGGAGGTGGTGATTGGAATTCAGGATTTTGTCTTCTAAATTGTTTAAAAATATTTCAGCTAACAACCCAAAAAGATTTGACCCTGTTGCTAAGCAATATGTTTGTCTGTAGAGTTTGTTGTTGAATTTGAAATAGTTGTGTGAATTCGAGCAAGTCCGTTAGTTCGGTAACGTGAGTGGAAGTAATTTTCTGTGCTTTTGTAGATTGGCATTAAATATCTGTAGTGTCGGATCTATTGACACAGAGGAATAAATCCCTTGTATGTCGGATGAGGAAAGTGTGTCTTCATCGGGAACTTCTATGGTTTTGACATGTCATATAATTTTGCTATGTTTTTAAGTGTTCTATTATTATTGAATGTGTATGCTTCTTTGAGAATTGTGAAGAGCATTTTGTTGAGTTTGAATGTTGAGCTGTGCCTACCGTTCACTATAGGCCTGATGGGGGTCTCACTTTTGTGCATCTTTGGTTGTGATCTAAAACAAGGTGCTTCTGGACTCATTGTTACAGTGTTTCTTGCTTCTTGGAAGGTGAGTAGGAAGATTATATTATTTGAAATGTGTTTAGACTCTTCCTGTATTCTGTCTGTTGGATCTTATTCTCTCGGGTTAAGCAGCAAAATGTCTGTCAAGATCCCAAGGAAAAATACGCAGCAGTTTGAACTCGAAAGTCAGCACGTGCTGTTCAACCAAGTTCACTGGAAGTTCACGACTGGGTAGTGGATGTAGGAGGAATCACAAGGGATCAAGATTTCACAGCTTATTACGACCTGGAACAGTACAGCTTCTTCTTGAAACTGCTGAATCCTGTGTTATCGGACCGGCTATTGAAGAAGCACAGAAGCGGAAATGACTTTCATGACCGTGAAGGGAACTGTAAGTATGTTTCGGAAAGGCTGATTACAATGTTATTCGTGTCTTTAATCTCTCCCAGAAATTCCTATCTTAAAGAAGTGCTAACCAACTGTGACGAAGTAAAAAACTTTAGAAATCAACGCTGGTCTAGTCAACGTAGATTGCAAGTTTTCAGTGGCGTGCCGTCTGCAGAAATGTAGATAACAGTCAATATTCTGTCACATATTATGCCTGCGGGATACAAGGTGCATGTTTCATAGTCAGGCCAAATTTTTGCGTGCTTTATGTGTAATGAGTGCGGTCGCCTTCGTCAAAACAGTCCTAAACATATTTTCGTTTTGCAAAACTCTCTACAGCAGCAGAAAAAACTAACCCTAGCAGATTTCGTAAATGAAAATCAATCACCTGAAATCAATGAAAATCAAAACAATTGGACATATCCTAAAGATTTTCTGCCGCTTAAAAGCAAATCCGACGTCGAAAACTGTATATCGTTGCTTCAGTGGGAGCTACTAAGAGACGATGAACGTACCAGTCGAATATTTCCGATGAGTGCGTTACTGAAACCTGACAGTCGTCTACAAAGGACATTGAAGAACCTACGCCTGACACAGTATAAGATGATAATTCTTCTTCCAGCCTGCCTGCCCGTATCTACACCGCAACCGTTAAAGCAGCTCAACCTGCAGCAACGCAGACATGAGTGCATGTGTACTGGAGCACAGTATTACACTCCTGGAAATTGAAATAAGAACACCGTGAAGTCATTGTCCCAGGAAGGGGAAACTTTATTGACACATTCCTGGGGTCAGATACATCACATGATCACACTGACAGAACCACAGGCACATAGACACAGGCAACAGAGCATGCACAATGTCGGCACTAGTACAGTGTATATCCACCTTTCGCAGCAATGCAGGCTGCTATTCTCCCATGGAGACGATCGTAGAGATGCTGGATGTAGTCCTGTGGAACGGCTTGCCATGCCATTTCCACCTGGCGCCTCAGTTGGACCAGCGTTCGTGCTGGACGTGCAGACCGCGTGAGACGACGCTTCATCCAGTCCCAAACATGCTCAATGGGGGACAGATCCGGAGATCTTGCTGGCCAGGGTAGTTGACTTACACCTTCTAGAGCACGTTGGGTGGCACGGGATACATGCGGACGTGCATTGTCCTGTTGGAACAGCAAGTTCCCTTGCCGGTCTAGGAATGGTAGAACGATGGGTTCGATGACGGTTTGGATGTACCGTGCACTATTCAGTGTCCCCTCGACGATCACCAGTGGTGTACGGCCAGTGTAGGAGATCGCTCCCCACACCATGATGCCGGGTGTTGGCCCTGTGTGCCTCGGTCGTATGCAGTCCTGATTGTGGCGCTCACCTGCACGGCGCCAAACACGCATACGACCATCATTGGCACCAAGGCAGAAGCGACTCTCATCGCTGAAGACGACACGTCTCCATTCGTCCCTCCATTCACGCCTGTCGCGACACCACTGGAGGCGGGCTGCACGATGTTGGGGCGTGAGCGGAAGACGGCCTAACGGTGTGCGGGACCGTAGCCCAGCTTCATGGAGACGGTTGCGAATGGTCCTGCCGATACCCCAGGAGCAACAGTGTCCCTAATTTGCTGGGAAGTGGCGGTGCGGTCCCCTACGGCACTGCGTAGGATCCTACGGTCTTTGCGTGCATCCGTGCGTCGCTGCGGTCCGGTCCCAGGTCGACGGGCACGTGCACCTTCCGCCGACCACTGGCGACAACATCGATGTACTGTGGAGACCTCACGCCCCACGTGTTGAGCAATTCGGCGGTACGTCCACCCGGCCTCCCGCATGCCCACTATACGCCCTCGCTCAAAGTCCGTCAACTGCACATACGGTTCACGTCCACGCTGTCGCGGCATGCTACCAGTGTTAAAGACTGCGATGGAGCTCCGTATGCCACGGCAAACTGGCTGACACTGACGGCGGCGGTGCACAAATGCTGCGCAGCTAGCGCCATTCGACGGCCAACACCGCGGTTCCTGGTGTGTCCGCTGTGCCGTGCGTGTGATCATTGCTTGTACAGCCCTCTCGCAGTGTCCGGAGCAAGTATGGTGGGTCTGACACACGGGTGTCAATGTGTTCTTTTTTCCATTTCCAGGAGTGTAGTTGAAGGAGGCCATCTTGGGTTCCCGCAAACCTGCCAAGTTTCACGGGATCCATTCAGCCTGCTGCACCTGATCATAGGTTGCGCTATCAATCCAGCGTGACTGCAGAATAGACAGGTATGTGCTTAGGTAGTTTCACTGCAGCTCAGCTACCTAAACGGTGGGAGCCGCAAAACGAACAACCCAAACTTAAAGGAGACTGAGGAAAAATTAGGAATTGGGGAATGATACAGAGCCCAAGTCCAGCAGGGGAAGAGTTGTGTTTTTATGAGGCAGCTTCAAATAAATTGGTAGGTGTGTCGCAACGCATATTGTGTAAAATGTCACTAAGCGCTCATTCGGGAATCTCGAGTATGTTGCGACATGTTTGTAAATGTAACCAACAGTTTTCTCACTCCATAAATTTTTGAAAGAGGACAAAAGCTTAGTAGCTAACACGTGTGTGGAAGTGTGTGCTAGGGACTTCAGGCCATCTATCAGTATATAGGCCTTCTAAATTAAGGGCAAACATGGACTGAAACAGGAACAAAAACATGGCGCAGCGGATATTAAAAAGCCATATTCTGGTGATATGCGGCGCAGTGCGAAGAAAGCTTAGTGTAGAAGAAGAGCTTCTTCTTTCAGACACGTACTTTTTAAATTAACATTACATTAAAAAAGAACTTCGTGTTTGCTAAAATACATTTAGGGAATTTGTAATGAACTATTTTGTCCACTTAAAGTGAATCCAGCGAACGCGCAATATACACCCCGTAAAAAGTAATTAAAATTCTTATAACTGTGGTCATATTTGGCTGAAACACACAAATGTTACAGAAACTAGACGTCCAAAATCTTACTTGGCGTTGCACTACAATAGTCTTGTTCAGGTACTTAAGAATAAAGGATCTTGTCTTTCAGAGATGTTCTGATTACTACAGAAAACCTTTATTACAGATGACCTGATGGTTCGAAATGAGGACGGCCAGTACTAGTCAAAAGAGGGTGAAGTTGCAGACATAACCGTTCATACCGAAATACATAAGTCCGAAATACGGCGAAGAAGAAAAAATGACAAACAAAAACCGTAATTTTCTGGGCTACAGTGGCCCAGAATGAATATATATGTAGCAAACTGACCTTCTTTTAGCGATGCTCGGGTAAAAAACGTCCAGACCTTTCTCATGACACTGCAGTGAGAGCGTAAAGATTAAACTGCTATGTAGCGTAGTACCACGGCAAGGCGAGCAGGCAAGCAAGTTTTCTGTTGCCTGCTTGAGTGTTTCTCTTTAGAACAGTTTGGCTTGGATGGGAGCGGAGCAGTCTGCCCGTTCTCCAGATAACGATCGGAAGCTTGCCTGGCTGGCTGGCAGGCTTAAATGGCAACTAGCTTAAATCTACATCTACATCTACATGGTTACTCTGCAATTCACACTTAAGTGCCTGGCAGAGGGTTCATCGAACCATTTTCTTACTACTTCTCTACCATTCCACTTTCGAATAGCGCGTGAGTAAAAGGAACACCTAAATCTGTCCGTTAGAGCTCTGATTTCTCTTCTTTTATTATGATGACCATTTCTCCCTACGTAAGTGGGTGTCAACAAAAAATTTACGCATTCGGAAAGGGAAAGTTGGTGATTGAAATTTCGTAAATATCTTGCCGCAAAGAAAACCGCCTTTGTTACAGTGACTGCCACCCCAACTCGCGTATCATATTAGTGACACTCTCACCCCTATATCGCGATAACACGAAACGAGCAGCCCTTCTTTGCACTTTTTTGATGTCCTCCGTCAATCCTACCCGGTACGGATCCCATACCGTGCAGCAATATTCCAGCGGAGGAAGGGCAAGTGTAATGTAAGCTGTCCCTTTAGTGGGTTTGTCCCATGTTCTGCCAACAAAGCGCAGTCTTCGTTTCGCCTTCCCCACAATATTATCTATGTGCTCTTTCCAATTTAAGTTGCTCGTAATTGTAATTTCTAGGTATTTAGTCGAATTGAAAGCCCTTAGATTTGTGCGATTTATCGTATACCCAAAATTTCTCGGATTTCTTTTAGTACCCATGTGGATGACCGCGCACTTTTCTTTGTTTAGTGCTAATTGCAATTTTTCGCACCATACAGAAATTCTCTCTAGATCATTTTGTAATTGGAATTGATCGTCTGATGATTTTACTAGACGGTAAATTACAGCGTCATCTGCAAAAAATCTAAGGGGGCTGCTCAGATTATCACCTAGATCATTTATATAAATCAGGAACAGCAGAGGGCCTATGACACAACCTTGCAGAACGCCAGATATTTATGTTCTAGTAGATGGTTTACCGTCTATCACTAAGTACTGTGACCTCACTAAAAGGAAATCACGAATCCAGTCACACAACTGAGACGATACTCCATATGCACGCAATTTGGTTAATAGTCGCTTGTGAGGACGGTATCAAAAGGCTTCTGGAAATCTAGGAATATTGAATCGATCTGAGATCCCTTGTCGACAGCACTCATTACTTCATGGGAATAAAGAACTAGCTGTGTTGCACAAGAACGATATTTTCTGAATTCGTGTTGGTTATGTATCAATAAGTCATTTTCTTCAAGGTGATTCATAATATTCGAGTACAGTATATGCTCCTAAAACCTACTGCAAATTGAGGTCAGCGATATGGGTCTGTAGTTCAATGGGTTACTCCTATTTCCTTTCTTGAATATTGGTGTGACCTGTGCTACTTTACAGGCTTCAGGAACAGAGTTTTCGTCAAGTGAGCGGTTGTATATGATTGCTAAGAAAGGTGCTACTGTGTCTGAAAACTCTGAGAGGAACCTGATTGGTATACCATCTGGACCGGAAGACTTGCCTTTCTTAAGTGACTTGAATTGTTTCGCAACACCTAAGATATCTACTTTTATGTCACTCATGCTAACAGTTGGTCTGGTTTCGAATTCTGGAATATTTACTTCGTCTTCTTTCGTGAAGGAATTACGGAAAACTGTATTCATTAACTCCGCTTTAGTGGCACCATGATCGGTAACATTTCCGTCGCTATCGCGCAGTGACGGTATTGAGTTTTTAGCCACTGGTGTACTTTACATACGACCAGAGTATCTCTGGGTTTTCTACCATATTTTGAGACAATATTTCTTTGTGGAAAGTATTAAAAGCGTCTCGCGTTGACGTCCGCACTACATTTAGAGCTTCCATGAAACTCAGCCAGTTTTGGGGATTTTGCGTTCTTCTGAATTTGGCATTCTTTTTTCGTTGCTTCTGCAATGATAAATTATGTCATTTGATGCTCCTAACAAGCTTTTTTTCGTCGAAATTCGGTATTCTTTTATTAAAACTTAAAAGAAATTCACATAATTTGAAAGCTTGTTAAAACGCTCCATTCGAGTCACGTGATGCCAGTGACGTCACTGGCTAGCTCGCTGCTCCTACAGTCATAATGTTAATTCAGAGTGATGTCTTGTTTCAGAATTTACGTTTCGGAAAATGAGTTACAACTGGTGTGTAGTACTATACTGTACAAATATATCTATAAACACTCCTGAAAAGTTGTTTGAGTGTTCCAGACAGTGAGAAGATGCGTAAAATGTGGTTGTACTCTTACCTGCAAATTGCCACGACGTCGACTCACAATTTCACTAACTTAATTAAAAATGTGTTGTACTGCGAACTTAGCATTAACTTATCACAGAGATATGCTCTCCCACTGTTACAACGACGGATAGCGAACTTAAACTACTGGTGAAAATTATCGCTTTACCCAACTACACCTCAATATTATTCGGTAGCGCAGTTGTTTGGGCTGTAGATCGTCGAATTTTATTACATGATGTCCATATATCACTGGTTCGAAAGAACGTTTTAACTTATTTGTAAGACAACAGTCCTCTCATATGAAAACCAAATCGCAATTACGAAACTTAACCACACCGAGAATACTGTTGAGCTTTCCTTGCTTTTTATATGTGCTTACATTTGCAATCGCTGTTCACACACGTCACGTTGAAAAATATATTTTCTAGTTTATGTGACCACACACTTTTTACTTTGTTAGAAACAAATTTTAAAAACTTCGTACTATTTTTATCTTCGTGCTGTTTTATCTTTGTACTGTCCTTATTGTTTAAACTTTTGGAGTTTCATGATCTTACATAAAGACGAGGTAAGTGTGCTCCAGACGGTAACATTAGTCTACACTCAGAAATATCACAGTCCTTACATTTCTGCCACCTGCATGTTGTACACGTTTTATCTCTCCGTATAACCTCATCGTCCTACATCGCGTTGTACTATGGGAGTATGGCGATAGCTTCACTACTGGTCATCTGTCCAAAAAAGCGAATTCTTTGTTCGCAGGGTAAATGCATTTAACCTTTGTTATCCATTTCTCAGACTGAGACTAATGTGAATCGATATGTAATCCATGTCACAATCGAAACAACTGCTACAATCAGTTCTTGCGAATACTACACTCCTGGAAATGGAAAAAAGAACACATTGACACCGGTGTGTCAGACCCACCATACTTGCTCCGGACACTGCGAGAGGGCTGTACAAGCAATGATCACACGCACGGCACAGCGGACACACCAGGAACCGCGGTGTTGGCCGTCGAATGGCGCTAGCTGCGCAGCATTTGTGCACCGCCGCCGTCAGTGTCAGCCAGTTTGCCGTGGCATACGGAGCTCCATCGCAGTCTTTAACACTGGTAGCATGCCGCGACAGCGTGGACGTGAACCGTATGTGCAGTTGACGGACTTTGAGCGAGGGCGTATAGTGGGCATGCGGGAGGCCGGGTGGACGTACCGCCGAATTGCTCAACACGTGGGGCATGAGGTCTCCACAGTACATCGATGTTGTCGCCAGTGGTCGGCGGAAGGTGCACGTGCCCGTCGACCTGGGACCGGACCGCAGCGACGCACGGATGCACGCCAAGACCGTAGGATCCTACGCAGTGCCGTAGGGGACCGCACCGCCACTTCCCAGCAAATTAGGGACACTGTTGCTCCTGGGGTATCGGCGAGGACCATTCGCAACCGTCTCCATGAAGCTGGGCTACGGTCCCGGACACCGTTAGGCCGTCTTCCGCTCACGCCCCAACATCGTGCAGCCCGCCTCCAGTGGTGTCGCGACAGGCGTGAATGGAGGGCCGAATGGAGACGTGTCGTCTTCAGCGATGAGAGTCGCTTCTGCCTTGGTGCCAATGATGGTCGTATGCGTGTTTGGCGCCGTGCAGGTGAGCGCCACAATCAGGACTGCATACGACCGAGGCACACAGGGCCAACACCCGGCATCATGGGAGCGATCTCGTACACTGGCCGTACACCACTGGTGATCGTCGAGGGGACACTGAATAGTGCACGGTACATCCAAACCGTCATCGAACCCATCGTTCTACCATTCCTAGACCGGCAAGGGAACTTGCTGTTCCAACAGGACAATGCACGTCCGCATGTATCCCGTGCCACCCAACGTGCTCTAGAAGGTGTAAGTCAACTACCCTGGCCAGCAAGATCTCCGGATCTGTCCCCCATTGAGCATGTTTGGGACTGGATGAAGCGTCGTCTCACGCGGTCTGCACGTCCAGCACGAACGCTGGTCCAACTGAGGCGCCAGGTGGAAATGGCATGGCAAGCCGTTCCACAGGACTACATCCAGCATCTCTACGATCGTCTCCATGGGAGAATAGCAGCCTGCATTGCTGCGAAAGGTGGATATACACTGTACTAGTGCCGACATTGTGCATGCTCTGTTGCCTGTGTCTATGTGCCTGTGGTTCTGTCAGTGTGATCATGTGATGTATCTGACCCCAGGAATGTGTCAATAAAGTTTCCCCTTCCTGGGACAATGAATTCACGGTGTTCTTATTTCAATTTCCAGGAGTGTATATTCCTATTTCGTGTAAAACTTTTATAAAGATATGACGCTTCGAGGATTGAACATGTGACTTCTTTATCTACAGTCGGATGCGCTACCGAACGCTAGCTGGATGCAAAACCACGGCTTAGTGTCTTCTACATAGGAGATCAGCACTAAGTTTTGCCAAGAATAAATTTATTGTGCTTTGAGTCTGATACACGACAGTCTACTTATAATACACGGAGCAATTTGCAAATGTTCTACAATTACCTACTTTTGAGCGAGTTTAATCATGTTGTAGGCAGCAGGGAAAAGAATGTCCGTCGTTGCACATATCACCGCACTAAATGGGTGGAGCATAAATGCGTCAAATTTCGCAAGGCTCCCACTATTAGCGTTCACAAAATTCCTTTTCATTATTATTTAAAAGTTGCAGCTGAGTTTTCTATCACCAAATAGCTAAATTGTTTGCAGAAAAAGTACATAATAACCTCGCAACTTCGGCTAACAGTCCTATAACACACGTATATCTTCGTCTTACTCCTAGTCTGTTACGTCACGAGAGCATCAGCCAATAACAGAATTTTAGATCACGTGACAAACCTCGATATTTAATGATTGACCTTAAATGCTATTTAAATGTTATAATCAATCAGAATAACAACAATCGGAACCATATTTTTAACATATGAAAAAAGACTACTCAGTCAGTTACTAGAACGACAAGATGTCGCAGCATTGCCTTCCGCTTATGCTGTCCGCCGCCATGTGCCCAGCACATCGAACAGGACCACGCGAATAAGGAAAACAAACATGTCGCTGCACCTAATGACAGCGCACGAACAGTCTAGTGCCAGTTTGCCATCGACAGCCTTCCGCGTAGGCCAGCTGTTGCACACAAACACTAGGTGACAGTCATAATGTAAACACAGGCCAGCTGCAAGAAAAGACACCCGATTAGCATGCACGAGAAGTCACTTACGTAAAAAAGGAACGGGATGTCAGTTTGGCACACCCGTCACCCTCGTCTGCAGAACAACGTGCCGCCAGTGCAAGTAGTCGTACAAAAGCACAAGTCAATGCTAACGGCGCCAAAAAGAAAAGCTTGAATAAACCACCCAAAACAAAGGAAAATGACAGTCACGAATATGATACTGCGAACGACACACAAATTGAATGGTACGAGCATATAAAATAATCCGCCTGAATGAAAAACAGGTTAATTACACAGTGCCTTAGGCAAACGGAGTTCTTATCCTGAACGTTAATAGAATCACGTCTGATGTAAAAATAGCTGCACTGCAGCAGTTCATATATGAGTCTGACGCCGACATTATCCTTTTAGGAAAGTGTCACAAACTTAATTGTACCTGGATTTCAAACGATCGTGAACTTCGCACTCGAAGAAAATACAGGCACGGCCATCCTTGTGCGTGGAGCTACCCAAATTGGAGATCCTGAGAAACTAGAGGAACAGCGAGCAAAATTTGCAATGTCACCCTTCTAAACGTTTCAGCCCAGTCAGGCAGTGACATAAAGGCGGAACGGGCTGCCTTGTTTAAAGCTGTAATAATTTATCTTCTCAGAACAAAACCCGTCTAATCCACTTGTATGAAGTAACTTTAAATGTGTACTTCAAGCGAAAGACCAGGAGTCGAATTTTAACTACTGTAAAGAGTTACACGACCTTGTGAGAAATCTGCGGTTCAAGGACGCATGCGAATTAAAACACCCCATATCTGTGGAATATACTTTCCTGCGGTCGACTTCAGCTAGCAGGATTGATAGAATCCTTCGTCTAAGAGTGCTCAGCACCGAAGTCATCCCTGCTCCATTTCCAGATCTTTGTGCATTATCTGTCACGTGGAATTTTGACAAACAGCCCTCAAAAATGTACCGAGGCCAGTGGATGTTGAACGTCTCCCATCTAGATGATGAAGACTCGCGTGACGCTGTTAGAATAACATCGACCAACTGCCTACGTTCACTCGAGCATTTCACATCAAAAGACGAGTGGTGGACCCGAATTGTTGAAAGATACTTCCGAAATTATTTAATAACTCAATGAGGGCATAAAACCAATGAAGTAAATAAAATCACGGTATTTTACTTCACCGTCCTTTACGAAACACACAACCTTACAAACGACACACGCAGTAGATAAGGAGAAACTTATTACCATCAAAGGAAAACAGATGGCACGAAGATCAAATCCAAAGCAAAATCAGTAGTAGAAACCGAGATCTCATCAAACCAACCGCAGACAAACGTTCCTAGACGAGTTGCAAACAGAGGATCGGGAAATACACTCTCTTACCAAAACGAGATGCTGAATGAAATACTACAGCATTAGCAGAACTTCTACTCCCTGTGTCACAGCGATGAAGAATTCATAGCTGAAGCCATACAACTGCTAAACAAAGAAATTACTGAAGATGGCAAGAAGAGAATTGGTAGCTGAGTTTAGCGTGGATGAAGTATTTGAATTCATTGGTGATTTACCAGCCCAAAAAATTTCCGGGACAAGACAGGATTCCCAACAGTTTTATCACAAATTATAGACTATTATTGGTACTACTTTTACTGCCATTTTAAATGTCATTTTTCGGTCATTCGTGTGTCTAATAAGATGAAGGAGGGCAAAATTGTTTTCATACCAAAGAAGAGCGGACAGAAAACTTCGAAAGTCTGAAGTCTATTACACTACTGAACTTTGACAACAAAACTGTCACCAGAACAAATAACAGCAGGATGACCCAGTTGCTTAAAAAAGTAGGCAGGAATATTAAATTTGTATCCCTGGAAGGAGTATAATGTCAGCTGTCTCTGAAATTACAGACATCATTTCAATAGCTGCTGTGAATAACATCAAATGCGCATGTTTTCTTTGATTTCCATAACGCCTTTGATGTTATCGGCCATCAATACAGAATGAGGATAATGGGAGAAGTGGGTCTGGAAGAGAATGTAATAAAAGTCATTCGACATATGATCACTGGCATATCTGCTAGGGTGCAAGTTATGGACAGCTAACAAGATCTTTTAACATACAACCGGGTGTGCCACAGGTGAGTCCGCTTTCTATGCTTCTTTTCATGCTGTCGCAGGAGCCGTTGCTAAGACATCTTAACGAAACGGTATCAGATGTTTCCATCTCTGATCAAATATTAGTCGTATGAGCAGATGCTGATGACGTCGCGTTGCGCGGAGTAGCCGTGCGGTCTTGGGCGCCTTGCCACGGTTCGAGCGGCTCTCTCCGTAGGAGGCTCGAGTCCTCCCTCGGGCATGGGTGTGTGTGTTGTCTTTAGTGCAAGTTAGCTTGAATTAGATCAAGTAGTGTGTAAGCCTAGGGACCGATGGCCACAGCAGTTTGATCCCATAGGAACTTACGACAAATTTCCAAATTGATGACGTCGCTGTCGTAATAAGGAATGAAGACGAAACAGCGCCCATGAAACGAGACAACTCAGTTGTGGACGGTCACAAAACGCTAGCAGTCATCTTAAGCTGGTGGATTCCACGGATAGCAGCCAACATTTGGAGATCTGTCATAATCAAAATGCAACGGTCAGCTGTTGAAAAGAACTGGCGCTCCGTGAACGTAACTGTAAAAATTAGAATCATAAACACTTACGCATTCTCCAAAGAATACAATTTCGCGCAGTTCTTTCCAATTCCGAAAATGCAAGACAACAACAAAACGGTTCAAATGGCTCTGATCACTATGGGACTTAACTTCAGAGGTCATCAGACACCTAGAACTTAGAACTACTTAAACCTAACTAACCTAAGGACAGCACACACATCCATGCCCGAGGCAGGACTCGAACCTGCGACCGCAGCGGTCGCGCGGTTTCAGACTGTAGCGCCTAGAACCGCTCGGTCATATGGCCGGCTGCAAGACAACAGGTTAGTTCTAATAACTAGCAGTTACTTATGAAAGGTGGACTTATTCAGGTTGTCGTATGATACCCTAACCAAAATAAAGGAGTCTGGTGGGCTGGAACTTGTTCACCTCAACAGAAAAACAATGGCGTTTTTCGTGGAAATAATAATAACACTGCTAAACGAAAGACCACGCATTTTCGCAAAAACTTTTTCCAATCCGTGCACCCAGCAACCATGCATCCACCATTCGACTAAACAAAATGAACTACAATTTAAAAAGTACTAGGTAATTCTACTTCCAAGTTAGGTACATAGACATTAGTCTCCTAAAGAGGGGCCATCTGACGAGAGATTTCCAGCGTGAATGGAGAAAGCCGAAAGCTCCCAACAATGTAGAATTCAAGCAAACGGTCACCGATTGTCAAACTGTTTGAACAAACATAGCCTTCAAAATACATACATATAACGTTGCATCCACATGGTATGGGGTTGTTAAAAATACCATTGCAACAAACGAAAAGCTCCACAAAATATGAATTAGTGACACTGATAAATGCCCCTCATGCGAATTAGTCGACATCCTTCTTCACCGTTTCACTTGCTGTCGTCATCTACGCAACTGAGGATAGATCAGGAGTAGACGTGCCCTGCCGCCAAAGAGCTCTGAAACCAATTACACGACAGACGTTCTATCTCGGCCTGCTACAAAATTATATAATGAAATAAAAAATAACATTGTAATGCAGTTACTGGGACATTACGTTAGTTACATAATTAACATCAGAGGGGATGATAACTTTACCAACTTCATTACCTACATGAAAATGGTCTGATGGAAAACCAGAAGGGTCCGTAACAGAAAAAAAAAATGGCAACTTGCTGGAAGTAACATTTGACAAAACTGGAATCGGCTAATCCAGTGGAGGACCGAATCAAGACGAGGAAGAGATCAATATACTTTAGAAGAAGACATTTCATTTTGTAAACAAATTATTTCTATTATTCAAGGAGATTTTATTATCGTTGTAGTTTTCTTATTTAAATTATATAAGATATGCATTTTATTGTGATTTATCATATACATAATTTTTCTCTTTTGTTAATAAAGTTATACATAAAAAAAGGAACAATGTTCTGGCACTCAGTTGAAACAGCAGATGAGGCCTGTTTGTAAGTAAGATGGTACTACTAATAGCAAAAAGGTAAGGGGTTATTGTGTTATGTAGTTGTAAGTCGACGCAGCCTGTATAGTGTCAATGCACGCTAGTTGGTACTCTAATTAGAAACCCTTCAAAATAATGCATTATAAATTCAGTTGCTACGAAATGAAACCAGAATCACTATTAATTAGGTTACTTCTTCTTGTATCGAATGGACCTACTTTGGACCCCGCTTCTTCAACTGTTGGACTTTTGTCCAGTACTGTCGCATCCTCTGTCGGTGTAACTCCTTCCTTTCTACTGTCGAGGGGGTACCATTTCTTTGAGGCTTTTCCTGAAATCCTCGGACTTCCTTCAGGGTTTGTCTCACAGACTGTCTGTTCTGGAGATCAGTTATTCCCAGTTCTTTAATGTCCATCTCGGTTTCTGTCAGCCAAATGGTGCGAACCTTCTTGTTTTGCCAGAAGGTGAACAGACCTTTGGTCAATCTGTTTGGAGGCAATCTTGCAACATGGCCATAGAAAGCTACCCTTCTTTTTCTTGCACACTCAGAGAGCCTCTCGATATGTTCGTAGAGCTCCGAGTTATACCGCCTTCCGAATTCCCCAGCTTCTTCTGTTGGGCCTAGGATCTCCCTGAGGATTCTCCTCTCTCTGACTTCCAATTTCTCCATCAGACCTCTCCGGTTCATAGAAAGACATTCCATGGCATACAGGGCTTCTGGTCGAATGACTGATGTGTAGTGCTTAAGTTTCAGGTTGCGTGACAGGCGTTTCTTGTTGTAGGTGTTCATAGTCAGTCGATAGGCTAGTTCCAACTTGTTGTCTCTCATGAATAATAACGCTTTTTCTGATTAAGTTGGGTTCTATCCATTCGTCAAGATAGTTAAATTTCTCAGTCCTTTTGATCTTTTCCTGGTCTAGTAAAATCTCTTTGTTAGCTTCTTTGATGTTGGTGAAGAACTCAGCCATCAGTGCCATTTCGTCTGCAAAAGTCAGGCAGTCTACAATCAGTCCGTTCTTACGGCCCAGGTAGACTCTGGACACCCAAACTGGTCAGTTCTTGGCGCCATTCTCTCACAACCTTTTCGAGGACACAGTTGAAGAGAAGAGGGTAGAGTCCATCCCCTTGTCTCACCCCAGTTTTTATCTCGAACGTTTTGAGATCTTCCCTCTAAATTTGACCTTCGGATGGGTGTTTGCCAAGGTTTCTGGAATGTGTCTGCAGGTTTTGCTGTCTAGTCCTAATTCCTGGAATATTTTGTTAACAGAGTCGTAGGCCTTCTTGAAATCAACAAAGGTGACAACCACTTTGCGGTTTCTCATCTTGTAGTATGCCAGTACCGTTTTAAGGTTGAGGATCCGTCCAGCACAGGATCTGGTTTTCCTGAAGCCTCCCTGATATTCTCCCAGTTGACTCTCCAGTTGATCTTCTGCCCTGATGTGACTCATAAATCATCTGGCAAGCAATAGAAATTCTAAACTAAAACCTTGGTACTTCAGACAAAAAGGTCTGGGGTAAGATTCTAATAATTGAGTATCAAAATGAAACAATTACATTTGCAAAGCTGTGCTGTGATTGACATGCTGTTACTCTAAAAGACAGAGAGCGCTAGAGAGAGAAATGCGTTGCAGGTTTTGCCAGAGTTAAAAGCATATTAAGTCTGAAAACAAGTCTTCAGAGTGGAACTTGAAGTTATTCTAATTCTATTAAAATGACTTTACTGTCCCTACAGATCATCTCTCTATCACAACTCGATCTCACAATATTACTCTGTAGGTGAAGGCTGAATTGGCTGCAGAATCATCATCGGTGGCACATCAGTGACCCATCCCTGTGACTAAGTTCAAGTCAGCATCTTTCTAAAACCCTCAGCTCATGTGCCTGGTGATCGACCCTGGCGGTGACAAAGGCCGGCGGAGAAGTCTGGCAGTGAAGTCTGGAGGAGAAGACTCCCGGAGGTGAAATGAATTTGTACCTACTGCTTACTAAAAGGAGGACTCATATTTCTGCACTTTGTGTTCTTTACTTTGTTTGGACTTGCTGGACTATGGATACTCTGAGTGCAGACACGTAAAAAGATTCATTAAAAGATGCTGGTCCTCTTTCCTGAATTTTGCTTGAGATGATTAACCAGTAACACGCTTCTTACCATTTTGTGCTGAAAAAAGGCACCTCATCTTCTTTGTAACTCTTTTTGTGTCATTGAAGTGAGAATATGGCAGCATAGTCAAGTTTCCTCTCTAACGTCCAATTTATTTACATTATCATTCCTGACAGCTTTTACAATACATAAACATTTAGTTTTTGAGGCGCCAGTGTTCGGTGGCATCTCATGCTTGCAAAGATGTCCCAAACTGTCGGGTCTCACGCCATTTTCTAAATGTTATCAATGGCATCCGGTGCATTGCAAAGGAACACTGCTTTCTGTGTTTTGTTGACAATAATGCCTTTCCTGGACTTAGCTAAAAGCAGTACATCTTCTCTTTCGAGTCATGAAAACATTCACTGCTGGAGGCCTTACACCACAGGACATTGTATCTATGTTGCCTGTTGGGCACCCGGCATCCAATTGCGGCGTTTCGAGGGAAAGTGGCACTGATCTGTGTCTCGGCCAGTGCATCCTTCTGAGAATTCCCTTGGGGGTGGTCTCCGTATCCAGCTACGTGACCTCACTGCTCGTCTAAGTGGTGGCGGCTCATTACATTGTGCTTCCAAAGTGGCTTCGAATTTACGTAAACCATGCAATTCTGGATATAAACCTAAATTACAATATTAACTACTGACTATAATTGATACTGGTATGCATTTTATTTCTCAGTGTTGATTAGTTATTCTGATCTGATGGGTCTTTATTTTCGGAAAAAGTGGTTGTGTAACGTGGTGTAAGATGTGAATCGATACGGTATGCAGAATGGCAAAGTTGAACACACCGCCATGCCACAATGCAAATGCTGGACCCGGAACTAAACGAATAGTGCTGTTACACAAAAAGATCATTGAAATGCTCAACAACAGATAAGGTTTAGATTTTATCAGGTCTGTCAGATGAAATTTCAAGGGGAAATAGAAGAGACAGAAGCATAATTTTTTTAAAGGTCTCATTTTTCACATACCCATGATTGTGGAGAAAACATACATATGATGTGCAATGAGGAAGGAGGATCGAGCAGAACAGAAGTGAATCACTGTCCAATGAAAAAATGAAAGGTAGCAAGTCATTTAATGACATAAACAGCAAAATCTGAATGATCGATTATTTGATAGTTCAATTACTGAAAAGAAGAGCTTGCGATGGTACGGATATCTAGATGATTATAGATGGACAGAAATGATCTACGGGTGGATCCCGGAGGCAAAAAAGAAATAAAGACTAACGCCTAAAAGGAGGATTACTTAACTGCGTGTCAAGGAAGCTATAGAATTATTAACCTACAAGAGGCTGGTTGGGGAGAGCATAAACTATGGAAGTTGGGAAGCGAGAAACCGTATTATCGTAAAATAATGCGCGAAGAAAGCTTGAATGGGAACTTGAATAATATTTTATTTGTTGTGATACCTAATGTTGACAGTTCCCGCCCCAATAAAATTCTCATCCGTTTCAAAGTCCTTGCAGAGACCCTAAGAAAGATACTTATTATCACATGAAAGACTTGCAGAACAGAGGGTGAGAAACTTTAAATATAATACGAAAAACGGAAATGTTTGGTGTAAAATAGCATGTTTCCTCTTGGTTAAAGGCATGCTAATAAAGAATCCCGCACCTTTACTATGCGAGGACTGCACGAAGAAAATCTAACACATCTATAATTCATCAAAATTGAATGATTATCTATGAGTATGTCTCTGTATGTGTCCTAACATCCTTCATCCTATTCCAATGATGACTACGCTAGATATTCGACGTTGATAGCATAGTGCTCATGAGAAATCCATAAACAGTTTTTCTATTTCTATAATACAATTCTAACACTATCACAGAACTTCCAACACGCAACTGTCCACTGAATAATTTAGACTGATTCAACAGCGTCACACCTCCACGCATAATTCAGAGCTACTGCAAAAGTGAGGAAAGATTTGGCGTTTAGTCACAGCATTGTTCATTTTTCCCCCACGCACTCTTCGGAAGTGGACCGACAATGACAGCTTATTCCGTGTAGAACACAGTATATCCACATGATAGTACGCATCAGCGTAGCGTAGTCATTCATTTAGAACAAAACCCAGTACCTACACGCTTATCCGACTATCATCTATAGAGAGCCAATTAACCAACAAGTACAAAACAGACCAAATCAATATGATGTTTCATCCAGCAACAGTAGTCATCTTAATTTCTCTTACACCTCGATCTGAATTGTAGTGCCACAGTCTCCAGGTGACATGCCGACGGAAATGAGCCAAAAATGAGTTTAATATTATAGTCCTGTGATGCAGGACGTAACAGACGTTAAGATGATGTGAACAAACTTTTCACTGGATCATAGAATATTAGTACTTAGAGGAAATATAGCCAATGCCATACTATCGTACAGGATTTTCACACTAAGAATCAACAAGTAACGATTCTTTAGCGATGAGAAAACGTGCGTAGCTCCAATTTTTTCCATCTTCAAAAACAAAGCGTATAAAAGAGAGGAATTTAAAATTTCCATGGAAAATTTGAGATGTATGGACAACATCCCCATCTCGAATTGGGTAAAGTGTTTTTCTTTTAAACTGGGAGTCTATGTCGGGGGTGGAGTAATCGACTATTCCAGTCCGCGGCCAGTCGCAGGCGCTGTCGTGAGGATTCGACCGACTGTCGCGACCAGCAGATACAAAGAAAGGTTCCGGCCTGTCGGCTCTTCAGGTACACAATACACTGAGTAGATGGCGCTGGATTATACTGGAGGTGACTGGCCAGTATTTTGTCTTGAGATGACGTGTTCAGGGTATATAATGGGTGCTACATTCGTAAAAAAATGTCGCACAATATATTTAGCACATACCTGTTGGCAAGGATATGACCTGCGACTCGTAAATAGGTATAATTGTATTCCCCAATGCTGTTCCTACGTGACTCCTGTACGTAGGGAGCATGGATTTATAGCAGCTCTGGGAAAATGGGTCGCTGTCCTAATACACATCAAAAAAAGTTTTCAATCGCCTCGGTTCCGAGAGTTCCGGAACCTGTACAGAAATTTGGAATAGAGATCAACTTAACATAATTTCCTCCCTTTTTATTGCTCATGAAAACGACACATTACATGTTCTACCACCATACAGCGAGACCTTTAGAGGTGGTAGTCCAGATTGCTGTACACTCCCGTACCTCTCATACCCAGTAGCACATCTTCTTACATTGATGCATACCTGTATTCGTAGTGGTATACCATTCACAAGTTCATCGAGGCACTGTTGGTCCAGACTGTCCCACTTCTCAATGGCGATTCGGCGTAGACCCCTCAGAGTGGTTGGTGGGTCACGTCGTCTACAAACAGCCCTTTTCAATCTATCCCAGGCATATTAGATAGGGTTCATGTCTGGAGAACATGCTGACCATTCTAGTCGAGCACTGTCATTATCCTGAAGGAAGTCATTCACAAGATGCGCAGGATGGGGGGGGGGGGGGGGGCGGGGGCGCGAATTGTCGCCCATGAAGACGAATGCCTCGCCAAAATGCTGCGCATATGGTTGCACTATCGGTCGGAGGATGGCATTCACGTATCTTACAGCCGTTCCGTTACGGCGCCTTTCATGACCACCAGTGGCGTACGTCGGCCCCACATAATGCCACCCGAAAACAGCAGGGAGTCTTCACCTTGCTGCACTCGCTGGACAATGTGTCTAAGACGTTCAGCCTGACCGGGTTGCCTCTAAACACATCTCCGGCCATTGTCTGGTTGAAGGCATATGCGACACTCATCGGTGAAGAGAACATGACGCCAATCCTGAGCGGTCCATTCGGCGTGTTGTTGGGACCATCTGTGCCGCACTACATGGTGTCTTGGTTGCAAAGATGGGCCTCGCCATGGACGTCGGGAGTGAAGTTACGCATCGTGCAGCCAAGTGCGTAACATGACGTCTTGTGGCTGCATGAAAAGCATTATTAAACATGGTGGCTTTGCTGTCAGGGTTCCTCCGAGACATAATCCGTAGATAGCGGTCATCCACTGCAGTAGTAGCCCTGGGGCGGCCTGAGCGAGGCATGTCATTGACAGTTCCTGTCTCTTTGTATCTCCTCCATGTCCGAACAACGTTGCTTTGGTTCACTCCGAGACGCCTGGACACTTCTCCTGTTGAGAGCCCTTCCTAGCACAAAGTAACAATGCGGACTCGATCAAACCGCGGTATTGACCGTCTAGGCATGGTTGAACTACAGACAACACGAACCGTGGGCCTCCTTCCTGGTGGAATGACTGGAACTGATCGGCTGTCGGACCCCCCATCAAATAGGCGCTACTCATGCATGGTTGTTTACATCTTTGGGAGGGTTTAGTGACATCTCTGAGCAGTCAAAGGGGCTGTGTCTGGGATACAATATCCACAATTAACGTCTTTCTTCGGGAGTTCTGGGAACCAGGGTGATACAAAACTTTTTTTGATATGTGTATTATTACCCCTCTTTATGTCTCTCCCAACAGTTTTTCAATTGTAGATCGGCAGGAAGCTACTCCCCTACACTTCAGTGAAAGTTTGATGTCCTATTATTATTACCCATCCTTCCTGTTGGCTAGACTGGCTGGAGCAACGCTCTAGTGCTAGAGTAACAGCGAAAATATTTCACCCACGAAATCACAAATTTGAGCGTCCTCTGGCGGCGATAATGTGAATTAGATGAGTCGGTCTCCACACGTCAAGGTGAGCACGTGCACAGGAAAAACTTTTAGGAAGCATAACACCCAAAAATAAAAAAGCTACATCTTCCAAAATTAAATAAATAGCAGAGAATCATTAGCTTTCTCACCTATTTCCAATAGAATAACACCCAAAACAAAGAAAATAAACTAACCTTTGTCCTTCCTGTCTGGACTGGGTGGAGAGTCGCCTAATCTAAAAATCCACTGTGTGCACCCTACACACAGTCAGCTACCTGAGTAGTAGTCTCTGATGTATGGTGCACACCTGATCCATTTAGGGGGGCCCTACAGTTCTCAACCCTACGGCACACGTCCAACAAGTCGCAGCCTAGCTTGCCACAGAACTTTCGAAGTCTCTGGTTCAGTCCACCCACTCCACTCAGAACCAAAGGGCCACGAGCAGTCCTGGGGACAATGCTGCAAATTGTGAGCTTCGTTGAAACTCCAGGTGCAAGGATGGTCTTCTCAACGTTCTCTCCCAGTCGCTGGAGTGACCCAAGCCCATTGAGCCCAGGTGACTGGCATCGTTTGTTCCAAAGTGTGCCACAATCTGCAGCTGGTTGCAGCCTGTTCCCTCAGTGGTAGCTGGAATAGCCTCTTCAACATGTTAAATGAGGCCTCCAGGAATACACTTTAGTGCACCTCGTGTCTTTTCCTGTCACTTGCTGTCCGTAAGGGGTACCATCATTCGCTGTATGTTTGAACTGTCGACGATTAATAGACACCTACCCTTTTGCATTTGCCTCCTCCTGACACCAGACAAAACAGATTTCCCCAAAACAGGTGAAGTGAGTCTCATTGACTCAGTCTCAGTTTCACTGAAAGACGGCACCTCAAACTTGTTGGATAGGGGGATTGGTACAACATCATGAGTCCTGCCTGGTCCCCATTCATCCTGCACACAAGTCCGAGATCTACCACTGATACACTATTCGCAGTCAAGTGGACGAGTAATGACAGATCCTGTTCTTTCTGCAGAGGAGACAGGATCTACAAGAGAGGATAGTACTTGAGGTACTTCTGGTACTGGTATTACAGATACACAGCTCTCGGGAGCTCTTCCAACACACTGATTCACAGCAGCCAGTCGTTTGACAGCAGTCAGGGCTGCTTCCAATTGCTCGCGAACGTCAACTAACGTATCACGAGTTCGAGGACAGCATTCACAGTGGGGCTGCATTTTGGCTGGTGCAATGTACACTGACGAGCCAAATAACTGCTACACCTGCCTCATGTCGTGTACGGCCCCCACGAGCACGCAAAAGGGCCCCAACACGACTTGGCACTGACTCGACCAATATCTGAAGTAGTGCTGGACTGTCCATAACTCCGTAGAAGTACGAGGAGAAGAAAATCTCTTCTGAACAGCACGTTGCAAAGCATCCCAGATGTGCTCAATAATGTTCATGTCTGGTGGTCAGCGGAAGTGTTTAAACTCGGGAGAGTGCCACTCTATAGCAAATCTGGACGTGTGGATGTCGCATTGCCCTGGTGGAATTTTCCAAGTTCGTCGGAATGCACAATGGACATGAATGGATACAGGTGATCAGACAGCATGCTTGCGTACGTCTCGCCTGTCAGAATCGTTTGTAGACGTATCAAGGGTCCCATATCACTCCAACTGCAGACGACCCAAACCCTCCAACAGATTGAACAGTCCCCTGCTGACATGCTGGGTCCATGGATTCATGAGGTTGTCTCCATACTCGTACACTTTCATTCGCCCGATACAATTTCAAAAAATGGTTCAAATGGCTCTGAGCACTATGGGACTCAACATCTTAGGTCATAAGTCCCCTAGAACTTAGAACTACTTAAACCTAACCAACCTAAGGACATCACACACACCCATGCCCGAGGCAGGATTCGAACCTGCGACCGTAGCAATCCCGCGGTTCCGGACTGCAGCGCCAGAACCGCTAGACCACCGCGGCCGGCGCGATATAATTTCAAACGAGACTCGTCCGACGAGGTATCATGTTTCCAGTCATCAACAGTCCAATGTCGGTGTTGACGGGCCCAGGCGAGGCGCAAAGCTTTTTGTCGTACAGGCATCAAGTATACACGAGTTGGCCTTCAGCTCCGAAAGCCCATAACGATGATGTTTCGTTGAATGGTTCTCACGCTGACACTTGTTGATGGCCAAGCATTGAAGTCTGCAGCAATTTGCGGAAGGGTTGCACTTCTGTCACGTTGAACGATTCTCCTCAGTCGTCGTTGGTCCCGTTCTTGCAGGATCTTTTTCCGGCCGCAGGGACGTCGGAGATTTGAAGTTTTACCGGATTTGCGAAATGGTCGTACGGAAAAATGTCCACTTCATCGCTATTTCGGAGCTGCTGTGTTCGATCGCTCGTGCGTCGTCTATAACACCACGTTTAAACTCACTTAAATCTTTATAACCTATGCCACTGCAACAGCGGTAACCGATCTAACAACTGCGCCAGACACTTGTCTTATACAGGCATCGCTGATCGCAGCGCCGTATTCTGCCTGTTTCCATATCGCAGCATGGGAACAGGTATCTCTATTAAGCGTCTACAGAGACATATTCAACAAAAAGAACTCTTTTTGTGTCCCAAGAAACACTGGCCATAACTGCTCTGGCTTCGCCTATTTGGCGCTGGGCTCTTTTTGTTTCAGGCCCACCAGCTTCGGCCCACTGCAGCAGTGGAGTTTCATCTCTGGAGTGAAGGAGTGGACACACGATACATTGGCGATAAGAGATCCGTGCACAAAGTCTGTTCTTTAATTTTTGAAACAATCCAAACATAGCTGAGAAGCTCGTCTTCGCATATGCTGTTGGTCAGGATACGGCAAATTAGTCACAAAACATTCTCGCAGTTAATTCTTCGTGTACAATACTCTTTCTTATAATACGTCTATAGAATCTCGTAATTCATAAACGATTATTCGACTATCGTTCAATTTCATGTCGTGCATTTTCTGGATATTGTGGTTGCAGATTTCGGTCGTACGTCATGCAGGTTACCTTCCAAAGAAATACGGCCATGTTTCAGTTCAACCAGACAAGTCTTAAATAATGAAAATTTTGAAACTAACTGTTTACAAACTTTCAGTAAGTTTGGACGAATTTCCACTGGTGACTATAAGGTATTTTAGTTTATCCAACTACAATAGACCGCACACATAACTATTTAAATAGTCATACGAAGAAAGCTGACAGTTTGACACTTGACTGACGTTACAACATAGTATGTTTCAACACAACAAATGATACTTTTATTGTTATCAATGGCATCTCTTAGTCACCGTGATAGCATTTCAATTCGTGGAGTCGGAAGAGCACGTTGGGAAACGTTTTCGCTCGGATGATCTACTTGGATTTACGTAACTGTGCCACGCCTGTTATCACTTACAAAATGAGTTTCTTGAAGAAAAAAAGGAGAGGTGTAATTTTCAAACGATGGAAAAGCATCTGTTTGCAGAACAATGAGAAATTTTACTAACGTACCTTTCCTTGCAAATAAGAGAGAAGCTAGTAGTTAATGAAAGAGCTACATGTGAGATGTTTATTGAGTTTACAGTGCGTTTGAAGTGAGCCAAACTTACCTGGATCAACTTGTTTGATGCGTTATAGGACCGTAATTTACCACTTTGGTTTACTACGGCAGGAAACGGGGGGAGGCGGGGGGGGGGGGTGGAGACTGTCAGCTTATTCCAGATGCAATGCGTTCTGCCACCGACAGGAAACAATAGACTGTCGTCTGTCTCTTTTTGTACGTGTCTAGCTGCTGCGCCAAGCGGAGTCAAGGGCTGACAGGATTTCTGTCGGAGTAGCGAAGATGTGGCAGTGGATGACTTCTGTGGCCCCCACACTCACCCCACAACCATAAGACATGTATACTAGTCGCTTAACGTCGGGGAGCGTCAAAAACAAGCACGCTCCAAAGCAAGTTACAAAAAAGATTATTGTGTTTCTAAGAGAGTATGAAATAATCAAAAACCAATAATCAATATTCCCCTTATCTTAAACACCGTGATTACTTTTGAGCTAGCTCCTCACCATAACAGCCATTTGTTCGAATTGTTTGCATCCGTTTAATGCTTGATTGAGACTATTTTCTGGCGCAAACATAGGTATCAGAAATGTCTTAAGCACTTCACGTTTTATAAACACTGAACAGTTAATATGAAGAAGTGTTTCCTTCCCAGTGGTAAAAACATCCTGAATTATCGCCTAGGTCTTCCACTTTCTAAATATTGGCGGCACCACGTTTTCTCCAAAACGCTGACAAGCAACACTGTCCAGTTTTATTTTTATGATTTTGCGGAGAATATCGGATGTTCCAAGTTATAAGAGTTGTATACATAAACTAGATATCGGTCGAATGTTTCAGATTTTACCTTTCAGTTGTTCAAAAAGCAAACATGTTTGACCAAACAATCTGTTAACTACAGCTTAGGATGAACTGCTGTTTTTTAACAGGTACTGTCGCATATTACTTCTAATGTTTTGGTCCACTGTATTGGTGCCGATTACTTTTCAAACGTTCATATTCGTACTGTGACGAAGCTCCCATACCATTCAATATAGATAAAAGAATGGTTTGTTTTCTTGATTATTACACCGCGCGACAGAGTTATTATAAATTGAGTTAGTCGTAAATAAAACGGACTAGGAAAAATATATGTCATAAATCAATGTTCATGATGAAAGGAACATGGAAAAAATACTAAAGTACTCGTTTAATACCTCACGGAGAAGGAAGTGGATCGGTTGCATTTGAAGTCGATATTTGAGATTAGAAATGCAGTAGGTAGGGTTGCCATATCTAGCTGGGATCTCGTGGGGACACTTCAAGGCCTGTTGACCTGCGTTTTGCTGAGTGAGTTTTCGAGAAAATGTATGGCATAAGTGGCCATATCTTCTGTTTGCATTGAGTTAGAAGCTTAAAACTGTTACACCGCCAGCAGACCATAGACTGTAATATGTGACATAAATTTGAACTTGGTATGTTTACCCGTTCCTAAGACAAAGCGTTCTTGAGAGTCAGACAAAAAGACGGGCAACAAAGCGATGCCATATAAGGGTTTCGTTTATACAGATTGAGACACGGGACCATAAAAACTGAAAAAATGCAGAAATTTTGAGGTTTCTTGCCTTTTTTTTTATTGTGAAACGGACCTCGTACAAGGTAGCGAATGTGAATTTCGGTTTCAGCACCCCCAAAAACATATAGAAGCGCTAAGAATGACAAAACTTCAGCAATTTTGTTACGAAAATGGCAGTTTGGAACATCAGTTGACAGGACTAATATATTTACTCAAGTTAATGTATTCTTCTGTGGTGTTTACTGGTGTGAGTACATCAATGATCCATAACAGGTGACTGCAAACCTTTGGTAGTGCAAAGTGACTCCCAGAACCAGCTTCTCAAGTAGTTCGTCTAAACTGATATTAGTCAGATGATGGGTATGATACCTGAAACCAACAAGAAGAAAAAAATGATATTTAGTATGTTACTGTTTAATCTGATCTATTTTTAATAAATTAGAGGCCCCCCTCCTCATTTTTTTTGTCTGTATGTGAAGTCTAATCTGAGGAACTGCTGTAAACATTTTGGTAAGGTTTTTCCCAATGGGCAGACTGATTCACAGTAAAATTTGTGTGTATAAAACACAATTATAGTAACGATGAGTGTGTAACATACATATTGTTGAAATTACATGAAATGAATACCCCTGGCTGCATGAAGGCGTTGATATAAGTCAATTGGGGCTTGTTGTTCTCTGTCATATATTTAATTGATGTTTGGAGCGACATCTCGTGGCAGTTTTAGGAGCGAGAAGACGTTGAGCTACAGAGAAGGCCGTGACTGCCGGGAAATTCAGTAAACAGCCGTCGCAGCTCCAGAGACCAGCGAAGCTTGACCGCAGTCTATACATACACTGACGGAAAAACATACACGAAAGCTGGTAACGTGTTTCTACATCTGAAGGATGATTTCTATTCAGATTTCGCCCCACAAGAGTGGCACTAGTAGCGCCGCTATGAGGATGCAAATCAGGTTTGCTTTAAATACGCTTATAACAGTCATGAGCGTTATTCATCTTTGAGATTGGACGTAGTGAGTTGATGTTAGTCAAGAATGCATTTAAGGCGACAAAGACGCCATTATCAGCACCTCACTGAGTTTGAACAAGGTCATGTAATAGGGCTACAAGAAGCTGCTTGTTCCTTCTGCGATACTGCAGAAGGACTTGGCAGGAACTCTACATGATTGCTGGTAGCGGTAGTCACGGGAATGTACGGTCTCAAGAAGATCGGGCTCTGGAAGGCCGCGTGGCCGGGAGGGAAGACCATCATGTTCGGCATATGGCTCTGGCACATTGCACTGCATCTGCAGTAGCAATCTGAGTAGCAGTTGGCACCACAGTGACACAACGAACTGTTACAAATAGTTTACTTCAAGGACAGCTCCGAGCCAGACGCCCAGTAGCGTGCATTCCATTGGCCCCAAATCACCACCAACTGCGACTTCGGTGTTGTCAAGCGAAAGTTCATTGGAGGACAGGTTGGAGGTCTGTTGAGTTTTCTGATGAAAGCTGGCTCTGCCTTGTGTTCAGTGATGGCCGTGTGTTGGTCATATGGAGGTGAGTTGAGCGTCTGCCAGCAAGCTGCCTGCGCCCTAGACACAGAGGACCTACACCTTGAATTATAGTTTGGTATGCGATTTCGTATGACAATAGCGTAGTCTCTTTGTTGTCCCACGCACCGTGACAGCAAATTTGTACGTCAATCTGGTGATACCACCTGCTGCGCTGCCATTCGTGAACAGCATACCAAGGGCTGTTTTCCAACAGAATAACGTTCGCCCACATACCTACGTTACTATCCAACATGCTCTACAAAGTGGCCTGCTAGATCACCAGATCTGTCTCCAAATGAGCACATATGGGACATCATTGGACGGCAATTCCAATGTCATCTTCAAACAGCATTAACCATTCCTGAACTGACTGTGTAAGTAGGCTGTTTAGGTTTTTATGTTAGTAACGCCACGTAGCGCTCTGTATGGAAATCACTGACGGTGCTGTGTATAGTCTGTGGCTGGTTGGACTCATTGTTGGAATATTCGCTATTGGAGTGTTGGGCAGTTGGATGGGAACAGCGCGTAGCGTTGCGCAGTTGGAGGTGAGCCGCCAGCAGTGGTGGATGTGGAGAGAGAGAAGCACGAGTTTTGAGAGGTTACTATAAGCGGACGATCTGGACGTGTGTCCGCCAGAAAAAGGAAATTTGTAAAGATGGACGTCATGAATTTTTATATATATATATATATATATATATATATATATATATATATATATATATATATAACATTAGTAAGGTAAATACATTGTTTGTTCTCTATCAAAATCTTTCATTTACTAACTATGCCTATCAGTAGTTGGTGCTTTAAGTAGTTAGAATCTTTTATTTAGCTGGCATCATTGGCGCTCGCTGTATTGCAGTAGTTCGAGTAACGAAGATTTTTGTTAGGTGATTCATGAAAGGTATACGTTATTGTTAGTCAAGGCCATTCTTTTGTAGGGATTATTGAAAGTCAAATTGCGTTGCGCAAAAAAATATTGTGTGTCAGTGTAGTAATGATCAGAATAAGTAGAGAGAGAACTGCCTGAGTATGTTGTTTTGCTCATCTGTTTGAAAATCAAATAACGTAAGTGTTTTACTAGCACAGTCATTCGTAATTTTTCTAAGGGGACGTTTCAACCGACCTAGTGCGATAGGCATGGAACTCCATCCTACAAACTGACATCCAGCACCTGTTCAATACAATGCATGTACGTTTGCATACTTGAATTCAACATTCTGACTGTTATACTAGTTATTAACGTACCAACAGTTCACAGTTGCAATCGCTTATCTCGCGCTTAACATTAATCTGCGATCTTGCAGTGTTAATCACTTAAATATGTTACCTAGACAAATGTATTCCAGTAATTTCATTACTCTGCATTAACAATTTTTTGGCATAGAGATTTTTTTCCATCAGTATATTATAAATTAATGTATCCGACCGTGTAGTTTTATGTTGATGTGAAGTCGGTCTCAGGAGCTACTGCAGGGATTTTGATAATGGTTTTCACTAATAGAAAGGCTGATTCATGTGGCAGGTTTGTTTGCATAATTTATTACTGTTACGCCAGACAAGCCGTCCGGCCATAGATCTTGCGAAGCCACGGGAGGATTTTAGTATAATGTAAAAATCGCTGACTTCAACACACTGCAAAATTTCATCGTTAGTTATCGATTGGGAGAACTCTTACTCTTTGAAAGACGGCAAGACTTTTGAGCTGTCTTTATTCCACTGTATACATTTAATCAGACGGACAGATAATTAGGGCACTTTCATTAGATTAGGAACACTGTATGATCAAAAATGGCAATAACGAGAGTACACTGTGCCCACAAGGCGCCCGACGCCATATACGCGGAATAGCTATCGTATTTCTTCGGGGTCATACAGGCATCCAAGCTGCGCTGCTTCCTGCGTGTGAAATATAGAAGTATTTTGATTGGGATGGTACGAGGCCCACGAGAAAGATAGGCCGCGGCGCACACGTCACGAAGGTAACCCTGAACTCGTTCGCTCACTCAGGTCAGCAGACAAAATGCGTTTCTACACCTCTTAACTTGCATCTGGACGTGTACACACTACCGGAATCTGCTATTATGAAGTGTTACTGATTAATTGTACTGCAACAAAATTTAATTTAAGGTCAGTACTCGATATAAATCGTATAACGTCTTTTTTGATAACGTCTTTTTTGTAGCATTTAGTCTCTTCTGCTTAACAGTCCTCATTTCATACAAGAAGTGGTGCCTTATGCAACTGATAATCATTTTCGCATAACTTTAATTTCATTGGACCCCATTACAGCCGTAACAAATTATAAGTAGGCCTATGGACTTTCTGATCACTGCAGGACTAATAACACTAAGGCACCATAATAGCGAATTCCAGTAGAAGATGCAATTCTTGTTTGTACGTACACACCTAGTTACGACTTAAAAGATGTAGAAACGTATTTCATCTCTTGAGTTGAGCGAGCGAGCGAGCGAGCTTAGACCTACCTTCGTGACGTATGCGCCGCGGTCTGACTTTCTAGTAGGCCTCGGGGTGGTGGTTGTGACGTCACAGAGCGTAACATTGGACGTCTGTTTGATGCCGTGAGATGTGTTACGGTTGGAGGAACGAATTTTGCCCATCTTCTGGAGGGAGGCTGTACGGACACAGGGATATACGTGATAGGCGCAAGTGAGCGCTACCATTTTCAGTTGGAGGTTTTTACCTTCTCGGCGTGACGTTGAGTGCTTTACGGACTTCGAGTGAACTGTGAGGAAGAAAGGATTCGGTCTGTAGCCACGAAGGAGAGATGTCGATTAGGGCTGTCACTGTGAAAGAGGGAAGCCGATCAGCCGGCTGACTTGAAGGGAAGAGTTCGTTATTCATGCAGTGACCACGACTGAGGAGCTTTCGATTCGACACCTGGGCGCGAAGATGGCTCCGGATATGAGAAAAAGACGGCAGTCCGCCGTTCGATGCAGAGGTGCACTGGTCACCACATTCGAGATTTCTACGAGTGTATGGTTTGAATTTAGCAGTACCAGCATTAGGAATCTTTCTAGTGAATTGCACAACTGCAGCGTGCTCTTACAGCTGCAGCAGTTGCTGTCCAACATATACATTTTGTGGTAGTTTTTAGTCGCAGTTCACAACCACTGTCATTCCTGTTATCTACAGTCAGATCGTGTTATCCGTTATTAAATTACCATCGCCCCCCCCCCCTTTCCCTACCCCCAGTTCTGTTCAATTTAGTCAACAGTATATCAATATATTTCATTTTATGAAACACAAGAATGAATCACCGATGGTGCTCTATGATAGGATGCATTGTAATGATGATACAAACAATCATCGTCTCCGAGTTGTTTCTTTACTGCTCGCAGTACACAACGTTGTGAAATGCGCTTAGATTCTCCCGTATTTAGCGTTTTCTCCATCGGAATAAGGGTGTAACACCTTAACCACAAAGAAACACTCCCATACCGTAACACCACCTCCCCCATACTTTATTGGTGCCACTAACCAAGATGGGAGGTAACGTTCTCCAGGTATTCGCCAAACTCGAACAGTCCCTTCAGATTGCCTCAGAGTATAGCGTGATTGATCACTCCAGTTCAGTCGTTTCCAGTCATCCACTATCCAGTACCGTCAACATTTACGGAACCTCAGCCTCAAGTGTCGTTTAGCACTGGCTCAAGAAACGCGTGGCTTACAAGGAGTGACTCGACCACTCCCTGCACACAATCGTTGCGCTAGCTAGACTGCTCTAGTAGCACTTTGGAACGTACGATTGATTGCTTCTGCTTATTTCATGCGAATTTTTGCAGCAACCCTCCACAATGCTCGACTGTCCCTGCCCGTCAGTACATAAGGCTTCCCTGGCCTTGGTTTAACTGTGATCGTTCCATCGTGTTTCCATTTCACAGTCACATCACCAACAGTCGACTTGTGCGTCCATGGAAGGGTTCAATAGTCCCTGACGGATTCGTTACTCCAATGATTAGTTAACGTTCAAAGTCACTGAGATATTCTAGCTGATCCATTCCACTGTTACTGATTCTCTAAACACAGTACTCCCTGATTCCTTTTACAATGGCGAGTCCACCTCTCTTGGTCAATTCCACGTTCCATAGAGGTGTCAAGACATTTCTTATCAGGTAGTTCATATGGTAGGATCGTTAGCATATTTCTCCTTTTGTAACTAAGTACTATGTATTCTTTGATTCTACGGCATGATCTACAGCCTTGAGGATCTTCTCACCACGGATTCGTGGAACAAAAAGTACGGGTAGAGTCAAAAATGATTTTACAACTTTGGAATGGTACAGAAATTTATTGAGATACAGAATCGGTAAGTGTGTCATTTCGTAGCAAGCAACATCAAGTTTCATATAAAAGAGTCAAGTGTTATTTTGGTTCGATGTGACTACCATTTGTGATGCGGCAAGCATCCTACCGGTAATCAATTTCTTCATTGCCGCAAATCAGGCATAACTTGTGCAACGGCAGCGTAGAGTCGATTTTTCAGGTCGGCTAAATTGTTCGGTAGAAGAGGAACATACACACGGTCTTTAATAAAATCCCGGATTAAGAAATTGAGTGTTGTCAAGTCTGAGGAGCGAGATGGCCATGCAATTAGTCCTTCCGGCAATCCACAGATCTGGGCAGCGATTATCGAGGACACCCCGAACTGTAGTGAGAAAATACCAGCCGGCCGCTGTGACAGAGCGGTTCTAGGCGCTTCAGTCCGCAACCGCGCTGCTGCTACGGTCGCAGGTTCGAATCCTGCCTCAGGCATGGATGTGTGTGATGTCCTTAGGTTAGTTAGGTTTAAGTAGTTCTAACTCTACGGGACTGATGACCTCAGATGTTAAGTCCCATAGTGCTTCCATTTGAACCATTTTTTTTAGAAAGTACCGTGGTGCACCGTCTTGCTGGTAGTAAACCATCCCATCTCGGCCGTCTTGATTGACCTGTGCAATTAAAAAGTTTTCTAGCATATCCTGATACACAATATCAGTGAAGGTAGCCATGTTAACGGTGCACTTGGCTGGCGCTCCTGGTCGCGGAATGGGTTACTGATGAACTACGTGAATCAAACTTGAGGCTGTTTGCTACAAAATGACACAACTAACGATTCTGTAAGTTATCTCAATAAATTTCTATATTATTCCGAAGTTGTAAAGTCTTTTTTGATTCACTCTGCGTATTAATCTACTTAAAGCCTTTTACTCATAGCCATAAATGAAAGTGGTAATGCGCACAGTTCCTTTCCAGATACATCAGAAGCTGTGTTTGGAAACAATACGTAATTAACTCAAACTACTCCACGTCACTTTTCGGTCACTTTTCGGCTTATTTGTTTTGTGGTCCCCATACTCGTTGTCTTCAATGCTCTGAAAAAGGAAATGCTGAGGAGCTGGCTCCGTTACTTCGTTATTAGTGTAATTCTATTTTCGATGTGTTCATTGCAAATTACGCCTATCTACTATATTTGGTTTTCAGGCTTACTATCACCTTTTTTTCTATTAAACTCTTTCATTTGTTGATTAGTGCGCCCCATAGTTGGGCGGTCAGCGTATGTGGCTGCCTTGTAGGGGTCGAGGGTTCGATTCCCAGTGCTGCCAAGAAGCTATGGACTGACATAAGCGGACTCACTGCATGCTTAAAGTCAATTTATAAGAAGTGAAGTGTGTAATGCGAGCACAATTCAAAAAAGCAACCTGTGCTCACTGAAAGACAGGTGCATTTCATTTCAGAAAAAAATGTTATTACATCACACATAGCGCAGCGAAGTAAATAAACAAAACTTTCCACCGGTGCGTTATCTACATATATGGATCTAAACTGTGCAAGCCACTTTATGGAGTATGGCGCAGGGTACTATTGTCACTTCCTTTTCTGTTGCAATAGAGAATGGTGCTCCGAAGGAATGATTTTTCGTAAGCCTCCGTGTGAGCTCAAATAGTTAACTGTACCTTCACGGTCTTCTCGCGAGTTCTACGTGGTAGTAAGCAACAGATTGGTTGACTCTTTTAGAACGTTCTCGGAATTTTAAGAGTAACGGTCCCGTAATGCACAATGCCTCCGTTGCAGCATCTGGCAATGGAAATAAATGAACATCTATGTGACGCCTTTGTGCTTACTAAACGAACATGTGACGAAACGCTCTGCTCTTCTTTGGATCATAGTGCATGACCATCAATCGGGTTCCATAATACTGTCAGCGACATTGGCCTGTAATTATGTGCATTTGTCCGAGGACCCTTCTTGAAAACGGAAATGATCTGCCCTGTAATATGATTGCTGCGTACTCTTCGTTGCCCAGCAATCTAAGATAAATTACTGCTTGAAAGAAAGGAAGTTCTGTATAGTACCTAACAACTATGTCAATACCGGTGAAATCGCCTTGCCATTGTTAACAGGTTTTAGTTTATATTCTGTTCCGTGAAAGTTTATCTCAATTTCTGCAGTTTCGAAGTTCGTGCGATGTTTGAAAGAAGGAGCGATAGTACGAACTTCCTCGATGAAACAATTTCGGAAGACTGAATTAAGTATTTCGGCATTCTGTCTGTTATCTTGCGTTTCGGTGCCAGTATGGACACTGAGCGACTGAGTTGACGATTTCGATCTGCTTATTGATTTTACTGAAGACCAAAACCTTTTAGAATTTTTAGTCAAGCTCATTTGGAAAAACTTTACCTTGAAATTCATTGAATGCTTCTCGCATTGTTCATCTTACGCGATTTTGGCTCCATTCGGCTTTTGTTTCACAAATAGGCTTTCAGTCCCCTTAAATTGAAGATGAATCTCTCTTTGCTTTCGTTGCAACTTTCTAACACCGCTACTGAAACCACGATGTATATTTGCCATTCCTCACAACCCTGGTCGATACATACTTGTCTAAGGTATATTATAAAGTCCTTTTAAGTTTTGTCCCCTTCTACTCAAGTATTCGCTAAATATTTGATTTTGTCTAATTAAGATACTCTGGAATTTGTACTTTGTCACACTTACTAACTATTCCTTGCACCATCAATAGTCATTGATGGTATCACAGCCTCGTCATCGCTGGTTATATTTTCGACGTTAACTGATACGAAAAATTCGGCTCTGTTAGTTACTATAGTTCAATTCCTTTATCTTGGCGGTTCGCGCATGCCCGCCCAGACGCGGGAGATTGCTGCGTTGCCACTTGCACGCTCCAAGAGAAGCAGCGCCATAGTATAGTATAGTTCGCAAACTTACGTTTAGGGGAGAGCGCGCAGTTTATGAAGTAAAGTCACCACAGCCGCAGTAGCCCTTTCGCTGTTACAGAAACGTGCTCCCCGCATTCCGCGATGTGCGCGATTTTGTCATCACTGCACTGCTCGCCTGTGCAGACACATGGTGTTTCGACTGCTTTGACGCGCTTTATCATTTGATTTCACAAAAACTATTTGCCCAAAAATTTGATTTTTACACACATTTTTGACTGATACCTTCCCCCCATAAATGACTTAATTTTGTTTCGATGTTCAACGCAGTTATTGTTCAGCATTAGATGTAGTAAACCATTGCACGAAATTTTGAAGAGTTTGCAGAGGTAAAAGTCCATAGCGTACACTTTCCGTATGGTCGATTTTAGTTGCCACTAGAAATTTCGAAAAATTACATTCAAATGAATAAAATTCATGAAGTAAGACACTTCGATATAGTTTTTAAATAAAGAAAATATTAAGCATCGAACAGGGTCTGAACTTGGAACCTTTCGTTTAGCAGCCAAACACTTTAACCATTACGCTAATGCAGTTCGTCGTTCAATAAACCTCCCGGACGACTTTAAAATATCACGCAAAATATCGACAAACACTGTTGGTATGACTATGAATTACTCACGTTTCGTCGAAGTACAATAGGAAATAAACAACTACCGCTGTTCTTTACTGCGAAAAAGCGGTTAGTGAGAATGATACAAACATCTTGCTATCGCCTGAATTAGGAGGCTTATTGGTTCAAATGGTTCAAATGGTTCTGAGCACTATGGGTCATCACTGAGCACTATGTGGTCATCAGTCCCCTAGAACTCAGAACTACTTAAACCTAACTAACCTAAGGACATCACACACATCCATGCCCGAGGCAAGATTCGAACCTGCGACCGTAGCAGTCGCGCGGTTCCGGACTGCGCGCCTAGAACCGCTAGACCACTGCGGCCGGCTGAGGCTTATTGCTTGTTTGGTTTAATTAATTAATAGAATATGAAGCAATTGGTTTAAAGAATGCTTTTTCCAAACTTTCTATAAAAGAAAGTCTGCTATCAAGACATTGCTTTTGTTCAATTACTTTATTTATGACTGAACGTTTCTAAAACAAGACACTGGTCCATGCTCTGCACTGCAGTCGAGCTCTGGCAACGTCGTTCTCTGTTCATTGGCTGACTGTGTTTTGTGACGTCAGATGCGCAGAACGAACCTAACTCGGCCGCCGTCGTAAATGATGCGCACTTTAGTAGGTCTAGGACCTTCCTGTGCTTTATTTGCTAATAATAAGAGCTGTTCAATCCACTCAGTTGGTATGATATCCCGTACGCTCGTATTTTGCTCTTTACGTGACAGTCGGAACTGTTTCGAACGCCTTGCGGAACTCAAGGAACACGGGTTCTACCCGGGCGCCAATATCTGCTGCCGTCTAGGTTTCGTGGACGAACAGAGCGAGGTGGGTTTCAGTCGATCGCTATTTGCTGAATCGATGTTGAACCTCTAGACCGCCATAATACCAGAGCATGCTACGTATTATAAAGTTCCACGTCATACCAACATCAGCAATATACGACTATAGTTTCATGTGTGTGTTCGCCGACCCTGCTACACGCATTCTTGCAGCGATAACGCAGCTGTCACGCAGCGACCGCGTGGTGTGGGCTCAACTGTAGCCGCCGCTGAGCCAGCGCGTTGCGCACAATGCCGCCTGCCTGCCCGTCAGCAGCAGTGAAACCAGCAAGCAGACCCGTGGCAACTGGAGGCTGCTTGCACGTAGCACTATACTGCAATAAAACGCGTCTGTCCAGTAGCGTCACTGATTTCGCTGATCAGGGCATTGCCTCGGCACTCTAGTATAACGGGATCCTACACTCCCCTTCCCAAAAAAGACAAAAAGGAACAATTAAAAAGGGAAGTGGCAAAAATTAGTAATATCGATCAGTCATCAGTCATGTGAAGTTTTTCCTGTGTTAAACTAATCAAAGGTCTTTTGTTTTTTAACAAAATCCGTCATAGGTAAAGCCCTAGAATTCCTCCGGGTTGTATGGCCGTGGTCCATGGAACTCTTCTATCCCTGAGTCGGCAAGACTCTGTAGAACCAGGAGCACCTCCGAAGATGTCCAACGTAACTTTGGACGAAACGTCAGGGATAGAAGAGTTCCATGGAGACACGGGCGTACAACCCGGAAGAATTCTCGGCAGCTGAAAAATCCGGTTGTGAAAGCCTTCATTGTATCATCATAGGTGAAAACTTAGAGAAAGCTATTGACAATGTTGACTGGAATACTCTCTTTCAAATTCCGAAGGTGGCAGGGGTAAAATATAGGGAGCGAAAGGCTATTTACAATTTGTACAGAAACCAGATGGCAGTTATAAGAGTCGAGTGACATGAAAGGGAAGCAGTGGTTGGGAAGGGAGTGAGACAGGGTTGTAGCCTCTCCCCGATGTTATTCAATCTGTATATTGAGCAAGCAGTGAAGGAAACAAAAGAAAAATTCGGAGTATGTATTAAAATCCATGGAGAAGAAATAAAAAAAATGGCTCTGAGCACTATGGGACTCAACTGCTGTGGTCATAAGTCCCCTAGAACTTAGAACTACTTAAACTTAACTAACCTAAGGACAGCACACAACACCCAGCCATCACGAGGCAGAGAAAATCCCTGACCCCGGAAATAAAAACTTTGAGGTTCGCCGATGACACTGTAATTCTGTCAGAGACAGCAAAGGACCTAGAAGTGCAGCTGAACGGAATGGACAGTATCTTGAAAGGAGAATGTAAGATAAACATCAACAAAAGCAAAACGAGGATAATGGAATGTAGTCGAATTACATCGGGTGATGCTGAGGGAATTAGATTAGGAAATGACACACTTAAAGTAGTAAAGGAGGTTTGCTATTTGGGGAGCAAAATAACTGATGATGGTCGAAGTAGAGAGGATATAAAACGTAGACTGGCAATGGCAAGCAAAGCGTTTCTGAAGAAGAGAAATTTGTTAAAATCGAGTATAGATTTAAGTGTCAGGAAGTCGTTTCTGAAAGTATTTGTATGGAGTGTAGCCATGTATGGAAGTGAAACGTGGACGATAAATAGTTTGAACAAGAAGAGAATAGAAGCTTTCGAAATGTGGTGCTACAGAAGAATGCTGAAGATTAGATGGGTAGATCATATAACTAATGAGGAGGTATTGAATAGAATTAGGGAGAAGAGAAGTTTGTGGCACAACTTGACTAGAAGAAGGGATCGGTTGGTAGGACATGTTCTGAGGCATCAAGGGATCACCAATTTAGTATTGGAGGGCAGCGTGGAGGGTAAAAATCGTAGAGGGAGACCAAGAGATGAATACACTAAGCAGATTCAGAAGGATGTAGGTTGCAGTAGGTACTGCGAGATGAAGGAGCTTGTACAGGATAGAGTAGCATGGAGAGCTGCATCAAACCAGTCTCAGGACTGAAGACCACAACAACAACAACAGGTAAAAGCATGCGAATCATTTACCGCCTTTATCGAGGTCAGAGAGGAATCACTTGTCAAAAGCCTTAATAACCATGTTTTGCAGTGCGGACTGTTGAAGGTGTGCAGGAGGAGAGAGACAATGAGGTTCTGCAAGATATCGACATGGATGCGCAGCCATGCCAACTCCTCTATCGTGACCAGCTGCGCTTGGTTTCCCAGTTAAGGATTTAGGGCGCGAACAGCCCGATCGAAGTGGTCCCACAGATTCTAGATTGGGCTGATATTCGGTCAGATTTGTGGCTGGGGGAGTACGGTATACTTTAACCACAGCAGCACGGGAAAAGTTTACAAACTTAGCTGTTTCAGAAATGTTTTCTGTGTCCCTCGACACGCTTTATATAATCTTCACTGCTGGTTCTGCCACCTGCCGTATGTGAGTGGTTATTGCACGCTAACGCCGAACATAGGCGGTGGTCATGTAAACGTGACTGGTCAGTGTGTATTAGGACTATAACTTCGATTAGTGAGACCTAGTCAACGAATGGGCAAACGTTGTGGCAGAGGCTATGACTTTATTTAGTAGTGATTCTTCAACAGAAAGAGGTTCCTACTCAATGGTCTGAAGATGACCACAGTAGTGGTTGAAACCGGTCACCTTGTTAAATAAATTGTGATCAAGACTGTTTTTAATAGTAATTATTTATAAGACATTGATCACTGCTGTGCCCATAATGTATTCAAAAGTAATAAACTTTATTAAGGCATCAAAATGGTTCAAATGGCTCTGAGCACTATGGGACTCAACTGCTGAGGTCATTAGTCCCCTAGAACTTAGAACTAGTTAAACCTAACTAACCTAAGGACATTACAAACATCCATGCCCGAGGCAGGATTCGAACCTGCGACCGTAGCGGTCTTGCGGTTCCAGACTGCAGCGCCTTGAACCGCACGGCCACTTCGGCCGGCTAAGGCATCCAAGAACTATTTGAGGAATACGAACTAGAAAGATCTACACTCATATAATAAATTAAGGATAATGCAGATACATGGTGAAACAACGCTCTGGTGGGGGGTTTGCGGGTTTAAATCACCTCGGGGTATGACCATGCGGTGCATCTGATCAGCGGTCGTCGCACGGTGGCGCTGGCAACAGTCCACATATGCAGACGTGTGTTGGTGCATGTCAGAGAATGGTGCAGCGAGTAAGTGTGCAGACGTTTTCTGATGTGCTAATAGGGACTGTGTGTTGAAAATGGCTCGAAGAACACGTACTGATGACGTTATGAGGGGTAGAATACTAGGGCGACTGGAGGCTGGTCAAACACGGCAGGTCGTAGCACGGGTCCTCCGTGTGCCACAAAGTGTGATCTCAAGAATGTGGCAACGATTCCAGCAGACAGGAAACGTGTCCAGGCGCTACAGTACGGGACGTCCACAGTGTACAACACCACAAAAGACCGATATCACACCATCAGTGACCGCAGACGGCCACAGAGTACTACAGGTAGCCTTGCTCGGGACCTTACCGCAGCCATTGGCACAGTTGTCTCCAGACACACTGTTTACAGACGACTGAACAGACATGGTTTATTCGCCCGGAGACCTGAATGTGCATTCCACTGACCCCTGGTCACAGGAGATCCCGTAAAGCCTGGTGTCAAGAACACAGTACATGATTATTGGAACAGTGGTCCAAGGTTAGGTTCACGGACGAGTCCAGGTATAGTCTGAACAGTGATTCTCGTCGGGTTTTCATCTGGCGTGGACCAGGAACTAGATACCAACCCCTTAATGTACTTGAAAGGGACCTGTATGGAGGTCGTGGTGTGATGGTGTGAGTTGGGGTTATGATTGTTGCAAGTACACCGCTGCATGTCTTTGACAGAGGAACTGTAACAGGTCAGGTGTATCGCGACGTAATTTTCCACCCGTACGTCCGCCTTTTCAGGTGTGCAGTGGGTCCCACCTTCCCCCTGATGGATGATAAAGCACGACCCCACGGAGCTACCATCGTGGAGGAGTACCTTGAAATCGAAGATATCAGGCGAATGGAGTGGCCTGCCTGTTCTCCAGACCTAAACACCATCGAGCACGTCGGGGATGCTGTCGGTCGACGTATCGCTATACGTCTTCAAACCCCTAGGACACTTCAAGAGCTCCGACAGGCACTGGTGCAAGAATGGGAGGCTATACCCCAGCAGCTGCTCGACCACCTGATCCAGAGTATGCCAACCCGTTGTTGCGGCCTGTGTACGTGTGTATGGTGATCATATCCCATATTGATGTCGGGGTACTTGCGCAGGAAAGAATGGCGTTTTGTAGCACATGTGTTTCGGGACGGTTTTCTCAACTTATCCCCAATACCGTGGACACAGATCTGTGTCGTGTGTGTTCACTATGAACCTATGCTATTAGCGCCAGTTTTGTGTAGTGCCACGATGTGTGGCACCACATTCTGCAATTACCTTTAATTTATGATCATGAGTATAGATAACACAACAAAAAATGTAACATACCGCCTAGCAAAAGAGGTGAAGCAAATAAAGCCTTCGAACATGTGCGCATCATCGGTGAATTTTAAAATGATGGACTTGCAGTTCTCTGTGCCAAATTGAATGGTGACCACAGTGTATTAGTGTTGTTCGTGTTTAGTGTTGTTAACAGACCTCGTAGGGCATATAAGGGGCGTGGACAGCTTCATCAGAGGTTGAGTGGTCACTATGAATGAGATGGAGAGAGCGCGTACTCGTGTTACACAGCGTCATCAGCATCTGACAGGGATTCAAAACGGCTCTTTGTGGGTCTCCATTTGGACGTCTGGTCGAATCGTGCAGTATCTGGAATAGTGGGGCCATTCGCATGTGACATTGGGCCGACGCTGGACTGTAATAGAAATGTGAGTGCAGGCATAGTCGTCATCAACGTTGTTGTCGACCACGTCTGACCACTACAAAGAAGGATCGTCGTATTATGATTCAATCAATCGTAACCATTTCACATCTGCACCTGCCATCCGAGAACAACAAGTGGACTGCGTGCAACAATCTGTGTCATACCACACCACTGGTCGGAGACTAGCAGCAGTCCCATGCACAGTATGACGTTAACGTCAGAACACTTTGGAGTGGTTCAAAAGGTTCAAATGGCTCTAAGCACTATGGGACTTAACATCTGAGGTCATCAGTCCCCTAGACTTAGAACTACGTAAACCTAACTAACCTAAGGACATCACACACACACATGCCCGCGGAAGGATTCGAACCTGCAACCTTTGGAGTGATAACTTGACCGAGAAGCATGGACTGCTATCGAAAAGCTTCGCATTGTGCTCAGCAATGAATCGAGGTCTACACTAACACAGGTGATAATCGTCGACGAGTTTGACGGCGACCTGGTGAGAGGTTTTGTTGTTTTCAGGGGGAGACAGCGGTGTTACTCGTGGCGTCATGGTGTGAGGGACCATCGAATATGACGTCAGGCCGCCGCTGGTAGTGACTGACGTAACTCTGACGGCACAACGGTACGTCAATGACATAGTGGATCCTTATGTGTTAATTCTCAAACAACTGCATCATGATGGCATTTTTCAACAGGACAATACTCGTCCACACATGAATTCTCTGCATGATGATGAAGTACATCCCCAGATCTGTCCCCATCCCAGTGCCAACCTAAGATATCAAGGAACAATTACAACAGTTGTCCTCTCGGGAGAGGGTACAACGGCTTTGTGACACCCTTCTCAGGCGAATCGGGTTGGTTGGTTGGTTGGTTGATTTGGGGGAGGGGACCAAACAGTGAGGTCGTAGGTCGCACCGAATAAGCGCACACATCCAGACCAGAGGGGCAAGAGGTAAGTCGGCTCATAATGCAAAGTTCTTTGTAAGCACCGAAATAACGCCACACATCCTCTCAAGCCGTGAAGTTTCATTTCCTCTCCTTCTTGTTGTTTCATATTCTTTGTCGGCAGTATATATTCTCTACCATAGCCCCAGACTATCACTTCGAAAAGAGTTACCGTAAAACGTAAACCTGTGGAACCATATTAAATACTCCTAAATCATGGACAACACATAGTATCACAATATGCAGAATAAACATCTAGGGACTTCGATCTTTACAGAGTTAAATCACATTACAGACTGATGATGCTGATATTGCTTTCAGGGTGCTCAACGGCTCTGTCATCTGCGTCCAACATATTTCTTCCCCTACGTACATCTCGCGAAAAGACTAACAAGACAAAATTGGAGAGACTGGAGCCCTCAAGGAGGCTTCCCGGCAATCGTTCCCGCAAGACACACGCGACTGGAACAGGAAAAGGGGGAAGTGGTATTCGTACACGAATTACCCTCCGCTACACATCCTAAGATGGCTTGTCGAACGTAGATGTAGATGATTTTCTGATAAAAACGACATTATATAATTAAGTATGTGCTTGGAAAACGTGTATTTCAAGACAGCATGATGATATCTCAACTTGTTAAACCTTATATATACGAGCGAAATCAAAGGACACCTGGAACGGAAACATAGTAGGATCAGCAGTTTTCCGACTTTCCTGTATTTAGAATATTTGTAAATTTATAAAATTTATGCTTTTCCAACACAAACTGCCTCAGAAAAATCATTTTTTTTTCTTTATTGGATTTCGATTCCCACCGAAGGGGGCGGGCTGGCAGCAGCTGAGTGCGCTGCTCTTCATCCTACAGAATTTTTGAAACATAAGAAGATAAGAAACAATAAAAGCAGGCGATAAAACGGTGACGGAAATAGTAAAACGGCGGAAAATTGTGTAAAGTTAAAACATAAAACAAATAGTGGGCGATGATAATAAAATACACAGGTAGCAGAGAGGGAAGATAGTAGACAGACAATTAAAAAAACACGGCGACAGTCTGGTTTCTGTCCACAAGAGACATAAAAATCACACCCAGCGACAGTATCATGTCCGTTCGCAACACTTCGGAAAAGACGCACAAACTTAACAATCACTGGAAACACTGCACTAAAAAGTCAGCACGAAGATGACATACCACAGGCAAGGGCAGATGGGGGGAGGGGGGGAGGGGGGGGGACCAAGACAAATCCCGATAAACAGTGTATATGACTGGGTGGTAGGATCAAATTACTCTGAGTATAAACGCTGTGTCGAAGACCTCCTTGTTCATAAACATGTGAAAATTTCTGTTCTGCGCCTGCAGAAAACGCAATCGATTTTATGGTTGTGTTTTAGGTGCTACGGATCGATGTTTATCGATGGCTTACCTTCTGACTTCTATCGTTGCTCCGAATTATTGCTGCATTACAGGTGTTTCTTAAGAATTTGCTGGACAGCGACGGAACCATTCGTGTTGCTCCCCATTCAACGGCTCTCGAACTGTGCTAAGCAACTGTGTGAGCCGCTACAGAGACCCCTGGATTGGTATGAACTGCGTCACGTCGCATTTTATTATCTACTCTAAGAGGCTATGCGGAAAATAATCACTTCACAAATAAGAAAACGAACAAGTGACAATAGCAGAGATTAAACAAATGGTGCTAAAGTCAGCAGCCGATAAATACAGTTACAAATCAACCGATTAGCTGCGCTTATAACAACAAACTAATAACTAACATTAAGAAAACTATGTCTCTAAGTTTTTCGCCTTCAGAGTGATTCGGCTAAGCTGTACATCTTAGATATTTCCTGAACGGTTTAAAACACCTTAGTCTGTTTTCACTAAAATGAATTATATAAAGATCTTTTCATAGGTATAGTAATTACAGATATTGGTATCAACTTCGCTTTTTCAAACGGAATTAAAGTAATTTCTGCTGCTAGTATTCAAGTTATAAAAAACCAATCCAGTCTTCAAAACCCGATTAGTAGTTTGGGTGAAACTGCAATATTTACAACTTCGGATTTACCTGTTTTGAACAAGAAACAATTTCTGTCTTCGTGTTGTTACACAAAAATGTTTCGTCAGGCTGGTGTGTTGCTCCAGCTGGACGGAGCAAAGGTATTCAACTTCCAAAAGCGAAAGAGTGGAGGAAAGTTTGATGTAAAACTGAACTAATCACTCTTGGCTACATGTGGCTGGACCGACATACCAATTAGAAGGCAGTGGAAGTGGAATCTAAGGATGATTCACCGATTAACTGTGATAACAGTCTGTTCTCGTTTCTGGTAGAGCCTTAAAAGAAAGGTGGTGGTCAAAAATTGGATGGATTTGTATAACAAGCAACTGAAGTATGAGGAATGTTAAATAACAGTTTCAAGTCATGAGTTTAATGTCAAGGTACAGGATCACTTTACAAAATTCCATCATTAAAAGCAACAAGAAGAATATTGTCATCAACACTACCCTAAAATTCAAAAAAATGGTTCAAATGGCTCTGAGCACTATGGGACTCAACTGCTGAGGCCATTAGTCCCCTAGAACTTAGAACTAGTTAAACCTAACTAACCTAAGGACATCACAAACATCCATGCCCGAGGCAGGATTCGAACCTGCGACCGTAGCGGTCTTGCGGTTCCAGACTGCAGCGCCTTTAACCGCACGGCCACTTCGGCCGGCCACTAAAATTCCATTTACGTCACAAAGTGTTACAAATGCACACTTTCTGCTGCAATACACATTTACCGTGGCCGGTGCAACGATTTCTTAACAGACTGAAGAGATTTCTTCGATGTCATTACACACACTGTAAAAATGCAATGTTTTAAATCCTCTTGGATCGTCAGAACTTGTGCGTTGACTTCATGTTTAAGTTTACCCAAAAAAAGTCCAATGGCGTCAAACTAGTTGTACTTGCGGGCCAACTGATAATGACATCACATCCGATACAGCGAGGCCGGGGAAAGGGACAGGCCGCAACATGTACCTCACAGCATGTAACGCTGCAGGTCTTATGAGTACCAGCGGCCGTCTCCAGGGCGGAGGGAGCTATTATTTCAGATCAGTTTGCTAATTCTTAACTGCAAGTTTAAATACATGCAAGCTCTCGGTAACACACGACAAATTTAAGATCTTTAGTAACCACCTTTTCATTGACATATTGATTTCCCATGGGACCTGCACGGAGCCGAGTGTTCGCGATATATAGCGGCTAAGGCAACTCATGTGACGTCACGAGTTCATTATGGGGCCCGTACTTCTCGTGTGCCCCGCGATACAGCGACCGAAAAAGAGCTAGGTGAGCGTTTTCCTAAGCGAACAGCGACGTGGAGGCTGTAATGTATCGCTCAAAATGGATTGAAAAAGAGAATGCGAGACTGCAATGTACCTCCGGAAACGAACTGTTCATAAAGGTGGGATAAATCACAATGGCCACAGCGCCGTTGGAAAACTGTCATATGCGAACTGAAATTTAGGTCAGAGTTAAGTAAAACTCCACATTGGACCATGGTCAGCGCTTTTACCTTTAAGACTGTATTTTATGATGAAGTCGGACATAAATATCGTCGTGGTAATGTGTAGTTTTTCTTTTAACTGCTTACAGTGTCACCTTAATGTGACAAGAGGGCGCTAGTCGGATTATGATCTGATTATGATCCACAACTGTGACGAATTAGGTGAAAGAAAGGCGAGACCAAAGGACTTGCCACCTTTCAACGACATACACATTAGATAGATAGATATTCAGCGATCACAGGCCCTGCAGACCACGCGCTGCTTCCACAAACTGCCTCCATTCCTTCCTGTTTTCCACTGTATCCATCCACGTCCGAGGTAAGTTTGTTTTTCGTAACAAAGAGTTTTATACGGGATTGGGTTGTTAGCCAAATGCGCAACCCTCCACTTTTATCCGGGCTTGGGACCGGCAATGGCTGTTGCAAGGCAACTGACCCCAGGCAGAGTTAAAAACAAACATACACATTGCCACCACAATATAGGATGGCCGGCGCAGCGACTGAGCGTGGAACCACTTTGCTACGGGATCCCGCGCAGATGCCGCCTAGCCGTGGCTCCAACACCATTGTTGTTGCTTTTGTACAAGCTGGGCTCTATATTTTGTTGCATCATTTGTAATGAGTCTTTGTGCTTTCGGAGAAATACAAGATAAGTAAATCTTCTGCTTGCCGTGATACTTGTTTATTAACCAATTCTCCTCCTGTCGAGCTTTCCTACAATGACAGTTGCCGCACCACTCTGTAGCTCACCTCTCCTTACCTTTGTGTATGAAGTTGTAAACAACAATTCCACCAAATACTCTGATAAACGAAGTTAAGTGAAGGATTTGCTTTAACAAACAAAACCACCTTATACATTATGGGGATGCGGTAGCGTTCTCGCTTCCCACGCCCTGGTTCCCGGGTTCGATTCCCGGCGGGGTCAGGGATTTTCTGTCTCGTGATGGCTGGGTGTTGTGTGCTGTCCTTAGGTTAGTTAGGTTTAAGTAGTTCTAAGTTCTAGGGGACTTCTGACCACAGCAGTTGAGTCCCATAGTGCTCAGAGCCATTTGAACCATTTGAACATTATGGGGAGACTGTAATGCTCACAAGTGTTGAAGCTACACATCAAATGACAGAAAGGGCGAATCTGGCTTTGCATTGTTGGATAGTAAATCACTGACTATAATGAATGACCCCCCCTAGCAATGGTTATAGCTCCTTGTACAGCAAAATCTGCATTTAGACCTAAAACTCTCCTTGCATTAAACTAAGGACTAAATGGCAAGTACTCCAGGGCACTGTAGACTTGGATCATTATCCTATTGGTATGAAGATCGGATGTGAATGCATACCATGTGATCAAAAGAATCTGGCCACCTATTAGTGGAAATTAATAGGTGGTGTATCTACCCTTCGCCTTTATCATGGCTTGAACTCTACTAGGGCAGTTTCAGTGAGCTGTCTGAGTGATTGTGGAGGAATGGCACCCCATTCTTTCTCGAGAGCCGCAACTAGAGAAGGTAATGATGTTAGACACTGGGGTCTGGAGCGAAATCCACGTTCTAACTCACTCCGAAGCCATATTATTAGGCTCAGATTGGGACTCTGGGCAGGCCAGTCCATTTTCAGGAATGTTATTGCTCTCAAACGATACCCTCACAGGTGCCAGGATGATCCAATACAGACTTCCGTAAAATGTGCTCATAACCTTCCGCGTTTGGCGTTTCTTAAGCTCAATAAGGGGACCACATCCAAGCAACGAAAAACACTGTAATACCGCCTGCTCTGAACTCCACATTTGACATTACACAGGCACGGATTTCCACATGATATAGCGTGACTCATCACTGCAGTTAATACCTTTCCAGTCATCTACTGTCCAATGGCGTCGCTTTTCACACCATATCAAGCGTTGTTTAACAGTGAATAACGAAATTTGAGGCTCATGAGGAGCTGTCCAGCCATTATACCTCCTACTGAAATCATTCTCTCCTCAATTAAGCATTACCTTCTTTAGATTTAAAAATAAGTTTGCAAAATAATTCACCTTTGAACTTAATTGTTGATGTAAATCATAATTGTTCGAAACGACTTCTAGCAACTCAACGCTATTATTTTATTCCAGTGGGTAAAATGAGTGTCCAAAAATTGGTCTTGAATAAAACTTCATATTCATATTTTACCGATATTCTGTACACAAAAAGACCACATTGTCTGCGAGCACCAGGCTTGAACTTAACAAGAGTGGAGTCATTCTGTTGGTTCGTAATTGAGATTTATTTTCATCGTGACTTGGTCGTCTTCGGTCGAATATTCACATAACATTATGTTCAAATTGAAACAATGTCACATTTCGCAACATAACAGGATATCACAATCTTAAAATACACTCCTGGAAATGGAAAAAAGAACACATTGACACCGGCGTATCAGACCCACCATACTTGCTCCGGACACTGCGAGAGGGCTGTACAAGCAATGATCACATGCACGGCACAGCGGACACACCAGGAACCGCGGTGTTGGCCGTCGAATGGCGCTAGCTGCGCAGCATTTGTGCACCGCCGCCGTCAGTGTCAGCCAGTTTGCCGTGGCATACGGAGCTCCATCGCAGTCTTTAACACTGGTAGCATGCCGCGACAGCGTGGACGTGAACCGTATGTGCAGTTGACGGACTTTGAGCGAGGGCGTATAGTGGGCATGCGGGAGGCCGGGTGGACGTACCGCCGAATTGCTCAACACGTGGGGCGTGAGGTCTCCACAGTACATCGATGTTGTCGCCAGTGGTCGGCGGAAGGTGCACGTGCCCGTCGACCTGGGACCGGACCGCAGCGACGCACGGATGCACGCCAAGACCGTAGGATCCTACGCAGTGCCGTAGGGGACCGCACCGCCACTTCCCAGCAAATTAGGGACACTGTTGCTCCTGGGGTATCGGCGAGGACCATTCGCAACCGTCTTCATGAAGCTGGGATACGGTCCCGCACACCGTTAGGCCGTCTTCCGCTCACGCCCCAACATCGTGCAGCCCGCCTCCAGTGGTGTCGCGACAGGCGTGAATGGAGGGACGAATGGAGACGTGTCGTCTTCAGCGATGAGAGTCGCTTCTGCCTTGGTGCCAATGATGGTCGTATGCGTGTTTGGCGCCGTGCAGGTGAGCGCCACAATCGGGACTACATACGACCGAGGCACACAGGGCCAACACCCGGCATCATGGTGTGGGGAGCGATCTCCTACACTGGCCGTACACCACTGGTGATCATCGAGGGGACACTGAATAGTGCACGGTACATCCAAACCGTCATCGAACCCAACGTTCTACCATTCCTAGACCGGCAAGGGAACTTGCTGTTCCAACAGGACAATGCACGTCCGCATGTATCCCGTGCCACCCAACGTGCTCTAGAAGGTGTACGTCAACTACCCTGGCCAGCAAGATCTCCGGATCTGTCCCCCATTGAGCATGTTTGGGACTGGATGAAGCATCGTCTCACGCGGTCTGCACGTCCAGCACGAACGCTGGTCCAACTGAGGCGCCAGGTGGAAATGGCATGGCAAGCCGTTCCACAGGACTACATCCAGCATCTCTACGATCGTCTCCATGGGAGAATAGCAGCCTGCATTGCTGCGAAAGGTGGATATACAGTGTACTAGTGCCGACATTGTGCATGCTCTGTTGCCTGTGTCTATGTGCCTGTGGTTCTGTCAGTGTGATCATGTGATGTATCTGACCCCAGGAATGTGTCAATAAAGTTTCCCCTTCCTGGGACAACGAATTCACGGTGTTCTTATTTCAATTTCCAGGAGTGTAGTAAGATACCGAAACATTTTCAGAACGATGAAATGGAACAGACGAAAGGACTGACTTCACGTAAAAACTAAAGCACTGTCTCTATCAAACGAAAACTACAAATTATGTTCTGGAACGTTGTTTTAGAAATGCTTATAAGTTATGCTGATGGACATGAACTTTCTAGAAACCTCTAGTGTCATTTGCATTATTTTCGTCATATCTGGTTTTACACAAGTACAAATTTAAATAAAATTATGTATGTCTTCTTGTGTGTAAAAATAAAAAACATAAAAATAAAAAAAATAAAAAAAGGATAATGGTTGTTTTAAATAATTAAAATTTCAGATCAGAAAATTCCAGAAGGGAAAGCATACTAATCTTTATATACGCATTGCAGTTATGTGATTTCACGTGAAATAAAAATGGTTTTTCGCAAAGACTTTTCATTTTCATTACCAAAAGGTAATTTTTAACTGATGCATAATAAATTGTAGTCTCCATCAACTAAAATAAAATTTCATGATATCATAAGTTTTGATGACGTCGGCTATGACTTTAAAGAATCATATAATGGGAAGTTAGTGTTCTTGATGTGCTTTAGTACGTCTATTCCATTTCTTCGTTCTGAAAATGTTTCGGTGTCCTACTATTTTAAGATTGTGATCACCTGTTATGTTGCGATATATGACATAACGAGTTCTGAGTCTGTTTACATCCGATCTACGTTTGTATCAAGAGGGTCGAAGATGATATATGGCCATTCTCTGTCTTCCTTCGCCCCTCTAGGCCAGCTACAGTTATCCAAATTGGTTCCCTCAATGTCAGTATGGCTGAACTATGAAACTTCCTTGCAGATTAAAACTGTGTGCCGGACCGAGACTCGAACTCGGGACCTTTGCCATTACGACAGAAGTAAAGCTGTGAGGACGGGGCGTGAGTCGTGCTTGGGTAGCTCAGTTGGTAGAGCACTTGCCCGCGAAAGGCAAACGTCCCGAGTTCGAGTCTCGGTCCGGCACACAGTTTTAATCTGCCAAGAAGTTTCATATCAGCGCACACTCCGCTGCAGAGTGAAAATCTCATTATGGCTGAACTATGTTTGATGTCACAATCCAAGATGGTAGCCAAGATGGCAGAAGGGCGAAAGGTCACCAAGATGGTAGCTGGTCAAAAGATGGCAACACGTATTACGTCCCAAACCCACTTGCCCTTGACACCCTATGACGCCATAGTCCACTTATGCTAAGTAAAAATGGAGAGAGTCCGCAGCTCGTGGTCGTGCGGTAGCGTTCTCGCTTCCCGCGCCCCGGTTCCCGGGTTCGATTCCCGGCGGGGTCAGGGATTTTCTCTGCCTCGTGATGACTGGGTGTTGTGTGATGTCCTTAGGTTAGTTAGGTTTAAGTAGTTCTAAGTTCTAGGGGACTGATGACCATAGCTGTTAAGTCCCATAGTGCTCAGGGCCATTTTTTTTTAAAAATGGAGAGAAATTCAAAACAGCCCAACTGTTCTAAGTAAAAATCTAATAACCCACTTATTTCAAGACAGTTTACTTATTTAAGCAATAACTGAAGTGTTTAATTGCGTTAGAGAAACTTGCCGTTAGTAAACATGTAGCAAGAATGATTTGGTGTGTTAATCTAACACATCGTGCCCCGTAAGGATTTTACGCAGAAGTGTTTTAAAAGATCGTATATAGAAATTTTGTGTGGAGTATTTATTTAGACATTGTAGTGTCGATGGAGAGATGTTCGATGTTGTTAAATATGGAGCATGAACGTTCTCGTGTGTTTATGTCAACCAACAAGCACGCCAGTATCGCACAAAATAAATCGCGCGTTTTCTTCTGTCCGGCTGCTGTCGGCCGCTAGGTCGCATCTGAGAAGCTACAGCACATGGAGCGGCACGGGTCATGCACTCCACGCGTCTGCTTTCAGGTGACTGCGACCCCTTACGCCGGAGGATGTGTTCCCCCTTGTCACCCCACGTGCACACTGCCAGACTAGTTCGCAGCGACCCTCCTACCTTGTCACTCCGGCAACCAGTGGCGCGCCGTCTCCAACCCCATGTCTCGCAGCATTAACGCCGCCCTTTCGCTCACTGCCTTTTTAATGGAGTTAATTCCGGCTCTAGACGCGGGAGGCTGGAAGGGGTGATGAAGTCGATACCCCTAAGCAATGATGATGTGCTGAAAAATAGTTTATACGTCCACAGAATACTTATCAGATCCCAAGACCTTTGAACGAGATCTTCACTGATTCCAGTCCACTGGATGCAGAGACCGTTAGTTCCCAGGACGAACGCACTACACCTAATCTCAATGACATCATTCCACTGGTGATTTGGGTAAGTCTCTTGTGTGTGTGCATGTGTGCATTTCCACTTGTTACTTGAGCGACGTAGCCTTTTTTAGAATTATCGAGCCAGTTGTACAGCACACAAGACATACGATATATTATGGGTTAGTACGTCAGAGCCAGGCAGGTCTCATCCTCATCTGATGATTATGATGACGATGATTAAGTAGCCAAATCACAGCTGTCTTGTGACACAAATATGACATAAGGGGTTAAGGTGGCACTGAAGTCTATATGGTTTGATACAGAGCAGCTAAATCATTACATAAGTCCAGTTAACGTTCAAAAATAATATATTCTTGTACATCTTTCTTATCTGTTGTGTTTTTTTCTTGGCTTCGTCACACACACACACACACACACACACACACACACACACACACACACAGACAGTACTCACCTGTGGTGGTTTGTTTGCCAGGAATGTTGGAAACCATCACCGTCGCAGCCACCCTGACATGGATATATATATATATATATATATATATATATATATATATATATATATATATATATATATATACTGAAGAGCCGAAGAAACTGATACACCTGACTAACATCGTGTAGGGCCCCAGCGAGCACGCAGAAGTGACGCAGCATGACGTGCAAGGACTCGACGAATGTCTGAAGTAGTGATGGAGGGAACTGACACCTTGAATCCTGCAGGGCTATCCATAAATCCAAGACTACGAGGGGGGGGGGGGAGATCTCTCCTGAACAGCACGTTGCAAGGCATCCTAGATATGCCCAATATTGTTCGTATCTGGGGAGATAAGTGGTCAGCGGAACAGAAGAGTGTTCCTAGAGCCATTCTGTAACAATTCTGGACGGCAGGGGTGTCGCATTGTCTTGCTGGAACTGCCCGATTCCCTCGGAATGCGTAATGGACATGAATGGATGCTTACGTACGTGTCACTTGTCAGAGTCGTATCTAGACGTATGAGGGGTCCCATATCACTCCAACTGCACACGCCGCACACCATTACGGAGCCTCCACCAGTTTCAACAGTCCACTGCTGACATACAGGGTCCATGGATTCATGAGGTTGTGTCCATACCCGTACACGTCCGTCCGCTCGATACAATATGAAACGAGACCCGTCCTACCAGGCAACATGTTTCCTGTCAACAACAGTCCAATGTCGGTGTTGACGGGCCCAGGCGAGGCGTAAAGCTTTGTGTCGTGCAGTCATCAAGGGTACACGAGTGGGCCTTCGGCTCCGAAAGACCATATCGATGATGTTTCGTTGAATGGTTCACACGCTGACACTTGTTGATGGCCAGAACTGAAATCCGCAGCAGTCTGCAGAAGGATTGCACTTGTGTCACGTTCAATGATTCTCTTCAGTCGTCGTTGGTCCCCTTCTTGGAGGATCTTTTTCCGGCCGCAGCGATGTCGGAGATTTGATGTTTTACTGTATTCCTGATATTCAAAAAATGGTTCAAATGGCTGGAGCACTATGGGACTTAACATCTGAGGTCATCAGTCCCCTAGAACTTAGAACTACTTAAACCTAACTAACCTAAAGCCATCACACACATCCATGCCCAAGGCAGGATTCGAACCCGTGACCGTAGCGGTCGCGCGGTTCCAGACTGAAGCGCCTAGAACCGCTCGGCCACACCGGCCGGCTCCTGATATTCGCGGTACACTCGTGAAATGGTCATACGAGAAAATCCCCACTTCATCGCTACCTCGCAAATGTTGTGTCCCATCGCTCGTGCGCCGACTGTAGCACCACGTTCAAACTCACTTAAATCTTGATAACCTGCCACTGTAGCAGCAGTAACTGATCTAACAACTGAGCCAGACACGTGTTGTCTTATATATAAGTGTGTGTGTGTGTGTGTGTGTGTGTGTGTGTGTGTGTGTGTAACTGGTATAGGCATACGTATTCAAATACAGAGATATGTAAACAGGCAGCATACGGTATTGCGGTCGGCTACACCTATATAAGACAACAAGTGTCTGGCTGAGTTGTTAGATCCGTTACTGCTGCTACAGTGGTAGGTTATCAAGACTTATGTGAGTTTGAACATGGTGCTACAGTCGGCGCAATAGCGATGGGACACAGCATATCCGAGGTAGCGATGATGTGGGGTTTTTATTTCTCGTACGACCATTTCACGTGTGTACCGCGAATATCAGGAATACGGTAATATATATAGGGTGAGTCACCTAACATTACCGCTGGATATATTTCGTAAACCACATCAAATACTGACGAATCGATTCCACAGACCGAATGTGAGGAGAGGGGCTAGTGTAATTGGTTAATACAAACCATTAAAAAATGCACTGAAGTATGTTTTTTAACACAAACCTAATTTTTTTAAATGGAACCACGTTAGGTTTGTTATCACATCTGAACATATAAACAAATACGTAATCAGTGCCGTTTGTTGCATTGTGAAATGTTATTTACATCCGGAGATATTGTAACCTAAAGTTGACGCTTGAAACCTCCGACGTTCAGTTGCGTGTTGTAACAAACACGGGCCACGGTCGGCGAGCAGCATCTGCAGGGACATGTTTACGATGACGCCCGTGTTTACGAGTGTGGCTGTAGTGCACTGCTGTGGTTTGGTCTAGCTGTCGCAGTGTGTGCATGTAGCGCTTGCTGCTATTGTTATTCTGCATTCGTCTCCGCACGCAGACCAACTGTAGTACACCGTGTTACCAGACGTCTGTGATAGTGTAGTGTTGTAGGAACTGTGACCATGGTATATTCGAAATCTGAAAAAGCGGAGATGATACTCATCTATGGCGAGTGTCGACGAAATGCAGCTGAAGCCTGCAGGGTGTATGCAGAACGGTACCCAGACAGAGAGCACCCAATGTGCCGCACATTTAAAACATCTACCGCCAACTGTATGCAACAGGTATGTTCGTAGCACGCAAACGGGTCCGTAACAGGCCCGTCACAGGAGAAGCGAGTGCAGTTGGTGTGTTGGCTGCTGTTGCCATGAACCCACACATGAGTACACGGGACATTGCGAGAGCCGGTGGACTGAGTCAAAGTAGTGTCATGCGCATACTGCATCGTCACCGCTTTCACCCGTTTCATGTGTCGCTACATCAGCAATTACATGGTGATGACTTTAATCATCGAGTGCAATTCTGTCAATGGGCATTAACAGAGAAAGCGTTGCAGTTCTACCTGTTTACCGATGAAGTGGGTTTCACAAACCACGGGGCAGTGAATCTACGGAACATGCATTACTGGTACGTGGACAATCCTCGCTGGCTCAGACAGGTAGAGCGACAGCGGCCGGGGACTGTAAATGTATGGTGCGGAATCATTGGCGACCACCTCATTGGTCCTCACTTCATTGCAGGGGCCCAAACAGCTGCAACATACATCGCGTTTCTACAGAATGATCTGCCACCGTTGCTCGAAAATGTCCCACTGGAAACGCGTCGACGTATGTCGTATCAGCATGATGGTGCACCTGCACATTCCGCAATTAACACTAGGCTGACCCTTGACAGGATGTTCGACGGGCGTTTCATAGGACGTGGAGGACGCATAAATTGGCCAGCCCGTTCTCCTGATTTTACACCTCTGGACTTCTTTCTGTGGGGTACGTTAAAGGAGAATGTGTACCGTGATGTGCCTACAACCCCAGAGGATATGAAACAACGTATTATGGCAGCCTGCGGCGACATTACACCAGATGTACTGCGGCGTGTACGACATTCATTACGCCAGAGATTGCAATTGTGTGCAGCAAATGATGGCCACCACATTGAACATCTATTGGCCTGACATGTCGGGACACTCTATTCCACTCCGTAATTGAAAACGGAAACCACGTGTGTACGTGTACCTCACCCCTCATGGTAATGTACATGTGCGTCAGTGAAAAAGACCAATAAAAAGATGTTAGCATGTGGACGTAATGTGCTGTTCCAGTCTCTTCTGTGTCTAAGGTCCATCACCGTTCCCTTTGGATCCCTACGTAATTCGGTGCTCTCCGATACACACGATCGAACAGCGGAGGAGTGGTACTCAAGCGTCAACTTTAGGTTACAATATCTCCGGATGTAATTAACATTTTACAATGCAACAAACGGCATTGATTACGTATTTGTTTATATGTTCATATGTGCTAACAAAACTAACGGGGTTCCATTTTAAAAAAACGTAGGTTTGTGTTAAAAAACATACTTCCGTGCATTTTTTTATGGTTTGTATTAACCAATTACACTAACCCCTCTCCTCACGTTCGGTCTGTGGAATCGATTCGTCAGTATTCGATGTGGTTTACGAAATATATCCAGCGGTACCGTTAGGTGACTCACCCTGTATATATATGTGTGTGTGTGTTTGGGGTGGGGGGGGGGGGGTCGTAAATGGGGAAAAATATTTCGTACAAAGTAGCACACATTGAGCTACAAACATAAATTCGTTTTCTCCATGTTCGTTTGTTACTATGTAGCAATGCAACTGAATGCTATAAGATCGAGAAATGTGGGCGGGTGTTCCTGTGCGCCGACATAGGCTAACCAAAGACTGCGTTTTATTAGCAGGACACTTAGAAAATGTAACAAACCTACTAAGGAGACTGCCTACACTACACTTGTCCGTCCTCTTTTAGAATACTGCTGCGCGGTGTGGGATCCTTACCAGAGAGGACTGGCGGAGTACATCGAAAAAGTTCAAAGAAAGGCAGCAAGATTTATATTATCGCAAAATATGGGAGAGACTGTTCAAATCAAATGGCTATGAGCACTATGGCACTTAACTTCTGAGGTCATCAGTCCCCTAGAACTTAGAACTACTTAAACCTAACTAACCTAAGGACATGACACACATCCATGCCCAAGGCAGGATTCGAACCTGCGACCGTAGTGGTCGCGCGGTTTCAGACTGTAGCGCCTAGAACCGCTCGGCCACTCCGGCTGGAGAAGAAATGATACAGTATTTGGGCTAGAAATTGTTAAAAGAAAGGCGGTTTTCGTTGCGACGGAATCTTCTCACGAAATTCCAATCACCAACTTTCTCCTCCGAATGCGAAAATATTTTTTTGAGACCGACCTACATAGGGAGGAATGATCACCACGATAAAATACGGGAAATCAGAGCTCGTACGGAAAGATACAGGTGTTCCTTCTTTCCGCGCTCTATATTAGATTGGAATAATAGAGAATTGTGAAGGTGGTTCGATGAATACTCTGCCAGGCACTTAAATGTGATTTGCAGAGTATCCATGTAGATGTAGACACGCCGAGAGGAAAGCTCAACAACACCGCACGGCATGCGAGTGTTGTAGGTAGTCGACGCCGCCGATTAGAAGGCGAGGAATGTGGCCACGGTCCCTTGAAAATGAGAGCAATGATAGCGTCCACATCTGTCTCGTTCCATTCTCGCTAGCCGGTATTATATAACCTGGCTAGTTGCCTTAGGGAAACGAAATTGAGGAGGAACTGTGTTACTGTGTATGCTTGTTTTATTATTTTGTATTTGTGTGGTGCATTTAGTTTTAAGGAATGAGCACAAAGAATCGGAATACAAAATGCTAGTACCCAGCTATGTCTGTGTTAATCCAGACAGATACAATACAACTGTACGAATTTAAACCAACATAGCAACACATGAACAAAAGCTGCAGTGGTATTTCATATGCACTGTTCGAAATACCACAGTGTGTGTGACAGAGTTCGACTCTTCGCAGAAAGGACGCGGTTCAAATGGCTCTAAGCACTATGGGACTTAACATCTGACATCATCAGTCCCCTAGACTTAGAATTACTTAAACCTAACTAAGGACAGCACATATATCCATGCCCAAGGCTGGATTCGAACCTGCGACCGTAGCAGCATCGCGGTTCCGGACTGAAGCGCCTAGAACCGCTCGGCCACAGTGGCCGGCTCGCAGAAAGGATTGGTGAGCACCCTCCATCAGGTCTGTAAATCGTCGCGTAATTCACATGCATGTTGTATTCCTAAGGCTTTTACCGTCAAAAACCTCTCCTTCATAGATCACAGATTTCGTGTAGGCCCACAAAAATAAATTCAGTCGATTAAGGTCTGGCTATCTAACTGGCAATGATGCAGGGCCTCCAAGACAAATCCATTTGTAAGGGAGAGAATTGTCCAGGTGGCGTCGCACAGTGCTGCTGAAGTGAGTGGGGGTTCCATCATGCATGGTTCACATGAGAGGTCAAACTAACTTCTTCCAACAATTCCGATGATGTAGCATCCAGGAAACACAGATATCGCTCTGCTGTCAGCCTTGATGATAGAACATGTGGCCCTATGAGACGCCGATCAATAATGCCAAACAGGAATCCTCATACTACTGTGCTGTGGGGAGTTTTCTTCTGCTCACTCGTGCGAACTATGTGAATTCAGTGTAACCTCCTTCGTGAAATACGCTTGTTTGGTCAACTTACTGTTCATGAAACATGTTGGTCGTGATCCTAACGCCGTAGGATGAGTTTGGAGAAGTTCAGCCTCTGCTTGTTAGTATCAGGTGACAGTGCTTCTACCTTCTGCATGCGAAAGTGTTGGTACTGGCTTCTGTGCAGTAATCGTATAACAGTAGATTGTGTCATCCCGACAACAGTAGTGAGAGACCGGGTGCTTATTCTTCGGTCCACTGCAAGAATTTGTAACATACACTACTGGCCATTATAATTGCTACACCAAGAAGAAATGTAGATGATAAACGGGTATTCATTCGACAAATATATTAAACTAGAACTGACATGTGATTACACTTTCACGCAATATGGTTGCATAGATCTTGAGAAATCAGTACCTAGAACAACCACCGCTGCCCGTATTAACGGCCTTGATACACCTGGGCATTGAGTCAAACAGAGCTTGGATGGCGTGTACAGGTACAGCTGCCCATGCAGCTTCAACACGATACCACAGTTCATCAAGAGTAGTGACTGGCGTATTGTGACGAGCCGGTTGCTCGGCCACCGTTGACCAGACGATTTCAATTGGTGAGAGATCTGGAGTATGTGCTGGCCAGGGCAGCAGTCGAATATTTTCTGTATCCAGAAAGGATCGTACAGGACATGCCACTTGCGGTCTTGCATTATCCTGCTGAAATGTAGGGTTTCGCAGGGATCGAATGAAGGGAAGAGCCACGGGTCGTAACACATCTGAAATGTAACGTCCACTGTTCAAAGTGCCGCCAATGCGAACAAGAGGTGACCGAGGCGTGTAACCAATGGCACCCCATACCATCACGCCGGATGATACGCCAGTAGGGCGATGACGAATACACGCTCCCAATGTGCATCCACCGCGATGTCGCCAAACACGGATGCGACCATCATGATGCTGTAAACAGAACCTGAATTCATCCGAAAAAATGACGTTTTGCCATTCGTGCACCCAGGTTCGTCGTTGAGTACACCATCGCAGGCGCTGCTGTCCGTGATGCAGCGTCAAGGGTAACCGCAGCCATGGTCTTCGAGCTGATAGTCCATGCTGCTGCAAACGTCGTCGAACTGTTCGTGCAGATGGTTGTTGTCTTGCAAACGTCCCCATCTGTTGACTCAGGAATCGAGACGTGGCTGCACGATCCGTTACAGCCATGTGGATAAGATGCCTGTCATCTCGACTGCTAGTGATACGAGGCCGTTGAGATCCAGCACGGCGTTTCGTATTACCCTCCTGAACCCACCGATTCCATATTCTACTAACAGTCATTGGATCTCGACCAACGCGAGCAGCAGTGTCACGATACGATAAACCGCAATCGCGATAGGCTACAATCCGACCTTTATCAGTCGGAAACGTGATGGTACGCATTTCTCCTCCTTACACGAGGCATCACAACAACGTTTCACCAGGCAACGCCGGTCAAATGTTGTTTGTGTATGAGAAATCGGTTGGAAACTTTCCTCATGTCAGCACGTTGTAGGTGTCACCACCGTTGCCAACCTTGTGTGATTGCTCTGAAAAGCTAATCATTTGCATATCACAGCACTTCTTCCTGTCGGTTAAATTTCACGTCTGTAGCACGTCATCTGTGTGGTGTAGCAATTTTAATGGCCAGTAGTGTATTTTCTTTGTCATCCACACTGTAGGCCCAAGGTCGGCCCCGGCTACTAAATAGTGGAGATGCTATAAGTGCACCTTTGTCCCTCAAGCACCTACCGGCACAGTGTGGCCGAGCGGTTCTAGGCGCTTCAGTCTGAAACCGGGCGGCCGCTACGGCCGCAGGCTCGAATCCTGCCTCGGGCATGGATGCGTGTGATGTCCTTAGGTTAGTTAGGTTTAAGTAGTTCTAAGTTCTAGGGAACTGATGTCCTGAGATGTTAAGTCCCATAGTGCTCAGAGTCATTTGAACCATTTGAACCTACCGGCAGAGCAAAATGTTTCTGTGGACAGAAGGCACTGGTTACGAAACCTCTCGTGATTCAGTTGTCTTGCAACGTCAGCTCCTCCATCGACAACCGCATGGATGAGGTGGATGTCCGGCGTATTCCTCGTTTTTGAACCTTGTCACTGTAGTAGCACTGCGACGCTTCTGTTACCAGCTGTCGGCCTGGGCGAACAGCGCAGTGCTGTTGTAAACACGTCATGCACGCCTCGGTTTTCTCCGGCCAGTGACCGCTCTTTCCGTTTACAGGAAATACGTTTCCTAACAGGAGACAGTACACTCTGTCACCGGCGGTAAAACCGAGCTAGATGGCGCAATGGTTAGCACACTGGACTCCCATTCGGGAGGACGGCGGTTCAATCCCACGTCCGGCCATCCTGATTTAGGTTTTGCGTGATTTCCCTACATCACTTCAGGCAAATGCCGGGATGGTTCCTTTGAAAGGGCACGGCTGATTTCCCTCCCCATCCTTCCCTAATCCGAGCTTCTGCTCCGTCTCTAATGACCTCGTTGTCGACGGGACGTTAAACACTAATTTCCTCCTCCTCCTCCACCGGCGGTAAAGCGTGGTTCGTAAGTTCTGATAAAATTCCGCATGTACTACAATGGGTTTTGTTCTTCCTCGTGTCATTCAAACGCTGACAGATACAAATCACCTCATTGTGTGTTACGTAATGCTTCGTAAGTTCTGATAAAATTCCATATACATCATGATAGGTTTTGTTCTTTCTCGTATTTTTCAATCGCTCGCAGATCTGTGGGTGAATAACATGTCGTGGTCGTGGGGTTTGTCGGTTTCTCGTGAAACGAATAACCGCTCCTTTTGTTTTATGTACAAAATAAACCGAGAAAAACAAAATTAACGACGGTTCGTCACTTGTTGCGCAGTACTCGGAATACTTTTCTTCATTTACGACTAGGGTGATCCGGCCGCGGTGACCGAGCGGTTGCCGGCCGCGGTGGTCTAGCGGTTCTGGCGCTGCAGTCCGGAACCGCGGGACTGCTACGGTCGCAGGTTCGAATCCTGCCTCGGGCATGGGTGTGTGTGATGTCCTTAGGTTAGTTAGGTTTAAGTAGTTCTAAGTTCTAGGGGACTTATGACCTAAGATGTTGAGTCTCATAGTGCTCAGAGCCATTTTTGAACCGAGCGGTTCTAGGCGCTTCAGTCCGGAACCGCGCTGCTGCTACGGTCGCAGGCTCGAATCCTCCCTCGGGCATGGATATGTGTGATGTCCTTAGGTTAGTTAGTTTAAGTAAATCTAAGTCTAGGGGACTGATGACCTCAGATGTTAAGTCCCATATTGCCTAGAGCCATTTGACTAGGGTTAGTCGAAATGAGGAAAAGTATTCCCAGTACTGCACAGCAAGTGACGGACCGTCTTTAATTTTTTCTCGGTGTATTTTTTACATAAACCAAAAGGAACGGTTATTCATTTCACGAGAAACCGACAAACCCGACGACTACGATGTGTTATTAACCCACAGATGCATCGCATGTCACACCAATGAGCTCACGTGTATCTGCCAGCGATTGAAATATACGAGAAAGAACAAAACCTATCGTAGATTACATGGAATTTTATCAGAACTTACGATGCGTTACCTGACACACAATGACGTGATTTGTGTCTGGCAGCGTTTGAAAGACACGAGAAAGAACAAACCCATTGTACTACATGCGGAATTTTATGAGAACTTACGAACCACGCTTTTCCGGCGGTGACAGGGTGTACTGTCTCCTGTTAGGAAACGTTTGTCCTGTAAACGGAAAGAGCGGTCACTGGCGGAAGAAAACCGCGGCGTGCATGACGTGTTTACAACACTGAGCTGTTCGCAGTGCGAACAGCTCAGTGTTATATATATATATATATATATATATATATATATATATATATATATTACATGATTATTCAAGTCTCCCCTTTTTTATGTTTTCTTCTTCTTTTTCTCTTCGCAAAACCTTTTCATTCTTTGACTGCGTTCGTGTTTCCTTTGTTCTGTCCATATTTTCCCTCGTCTCTTCCTTTCTTTTACTTCAAATTTCGTGTTCCTTATTTTGTTTCTGAATTTGCCGCTTTCATCTATCATTTCTGTATTGATTCCTGCTTGTTTTAGGTCTTCTTCTATTCCATGAAACCAGTTGGTGTTTCTGATTGAGCTGTTGACTACATCAAAAATCCTCTTCGTGAGTCTGGTGTTGTTCATTCTGTGTGTGTGCCCAAAGAATGTTAATCGACTTTTCCAGATTATGTCTGTGAGTCACTCTGTATGTTCGTATAGTTCTTTGGTTGGCCCCTGCATCCATACACCATCTCTATATTCTGCTCAAAAACTTTTTCGAATAATTTTACGTTCTATCTTTTCTGTGCCTGTGATGCTTGATGCCCCGATTGTGGTCGTTTCTGATGCATAGAGAGCTTCTGGTAGTGCAACTGTAGTGTAGTGCCTGAGTTTCGCTACTCTTGAGATGCTTCTTTTATGGTAGTGCGTCCGTGTAAGTTTGTACGCTTTCTGAAGTTTTTCTGTTCGTTCTGTGCCTTGTTTGATCCTCATGTTTGTACGTATCCTTCAAGACACTTGTTTGATCCTCATATCTGTATGTATTCTCCAAGACACTTGAATTTTTCCACTCTGTTAACCAATCTGTATTTTGTGTGCACGGTTTGTGTATTATGGTTCTTTCTTTCCATATATTGTGTTTTCTCGTATGATATCTGTAACCCCGTTTTAGTAGAGACTTCATATAAATATGCCAGGGCTTCTTGCAAAAAAATGTCTCTGAGCACTATGGGACTTAACATCTTTGGTCATCAGTCCCCTATAACTTAGAACTACTTAAACCTAACTAACCTAAGGACATCACACACATCCATGCCCGAGGCAGGATTCGAACCTGCGACCGTAGCAGTCGCGCGGTTCCGGACTGCGCGCCTAGAACCGCGAGACCACCGCGGCCGGCGGGCTTCTTGCGCTTCTTCTCTGTTGTTACTGAGTATTGCCAAGTCATTTGCAAATGCCAGGCATTTTATGATTATCTTGTTTGCACGTATTCTTCCTAACTGAATTCCTTTTACTTTTTCTTCCCACTGCTTGATAATCTTGTCCAGGACTATGCTGAATAGAAGTGGTGAGAGACCATCTCCTTGTCTGACCCCTGTATGTATCTCAAATGGCTATGAGATTTCTCCCATAAATTTTCCTTTTGATGTGGTGTCCGTGAGCGTCTAACAGTGCCCTAGTTTTTCTGTCTATTCCATATTATTCTAGTGTGTCAAAGAGAGTCTGCCTGCCAATGGAGTCATAGGCCTTCTTAAAGTCCACAGATTTAACTTCATTGTTGTACACCTGTGTGACCTTCAAGTCTGTTCGCATTTTCCAAATTTGTTCAATACAGGATCTTCCCTTTCTGAACCCTGCCTGGTATTCACCTATCTTATTATCCACTTGTGGTTTCAGTCTGTTCAGTACCACCTTGGACAGACTTTTGTAAGTGACCGGTAATAACGAGATCTCTCAGCAATTATTAGGGTTTGTCCTGTCTCTCTTCTTGTGTAGTGGGTAAATCAGTGCGCATTTCCATTCCCCTGGAATTTTCTCTGTACTCCACATTTCCAAGAGAGTGTTATGAATTTTCTTTGTAATATTTTGCTCTGTCAGTTTTTAGATCTCGGAGATAATGCCATCTTCCTCTGGGGCTCTGTTGTTCTTTAGTTGTTTTATAACCTCCTCTACCTCTGTGATTGTAGGCGGCTTCGAGTCTTGGTTTGGTAGTATTTTCGTGGAGTGTAAGTTTTCTTTGGGCTTCCCACAGTAGAGGGGTTTATCAAAGTATCCTTTAAGAATATTGCAATTTTCTTTTGTGTTTGTATCTAGACATCCATTTGTTCTTCTGAAGCAGATATTTGGAGACTGATAACCCATTATGAATATTCTGTAGAAATTTCTCGTATTATTTTACGTGAAGTCTTCTTCGATTTCATTTAGTCTATTTTTGTCGTATGCCCTTTTCACTGCTCTAATATTTTTCGAGAATTGTTTTTGGACTTTGTGGGAATTCTGCCATGTTTCTGTTGTTCTGTTGCTACTAAACTGGGAGGCTGCCCCCAACGTAATGCCTTCTGAATTCTCTTCGCCAGGTCTGTCCAATTCTCTGTTGTATTCTGATTAATTTCTTCAATAATTTTCTGGATCTGGTCTTATAATTTGCTTCTATTTTGTCTTTCTATTCCTTGGAATTGGCCTAATCTTTACTTGTAGCAAGTGATGGTCGGACTCGAAGAATCTTCTGCAAGTTCTCACATTTAGAATTTCACTTGTATACTTGTTATGGCTACGTGATCTATTTGGAATTCTCCTCGCATTTTTTTGGGTGTTTACCACGTTGCCAGTTTTCGTCTTAGTTTCTGAAATTGTGTCTACATAACTTTTAAGTTAAAATTTTGTCAGTACTCTATGAAATGCTCCCCATTCTTGTTTGTGCGTTTGTGTGCTGTATGTGGGCCTATGACTCCCTTGTACTTCTTCTCCTTGTCTAGTTTTTCATTGAAATCTCCTAGTAAAATTTAGACGTGTCTTTCTGGTATTTTGTTTGTCATTTCTTCTATGTCTTTCCAAAAGTCTTCGACTTCTTGTGGTCTCTTCCTGTCGTGATCATTTTTAGGTGCTTGTGCGTTGATGATTGTGTATCTTTTGCTTCCTCATTTAAAGGTTATTGTGGAGATTCTTTCTGATACTGAACTGAGATCTATGATGTTGTCTATGACAGATTTGTGTACTGCAAATCCTGTGCCAAACATTGTTGGTGTCCCCCCCCCCCCCCCCCCCCTGAGAGCAGGTTTTCCTTTGCATATCTTGTAGTTTTCCGTGTTGAGATGGTTCTCGTCAGCAAAACGCGTCTCTTTTATTGCGAGGATTTTGATGTGAAATTTTTCTAGAACATCGGTAAACCGTTTAAGTTTTCCTACCTTAACCAGTGTATTGGTGTTGAGTGTCCCAATCAAATGTTTGCGAAGAGGTTTCGAGAAGTTCCTACTCTTCTCTATTTCGTGATGTTTCTGGTCCCCCCGAATCCGATGACCAGGAAAAACCAGTAAATTCACTGGAGCCTGCGGTAGTGTGTATCTTTCCCGATGTTCCAACACGATTTTTTCAAGTTGAAGGTGGTTGTGGTGACCTCTGTTGGAGGTCACAAGACTTGATTGTTGAGATGAAGACGAATTTGTAGCAGCCGCCCCAACTAGGTGAACATACGATGACCACTAGCCACTGGATGCCAGGACAGACACTAATGTGTTTAGGCCTTTGTTAGTATTTGGTCCTCCCTGGGTATTTCATTTCCCCAGCACCACCCACATCTGGGAGGCTATATAGCGATAGAAACGTTACTTACCCATTCCATCACCATCGTCTGAAACATTTGAGTTGTCGTTCTGGGAGCACAAAGTAGGTGCAGCCACTTGTGATGGCTGCCAAGATTTCTTTTTAGTTTTTACTTCATGCGATGTGTTTTGCTCTCAGCGTCATCAGCTTTTAATGGATACATAGTATCTAGTCAATTGTAAACATTCTGCCTTAACATCAGTAACCAAATTCCATTTGCATCAGGTGTAGTGCATTCATCCTGGGAGCTAAAGGATATGTCCATCCACTGAACTGGCTTCCGTGAAGACTTCATTCAAAGGTCTTGCGAAACAGGAAAATGACATCAAATAAGCATTCTGTGCAAACATAAATTATTTTTTAACACACACACACACACACACACACACACACACACACACACACACACACATATATATATATATATATATATATATATATATATATATATATATATATATATATCAAGGGAGAGCGATATGCACATATACAGATGGCTGTACACAAGGTATAAAAGGGTAGTGCATTTGTGGAGCTGTCATTTCTACTCAGGTGACTCATGTGAAAAGGATTTCGACGTGATTATGGCCGCACGACGAGAAATAACGGACTACGAATGCCTAGTGCTAGTTGGAGCTAAACGCATGGGACATTCCATTTCGGAAATCGTTAGGGAATTCCATGTTATGAGATGCATAGTGTACTAAATTTTAGGCATTACCTTCCACCACCGACAACATAGTGGCTGATTGCCTTCACGTAACGACAGAGAGCAGCGGCATTAGCGGCATTTTCGTAGAGGTACCAGTGATAACAGACAAGAAACAATGCGTGAAATAACCACAGAAATCAATGTAGGATGTACGAAAAATGTATCCATTAGGACAGTGCAGCGAAATTTGCCGTTAATGAGCTATGGCAGCAGACAACAGACATGAGTGCCTTTTCTAACAGCATGGCATCTCCTGTAGGAGCTATCCTAGTTGGAGCCTAGACGACTGGAAAACCATAGCCTGGTCAGATGAGTCCCGATTCCAATTGGTAAGAGCTGATGGTAGGGCTGGAGCTTGGAGGTGATCCGATGAAGCCAAGGACCCAAGTTGGCTCCATAATGTTGTGGGCTGTGTTTATTTGGAATGGATTGGGTCCTCTGGTCCAACTGAACCGATCATTGACTGGAAATGTTTATGTTCGGCTACTTGGAGACCAGATGCAGCCATTGATGGACTTCATTTTTATGGAGGACTATGCACCATATCACCGTGCCACAGTTGTTCGTGATTGGTTTGAAGAAGAGACTGGACAGTTCGAGCGCGTGATTTGGTCACTCAGATCGCCCGACATAAATCCCGCCGAATATTTATGGGACGTAATCGAAATGTTAGTTCGTGCACAAAACCTGCACTGGCAACACTTCCGCAGTTATGGACGGCTATAGAGGCAGCATGGCTCAATATTTCTGCAAGGGACTACCATCGACTTACTGAGTCCATGTCACATCGAGTTGCTGCACTACACCGGACAAAAGGAACTCCAACACGATGTTACTATCCCTGGGGGACTATATGGAAGAAGCTATGTGGATATCCTGGCAGGTTGAGTTGCATGAAAGAAGTTTATACAATGTGGGAAACTAAATGCCCTGGCAGGGTGAGTTAATGAAAAAAGTCTGTTACTGCGTGCGGAGGAACCACGTGAGCTATTGCTGTTTGATTTTTCTGATTATTCAATTCAAGAGTCGCCAGATGCCTGAGCATTATTATAACAAATATGAGGTAACATTTTCCATGGCCCATAAGCTGATCGAAAGATACCTGTAATTCTGGATGAAAATAAGCACTGTACGTATGGCTGATGGCGTTGGTCAGTACTTAGCGTCTGGCTGGCGTGATAATACCGCGCTTACGAGGAAATGGGTATTTACGGCGGACGGAATCTTACGTCACGCCAGTTACGATGATTTTCCACTGTATCGAATGTATTTTTACGGTTCTCGGAATCACCTGCGACGTCTGCGGGCTTCGTAGATGGCCGTAGAGCTATCACTTGAACAATTCATCGTTTTTGAAACCTCTGTTATTGTCTCTTGTTTCGTAGGCATTATATGACTGTCGAGTTCTCTCCGTTTAGTGCGTTTTGTGTGGTTTTATATTGTTTTGTGTTAAAAATGTGCAGTGGATACCAGAAACGTTTAGAGAAAATGATTTAGGGAACTGTTGACGAGTCTACAGATGATGAAAATGTATTGGGTGATGATTCTGATCAGAAGTCATCTGAAAATTGTAATAATTCTAGACTTTTTTGAAGGTGAGCTGCTGGAGTAGTTTATTGTATTATTTTCACAGATTGTGTTGCTATGAAGGAAATCAGGAAACGAATGCGAGAATGGGAGTCCAGTAAAGGTATTGTTGGACTGTGTATCCCTCCACGTTTCAATTTGTATTCACTGTACTCCACTATGAAAACAAAATTTTGCTTGAATCTTGTGTTTTATGTGTTTCTTAGATATAAAGTGGCTGTAAAAGAAATATGAACGAAAAGATCTCGTGTTTGCTTAAATATTTTGAAACGTCCCCTTAGAAAAATTACACATGACTGTGCTTAAACTGACACAGAATATTTTTTAGCGCAACGCAGTCTGACTTTCAATAATCCCTACAAGAGAATGGCCCTGACTAAATTAACCTATATGTTTCACAAATCACTTACCTCACAAAAATCTTCGTTACTCGAACTACTGCAATACAGCGAGCGCCGCTACTGCCAGCTAAATAAAAGATTCTAACTACTGAAGTCACTAACTACTGATAGGCATAGTTAGCAAATGAAAGATTTTGATAGAGAACAAGCAATGTATTTACCTTAATAGTGTTCAAAAGTCATAATATATATATCAGTTCATGACATCCAGTCTTACAATTTTACTGTCTCTGATGGACACACGTCCAGGTCATCTGCTCTCAAAACTCCGCCATCTCTCTCCCCATATCCACCACTGCTGGCTGCTCACCTCCAACTGCGCAACGCTACGCGCTGTTAACAGCCAACTGCCCAACGCTACAATGGCGAGTATTACAATAATGCCAACCAGCCACAGACTGCACACAGCACAGTCAGTGATTTTCATACAGAGCGCTACGTGGCGTTACCAATAAAAAATCCTAAACAGCCTACTTACAATTTAAACACTGGTATTCCTTATCATTTATTTTTCTGTGATGATTACTGTTACATTAAAGTTTCGTCGGCGTATTGAAGATCGAACACCAGCAATCCCAAAATATCTGTATTTAAAGTAGAACGTCTAATAAACCTAAAAACGTTTTTAAATTGTAGCTATATATTTGTACACATGAGTTATAACTTTTTCTTTTTTTAAAAAAAAATATCTTTTAGCCAGTCCACAGGTAATGGCAAATGGAAGCTACATACGAGACCAGCACCATAGGTGTTAATTTGTATTGAAATGACGTGGGATCAATTAGCTACTTAAATGATATTCAAAGGAATTCGATTAATATTTGTTTATTTTATAAATGTCTGCACACATGGGGTAAAATAAACATGGAGACATCTTCGTTCAAAAATGACATGAAATACAATGAAGTTTCAAAATGTTCCAATCACAATTGATGCACGTAATGTTGCGTCTGCAAGGCATTGGAAAATATAGTGTAAAATAGACGTTTGTTCCGAAGATTTGGCAAAAAAGCTGTTATCCATGGCACTAAGGAGAGATTACATGAACTACAATTACTAGATGCACTGAACAAGTTAACGAGCAAGTCAATGGACACTTAAAATATGCTGTAAAAAAGTATGAAGTCCGAAATCGTGAAAGAATTTAAATAAACAGTTAAAAATCATGAGTTCGGCTATGAGACAACTCTAACTTGACTGCAAGGCCTCTAAACTTCACTCGATTAAATTCCTAGCATAGTAGCGAGAACACTCGCCATTTCAGCTGCCATGTCGGATCTCGAACAATCACCAACTGCGCTCCATCCGTCTCTCTCTCTCTTTCTCTCTCTCTCTCTCTCCAGCACACCATCGTTCTTACTCAACTACTCCAAGAAACAGAAAGTCCTCCACTCTCTGAAACACAATGTTCTTCTGCCTGTTCCACTCTCAGAAACAAGATGTCCTCCTTCCTGCTCGATTCCCTGATTCCCGTGTCTGAAGAAATATAATTGCCTCCAAAATTCGCGAGCCAACCAGGACTCATAAAAAGAGAACATTTTCCACGAAATCCCCCCCTCTTGTCTTACGAGCGTCAGAACAAGCTACGTAACATGTTAGTGCCCAATGAGAGCTCTACTCTTGGCGATAGCCTACAAGACATGTGCAAATGCTCGTTCCCCATATGGTACTCAATATTTATAGAAAGCGACTGAGTCTTCACAAGGTTTAGGTAAACCAGCCTGGCGTCAGAGTGTCTGCTGGGGCGTGTCTCCCTACTTAACCCTGTTGAATACTTTACTTGAGGCTCTGTTGTTTTCAAGGGACTCTCAGTTCCGCGTTGCTGCAATGGCCGCGCGACATGCGTGTCAAATTTCGGCCGTAAGAACATTACCCCTTACGAACGAAAACTATTATTTCAGTCTGATTTGACTTGGTTGTCCCTTGGTCTGTTGATAGGAGTCTCAAACTGTCTAAATTGATTTTATTAAAATAAGCTAATTACGAGAGTGACTGCAATTATTTCTGCCCTGTTCACAGGTGAAATAAATGGTGGAAATCAATCATAACTGACTTTTAACCACTGCAAGCCGGTATTAACTGATTTTTAATCACAACAGGGGGATGTCTCAGTCAAAGTGCATTTAGTGAGATACTTGCCAGCAGCTTCCCATGTTCTGTTTGTTAATTTACCTCTTTATCGTTGGTGTCTGTTTGGATTTACGTATTTGTTGGATAAGCCAGGAGCTGAGGAGTGCGGGCCCAGATTATCATTTATCTCTCTGAAAGGATGGTGTTAGTTGTAATCAATTTGCAGTGTGTAAGTTGTTTTTTCCTCCGTGTCTAGTAGTCTTCCCTCATAAACGTCACTTAATTTACTACCTGATGTTTTATGCAGATCGTAACTGCATTGCCAAGTGTACTTCGCCTGTCAGCATAGGTTAACTTTATGCACCCATGCATCCACACTTCAGTAACTGCTGCCCAGCAGAAAACAAACTTTAATGGCTTGCTTATGCCAAGCATACTAACCAACCTAAAACATACTACTCGCAATAGCTATAATTATTTGTCTGCAAATGATGTTAGTACAACACACAGAATTCCATTAAATCATGTCTATACACAACCGCGCAGAACGAAAATGTTTCGATATTTACTTGACATGCCAGTATCCAGAAGAGGGCGTCTTATGACATTCAATATCATGTCCAGAGATAGTGTCACTTAATGAACGCTTCGTTGTGGAAGATTACTGACGAAGACCCTGCTTATAAAGTCTTGTCTTCTGTAACTGTGGAGGAATGGTGTGGAGGAGGCCGAGTGGGTATACACCTGCACGCATTGTCCTGATAGGATCGAGGTTATCAATGACGGGGGAGGAGGCCTTGGGCCATTTTGTCTGTCATCTTGGATTGTGTGTTATATGCCGCCATCCTTATGACCTTTCGACCTCGGGAGAAGAGGGAAGGGCGTGTGGAGGTCCTAAAATTCCTAGTGGTGGTGGTGGTGGTTAGTGTTTAACGTCCCGTCGACAACGAGGTCATTAGACACGATAAAATTCCTAGGTGCAGGCGGCATACATATACACTGCCGGAAAAAAAATATAGTAAACCTGGAAAGACGACAAACACGACGTCGATTTTTATATCTTGACGGGATGGGCCACCTGATGGATAGCAGATGTACTTATAGTGGTTTCAGGGTCATAAACTAACAGAAAGCGTAGTGGTGTAGAGAGCGCCATCTTTGTCTACACTTTAATAGGGAATGCTCATAGCTAGAAGGTTCAGTGCGGTGCAAACACGTGAAGCAAGCAGGCGACCCTGCCATGGACACGCACTCGTACTTCTTACAATCAACTGAGCGAGTTTGAAAGGCGTCAAATTGTGGTCTTCCAAGTAGCAGGATGGTCCTTTCGGCAAATTGCAACTTAGTGACCAGGTGAACATTCCCACACCCGTAGACGAGGTTCTGGACGTCCACTCAGCACAGACTCCCGTCAGGATCGTCGTATTTTAAGAACAGCAGTGGCACATAGAACAGCCACACAGCACAGTTAAGAGAGATTGTGAGCACAGACGTGGCAATACGAACTGTTGCGAGCCAGTTATTAAAATTTGAACTAAGACCACACACACTTCTAGCCCATTTTCCAGTCACGCCACAGCATCGATATGGACGGCTCGACTGGTACTGTCAGAGGATCACTTGGAATGCCACACCACAGTCTTCAGAGATAAGATTCTGCCTGCACGCAAGTGACGGTCGTAGACTGCATTCGTCCAAGATATACTGCCCCCAGCCCAGCCATTATGGTCTGGGGCGCAAAAGTTGCAACTCTAGTTCACATTTGGTGTTTCCGGAAGAGACGCTAACCAGTGCTCTATATGTGCAAAATGTTGTTAGAACCGTTCTTTTGCCGTTGTTGAAGCCGCAAGGTGATGTGTTGTTCCAACAGGATAACGCTCTTCCACGCACTGCTCGTGAAACTAAATGTATTCTGCAAGAGATGTGGCAACTTCACTGGTCAGCACGACCTCTGGACTTGTCTGCAATCGAGCATGTAAGGGATACGATGGGGCAAGAAGTGACTAGTGCCACTCATGAGCCAACATCTCTTAAAGAACTACGTGAAGAGGTCGGGCAGGCATGGAATACCGTTTCCCAGTACGGTATTCGCCATCTGTACGGTCAACTGGATGCCAGAGTCAATGCCTGTATTGCCGCTCGTCGACGCTACACCACATACTAATACGGGTGTTTCAGCGTAGATCGGTACCTGATACCTTAGAACCACTTGCGATATTGATCTGTAAATGTAATAATTTCATGTACTCCATTTGCACTGTTACAATACCAAATCTTGAGTGATTTGGAAAACTCTAAGAGGGTGTACTAATTTTTTCTCTGGCAGTGTATTTAACTTGAGATTTAACTGCTGTGGCCTAAAGAATGTCACAGCCCCCTGTAGTAAGTGCCCGCCTAAAATTCAGTGGTCCTGATAGGATATTGGAATCAATCAATTCCTTTCAGCCTAACGTTCCCAGATTTAGGTCCTGCATATATTTAATGTGATATGTGCAACAGGGATATAGCTGCGGTGGGCGAAAGGATGCTTGTATTATTGGAACGAGATATGGGATTGGGGCCAACTTACCGTTGGCTGCAGTATAGGTGAAGCGGTGAGAGGCAAACTAGAGCGGCCATGGAAAAGTGTGGTGGGAGGGAAGACTCCATCCGTTGGTGCAAGACGTCACAGTCGCTTTTCGGCTGGAGCACAGACTACACTACTGCAGCTGCTCATCCGACATGGCCTGATGGTCTATAGGAGCCGTACAGCAAAAACGAGCGATGCGTTTCTGTGCTACTTGCGTGCTTGTTTGTTGAAATAAACACATGAAAACGTTGATTGTCTATTATTAAGAACACAGAACGTCTCTCCTTCAACGGTATAATGTCTAAATACATATACCCCACAAAATTTGCATATAAAGCTCTTTAAAACACGTCTTGGAGCCCTTTAAAGGCACAGTGTGTTCCATTAACACACCAAAACGTTCTTACTTCGTGTTTAACAATGACAATTCTCTAGAGCAATAAAACATGTCAGTAACTGCTTTAACGCGTAAACCGTCTAGAGATACATGGACTGCTAGATTTTTAAGTAGCACACTTGGGCCATTCTGAATTTCCCGCCATTTTTACTTAGTACAAGTGCACTATGACGTCATAAGGGTGGGTGTCAGGGGCAAGTGGGTTAGGACGTCATACAGGCTACTATCGTTTGACCAGCAGCCATCTTGGTGACTTTTTGCCCTTCTGCCATCTTGGCCAGCATCTTGGCTACCGTCTTGTATTGTGACATAGTGAACCGTGGGTTTACTTTCAAAATCTTTTCTTAAAGAATATACTTTATTTACTAGCGATTCATTAAGAACATTAACACATTTAATCACACTATGTGAGCGTGGAAGTAGTTGCCAATGGGTAACTGATGAAAATTTTCTTTCAACAAATGGAAATTTTATTCCTAAAAACTCTTTCCTTTTTTTAAAACAGATTTAAAAATTATAATCAGAAAACACCCTCTAAATATCAAGTTACAATTTATTCAGAGGCAGAAATAACAGTTTTTTATTTTTATTTATTTATTTATTGACAGTATGAGCTTTCGGGCTGAGAACCTTGCCGCCGTAGTCACGACCGCTCACAACCACCTCTGAAAGACTACACCGGTGCAAATCTGCAACACACCAGATTACTTTAAACTAAAAATTTTAACAACTCACACAAACATATAAACTATGCACCCCGTAGGAGGGATGGGAATGGTACAAAACACTCACATTAAAAAGAAAATTACTGGGCCACCGTAAGTGCAACTTGTTTTTAAAAAGAAAACTCTTACGGTGGAAGGGTGGCAACTTTATAAACTAAAATGACCATTTAAATAAAAACCCATGAAATGCAGTCTTACATAAAATGTACAAACATGCTCTACATTACACATATACTGCCTCTCAAGATGATAGGCAAGATAAAAACATATTTCAGGAATTCGGCCTTTACACCTTAAGCAATAACTTCGTTAACACCGAATCCGACAAACATGACAGAGGCAGCTAGTAACATATGGCAGATTGACAGGGGAATTACTGAACAACCCGAACCGCAGATTGCTCTAACCCGCCCCTACTCCACAAGGGAAAAACGGACCACCCAATTCATAAATAACCATCTTCCCGCGGGTGGGCAAACGAAGAAGAATGGTGGGACGACCCCAAAACAAAGCGGCTGGTGACCTCACCAAGAAAACAAGTAGAATTTAACAAGTAAATGAAACAACATATCTCCAATCACTTAACTTCTAATAAACTGCGATTTCTGTCGAAGACTTGGCGCAGCACCCCCAAATCGCTCTCCCGAACCGTCCGCTGCCAGCCGCTTCAACGGACGCAGGAAGGCGCGCCGATCTCCCGCCTCACGGCGTCGCAGCTCGCCCCGGCCAGCCCGATGTCGTGGTTTGACTCCTGTTGCTATCGTGTCGACCGCGAAGCCACTACCCTGTTCTATACGGCACGGCCCACTGGACTCATGTGGGGACCTCACATGCGCCGACGCTCAAGGAGGACAAGTCATCTTGTGTCTCAGTGCGCGACCGACCAACCGATCGATCCAACCGCCAATGACCATTGCCTGAACAAACTCGAGCAGACTGGCGGCCTAAGACATACTAGCACTACGCACGACAGACAGACACTGACTGCCCCACACTGACTCGGCTGACCAACTGACCGACTCGCCGAGACTGACAGACTGCCCGACTGCCGAGCTCATAGCGCCCCTTAAATGCACGTGAATAGGCAACATTTCCCCTTTCCCACCAGAGGGAGACACCTCTGCAAATAAGATTATTGTTGCAGTCAAAGCTCCAATGTATCGTGTACTTCACTAGACATGTATCATATCTTATAAAACTGAAATGGTATGAAAGACTTCAGAATCAAAACTGATATTGGTTTTTTTTCCATTTTGGTAAACTAGCCCAAATATCGTTACCTTACACTGCTCACATGTGCTAGCTGGGCTGCTGGTAGCACTCCATAACTCAGTCATGCCTTCCTCAGATTTTTTTTTTACAGTCAGCCTCTGCAATACCCGACGGTGCCCGCGTTTTCACAACACAATCACATCACCAACAGCCGACTTAGGCAGCTTTAGAAGGGTTGAACAGTCCCTCTTGTGTCTGTTACTCAAGTAACACCAATAACTAGTCCACGTTCGGGGCCACTGACCTCTCCTGACCAACCCATTCTGCTGTTACTGCTTCTCTGCTGACAACACGACACACCCTGCCACCTTTCATGCTGGCGGGTCCACCTCCGGTGGCACTAGTGATCAGTTACGCATTACATGTGGGTGGCCGTATTCTTTCGATCAGGTAGTGTTTTCACTATTAGTATACAAACCTCACAGGTAGTTGGGATGTTACTAACGCAAACTGGAAACGTTAGCAGCAAACTGAAGTGCAAGAAATAAATGAAAATTTCAATATTTCGTAAGGTACGGAAAGCTGCTCTCACCAATGGAGTGAGCAGCTAATAGAAGTATTCTTCTCCTAATAAGAAGCAACAAAGACAAACGACTGGTAGGTTTTTCGTGGAACATAGATTGCTTTAGGGCCGTAGCAAGAAGAAAATTAGCTCTGTCAAAAATAAAAAGGTACAAAAGTTACAAACTTTCTTGCGTTACAAGCGAACGGAAGCAGCGACAAAAAAAGCATTGAAGACGCACAAGAGGAAAAACAGGATTCATAACTGAGTCGATACGAAAAGCTACCAGCATGATAGACTTCCGGCAAAAGATCAAATGTTTTAGAAGTGGAAAATTAGAGATTTCATTGAGAAATAAGTATTTTGGTTAGAACCGTTCTCGGACAGAACTGTTTCAACCGTAATGGACGAAAAAGAGCATAAGTTGTGTACCCCTTTTACAGAACAAGAATTGATTATTTAAAAAAAAATCATCAAACACTGCACTATGTATCGACAGAATATGTAATAGAGTGATCCGAAACTTGCCATCTGAGATACTTCATATACTGCGGAAATTTACAATGAAATATGGATTAGTGGTCCAGTGCTGCAAGAATAGACGATAAAAATCTTAATTTCTATTCTTAAACGAAACAAAAATTCTCTTAATCCGTCATGAACCATCTCCATCTGTATTATGGAATGACGAGAGTGAAAAATTTTGCTGGACTGGGACTCGGGTCGGAGTTTCCTCTATACGCGAGCGGTCACCTTAACCACTTCGGCTATCCGTGCACGACTCACGGCCAGGTCCAAACTTCTATATATCGTCGTCCATGTGTCATACCTGTACATGTAGACCCTATTAATGTTATTCCCGTACAGGAGAGACACTTCATTTGTAAACTGCAGGCCCGTTATCCGTCGATAAATGCCATACCAAGCCTGCTGCTTACACAAAGGAAATGTATCTCCTGTACAGTAATAACATTAATGGGATTTACGTGCACAGGTATGATACATGAGCAACGAAATACGGCTGGTTCAGCGCGCAAGGGAATCGAATCACAATAAGAAATTGCTAAGAAAAATTGTCATAAATTTTTTGCCGCATAAGCGATCACAGGAAAATGTTTACACCATAATATAATGCTTGAATGGTAGAATGTATTTTGTATAATGTATTCTCACACTAAAGAAGGGTAAATTTAAGTGCTGTTACATGCTACCTTGAATAGAAGTGTAAAATTTTGGACTTGATTCTTTTGGGCGCTGAATGTATTGTATTTGTATCTTCCTCTTTATTCTAGTCTTCAGGTTCTAGTAAAGAGACTACCCCTGCTTATTGAGCATGTTACGTTTGATGGTGTGCCAGAACTTGCTCTAAGATTTAAATCATCTGCAACGTGACGAATAGCTGAGCCTCCAGGAGGCCTTATCGAGGGAGGTGGCCCATTGGTTAGCACACTGGAGTCGCATTCGGGAGGACGACGATTGAAACTAGTGTCCGGCCATCCTGATTTAGGATTTCCGTAATTTCCCTAAATCGCTTCAGACAAGTGCCGGGGTGGTACCTTTGACAGGGCACGGCCGACTTCCTTCCCCCAACCCTTCCCTAATCCGATGGGACAGATAACCCCGCTGTTTGGTTCCTTCCCCCAAATCAGCCGACCAACAAATCAGGCTGCCTTCGGATATTACCTGCCCACATGACGCATATTCAAAGTACGTTACAACGCTGTCTCCCTCCACCCGCGCGATGGAGGAAAGGGACTGGTTAACGACTGAGCAAAGGCAACTGGCTTTTATATGAGAAATACGTGGAAAAGATGGACCAATCATCACGCCTCCATTACAGGTCGTGTATTGGAGTTTCTGATGCTGGTCTCTCATGCCCCGCCGATGTCGGTGACTCGCGTCCCGACACGATATCAACGGTCACTACAGGCGGCACGTCGCCCTGATTGAATAATTGCAGGTCAACATTGATTTCTCTCCATCACTGATTCCTCGGGCAATCACTACATTCCAGGTAGACCACAGTCCAGAAGAAATGGGGCCGAGTACATAAACATTAGTGCTACATGATTAAAGTTGTATTACAACAGCAATTGTGAAATACCCTGTTTATTAGGTGAGGCGGGGCATGAGAGACCAGTATCACAACCTCCACGACCTGTAATGGAGGCGTGATGATTGGTCCATCTTTTCTACATATTTCTCATATAAAGGCCAGTTGCCTTTGCTCAGGCGTTAACCAGTCCCTTTCCTTCATCGCGCGGGTGGAGGGAGACAGCGTCGTAACGTAAGGTAAGACGTTGTAACGTTCTTGGTCCAAATTATCGAAACGAGATTTTCGGCAAATTGTAGTGCGTAGAGGGTGTGTAATTTTCTTGTGTGGTTAATCCGGTCAACTCCAGTAACAACGGAGATGAACTACCGTGATGCAGGGTTTTTTACTTTTGTAAATGGAACTTTGTACTATTAACTGATTCTTACTAATTTCTTAGCAGAACAATATTGTAAGATATAAAAAGCATTATATTGCTTACGTACTATAGAATTAATTTATTGTGAACAGGTTTCGTCTTACAAGGCCGTCATCAAGCTTTAACTGACTATCGTCGCCAAAGAAGTTACAATGTTTGTGAACAACATTGGCAAACATGTTACGCTTGTACACTAAGGCATAAACACACAGTAAATGTCATATCTGACAGTGTAGTAATAAGGTAGTTTAAAAAGCAAAAAGTTGAATAGTAGATAAATAAGCTGACGGAAAAAACAATAGCAACTTCAAAAAATAATAAATATAGAGTAATGAAATTTCGGGAATACATTTGTCTAGGTAACACATTTAAGTGATTAACACTGCAAGAGCACAGGTTAATGCAAGCGCGAGATAAGCCATTGTAGATGGTACACACTGGCACATCGATAACTTTGTAACCGCCATGATATTGAATGCAATCTTGCAAACGTGGATTTGTTATGTTGTACAGGTGCCGGATGCCAGTTTGTGGAATGAAGTTCCAAGCCTGTTGCACTTGGTCGGTCAACACAAGGACGGTAATGCTGGTTGTGGATGACGTGGAGTTGTCCGATGATGTCCTGTATGTGCTCCATTAGAGACAGATCTGGCAATCGAGCAGACCAAACCAACAAATCGACACTCTCTAGAGCATGTTGGGTTACAACTTACAACAGCGGTATGTAGGCGAGCGACATCCAGTTGGAAACCAACCCCTGGATTGCTTGTCATTAATGGCAGCACGACACTTCGAATCACCAGGTCGACGTACAATTTTGCAGTCACGTTGCGTGGGATGACCATGAGAGTATACAACCGCTCACTTGACGAAAGGTCTGTTCCTAAAGACTGGAAAATAGCACAGGTCACACCAATATTCAAGAAAGGAAATAGGAGTAACCCATTGAATTAGAGACACATATCACTGAACTCAATTTGCAGTAGGATTTTGGAGCATATACTGTACTTGAACATTGTGAATCACCTTGAAGAAATTGACTTATTGAGCTGTTGTCGAAGTAACCGATTTGTAACAGTTCGTTGTGTCACTGTGGTGGCAACTGCTGCTGCAGATGCAGCACGGTGCGCCAGAGTCCCACGCCGAATACGATGCCCTTCCCTGTCGGTAGTGCCACGTGGCCGTCCGGAGCCCGGTCTTCTTGTGACTGTACATTCACATGACCACCGCTGCCAACAATCATGCACGGTGGCTACATTCCCGCCAAGTCTTTCTGCAGTATCGAGAAGGAACATCTAGCTTCTCTTAGGCCTATTACAAGGTCTCGTTCAAACTCAGTAAGGTGCTGATAATGGCGTCTTCGTCGCCTTAAAGGCATTCTTGACTAACGTCAAATCACCATGTCCAATCTCAAAGGAAACTAAGGCTCACGACTGTTACAGTCCGTATTTAAAGCAAACATAATTTGTATTCTCATACTGGCGCGAAATCTGAATAGACATCATCTTTCAGAATTAGAAACGTGCCTACCAACTTTCGTTTCTGTCGCGCAACTCCTTCTTGGTGCCGCGATTTTTTTTCGGTCAGTGTCGTATTAAGGTGGCAAACAGGAAATACATTAACACTTTACTTGAAAACTGTGGCTATATAACAGTTTACATTAAGCAAGCAAACCAAATAAAATAAATAAGGAAAGATCTAGAAAGAAACAACATAAAAGAATCGAAAATACCAGACATAAATGTTTTTAAGAATAAAATATTAACCTTAAAAGGCGTTCAGTGCAAAAGAAATAAGAAATCGGGAACAACATGGGCAGAGGAAAGCAAAAGGCAACCCGAGGAGAAGATGAAGGTGTACTGGAAAAATAGAAAACAACAACTAAAGAAGAGGAATTGATGGTTGTTACTTGATGCTAATTGGTCAACACGAAAATAAAAGAAAATTAGTACATGACGAGACACCTTCAGGAGATGTTAAACATGGAAAATGATACAGAAACCAATTAAAAGAAAGGATTAATAATTGTAACAACTGAACATTAGAGGGCATAGGGCATCTCAATAAAATAAAAGAAGTCAATAAATACAGGAAAATGGAGTAGGCCTAATATGAAAGAACAAACATCTACATCTACACCTACATGGCTACTCTGCAATTCACATTTAAGTGCCTGGCAGAGGGTTCATCGAACCATTTTCATACTACTTCTCTACCACTCCACTCTCGAATGGCGCGTGGGAAAAAGGAACACCTAAATCTTTCCGTTCGAGCTCTGATTTCTCTTATTTTATTGTGATGATCATTTCTCCCTACGTAGGTGGGCGTCAACAAAATATTTTCGCATTCGGAAGAGAAAGTTGGTGATTGAAATTTCGTAAATAGATCTCGCCGCACAGAAAACCGCCTTTGTTTCAGTGACTGCCACCCCAACTCGCGTATCATATCAGTGACTCTCTCACCACTATTGCGCGATAACACGAAACGAGCTGTCCTTCTTTGCACTTTTTCGATGTCCTCCGTCAATTCTACCTGGTAAGGATCCCATACCGCCCAGCAATATTCCAGCAGAGGACGGACAAATGTAATGTAGGCTATCTCTTTAGTGGGTTTGTCGCATCTTCTAAGTGTTTTGCCAACAAAGCGCAGTCTTTGTTTCGCCTTCCCCATAATATTATCTACGTGATATTTCCAATTTAAGTTGCTCGTAATTGTAATTGGCTCTGAGCACTATGGGACTTATCTATGGTCATCAGTCCCCTAGAACTTAGAACTACTTAAACCTAACTAACCTAAGGACATCACACAACACCCAGTCATCACGAGGCAGAGAAAATCCCTGACCCCGCCGGGAATCGAACCCGGGAACCCGGGCGCGGGAAGCGAGAACGCTACCGCACGACCACGAGGTGCGGACGTAATTATAATTCCTAGGTATTTAGTCGAATTGATAGACCTTAGATTTGTGCGATTTACCGTATACCCTAAATTTATAGGATTTCTTTTGGTACCCATGTGGGTACTTTTCTTTGTTTAGTGCCAATTGCCACTTTTCTCACCATACAGAAATTCTCTCTAGACCATTTTGTAATTGGAATTGATCGTCTGATGATTTTACTAGACGGTAAATTACAGCGCCATCTGCCAAAAGTCTAAGGGGGCTGCTCAGATTATCACCTAGATCATTTATGTAAATCCGGAACAGCAGAGAGCCTATGACGCTACCTTGCGGAACGCCAGATATCACTTCTATTCTACTCGATGATTTACCGTCCATCACTACACACACACACAGTTTAGAAAATAATGGAAAACTGAGAGGATTACGTGAAGTTTAGAAGAGGGGAAGTTTTAAGCTGTGTATGGTCATTTAAAATTAATCAGGGCTGTGGGCTAGATGTTTGATGATTTCCAGGGTTCCCAGCAGTTCAGGTATTGGCCTTTGTTTGCTGAAAGAGGCGTACACGGGACTGTGGTTGGTAATTGTGCCCGTCAACAAGTACATGCGCAGTAAATGTGGAGTCTGGATCCTGCAACCGCCAGCTGCTTTCGTGTTCATTGAGCCTAGTTGCTGTGTCTCTATTTGACTGGACAATATAAAACTTATCACAACGAAAACAATTTTGAAAACTTAACACAACAGAAACAATAATTTTGTGTACCCCACTTTTGGCTAGTAAGCGGGTCTTTTCTTTATTACTGAAAATAATCTGGACTGTGGTGTTCTTCACATAGTACGAAATCCAATAGTTGCAGGATTTATGCGTTTTTGCTTCAATATACGATACCTCTCCTACATATGGTATCGTTCGCCACTTCCTGCAAACAGTGGGAGGGACAGCAGATGGGGCATAGAGGAGGGGTGTAAATTTCAGTTTTTGTTTTCTATGCAAATGTGGTCAATCAGGACATGGTCGTAGCCATTGATAGATGCAGCTTTCCACTCAGTGCTACACTGTTTTGTGTCTGTTCCCACGTTCGAAAAAGTTTTCGAAGCAGAGTTAGACAGTGGCTACAATCCTCTCCTGTCTGATCACATCCACTGTCTTCAGAAAGTGGAGTACAATACCATATCTAGAAGAGGTATCACAAAATTGTAGCAAAAGGACTGAAATCCTACAACTATTGGATTTCCTGAAGAGCATGACAGCCCAGTGTATTTTAATTGCAAAGATAAGACCCAGTTACTAGCCAGCAGTGAGACACACAAAATTACTTGCCCGAATTGTGATAAGTTTTATGTTGATCGATCAGGAAGAGACATAGCAACTAGGCTAGCTGAAGATGAACGCTGCTGAATTCCGACTCCAGATTTTCGTAGCATGTCCTAAGTGAGGATCACAGCTGCCAGCCACAGTCTCATGTCTTTCACTTAGCAAACAAAGGCCAAAAGCTCAGTCTGCTGGAAGCCCTGGAAACCAACAAATAGTTATTCCACAGCCCTGATCTAATCTTAAATAACCAAACACAGCTTAAAACCTCCCCTCTTCTAAACTACACATAATTCTCTTAGTTTTCCATTACTTCTGACACTGCCTGTTCCTCCATATTATTCCATTTTCCTGTATTTATTGATTTATTTTATTGAAATTGCCTATGTACTCCATATACGTATGGAAAAACGCTTCCTAATTCGGAAAGCAAGGAAGGGAAACTACACGCAAGACACAGAGAAATGAGGTGGAATCCACATTAAATGTTAATTTGATTGTTTGGAAAGAAGTTTATGCTCTAGCTAGCAATGGAGGGTATTGTGCAGAGCATTAGGGCTCCTTCACAAGTTGGAAATGGAATGAGGCTCCGCTGTAATGGACAAGACAACAGGTGAGGAAGGTAAATGTGGTCTCATTAGCGGAGAATAAATTTTCACAGAATACAAAATCGGTTGTAAAACACGGAATACGTAGAATATTATGAAAGCATGCTCTTAGATGTAAGCCGCTGATGTATCTTTGCAGCTGTTAGTTCTTTCTTTTAATTAGATTCTCTATCACTTTCCATGTTTAATACTTTTTGAAGGTGTCTCGTCAAGTACCAATTTTATTTTTTTGGTTTATTTATTAATGTAAACTATTGTATAGGTACTGTTTTCCAGTTTAGTGGTAAAGTTTTTTGTTTATTGTTCAACTTTTAACCTTTTAAATTGTATAACCATTTCATTGCCAAAGACGTCATTGACTGTATGTTTCTGCCTCAATCTAGTTCGTTTGCAATGTTGGTTACAAACATCGTAGCTTCTTTGTCGACAATACTTAGTTAAAGTCTGATAATGGCCTTGTAAACCGAAAACAGGTTAACGTAATAAATTAATCCTGTAGAGCACATGCAATGTAGTGCTTTTCATTTATTGGAACGCTGTACTTTTATACGCAACAAATTAATCATGTAGAACACATGCAATGTAGCGCTTTTCATTTATTCGAGCGATGTACTTTTATACGGCATTAGTAAGCTTTTGGAAAGACCAGTGCTGTGATAAAACGCTTATTAATGTTGGCGTTGAAACTTTTCACAAACGTATCCAAGAAATGTGCTAAAGTTGAGAGACAAGCCGGTCGGAATAGGCTGTCGCGGTGAAACACCACCAGTTGGGTTCTCGACTCAGGTTCCGGCGCTATGTTCAGCAAAAAGGTAGCTCTACTATAATCAGATAAAACGTATTTCCTCTTGGCACCAATTTAAATGATGTAGACAAATGGCTGCCACCATTGTTACAAATGGAAACTGTGGTGTCACCGCCAGACACCGCACTTGCTAGGTGGTAGCCTTTAAATCGGCCGCGGTCCGTTAGTATACGTCGGACCCGCGTGTCGCCACTATCAGAGAGACTTCCTAGCACTCGCCCCAGTTGTACAGCCGACTTTGTTAGCGATGGTTCACTGACAAAATACGCTCTCATTTGCCGAGACGATAGTTAGCATAGCCTTCAGCTACGTCATTTGCTACGACCTAGCAAGGTGCCATTATCAGTTGCTATTGATATTGTAAATAATGTACAGACAAGAGCTACGTTCAACATTAATGGATTAAAGTTAAGTATTCCACAAGCTACATCCTTTTTTCTAAAGTCTAAACTCCTTGTCCTGTTCCAGACCTCACGCCAGCCTGCGTGAGCTAAAACGCGTGCCTTTCGGCTTCCTCTAACATTCGTGGGTTGGCTCTCCTGCCAATCCACAACAGAAACAACTAAGAAAAAGATGGAGCTCCCTCAACCTTATCAGAACTGGCCACGCCGTGATAAAAAGCAACACTATATAAGTGGGGAATCACTAGTGCGAACGAGACTTCGGGACATCGGAACGAACATTGGACCACAGCTTGCACGATTTCCATGAGGATCTGGAAAGACTTAGCAGACGCAACACCTGCAGCAATCAAGTGTCCAAAGTCTGCATATCCAACTATGACGGGAAACGGCTATCTCGACCTCTGATAGCTAATGTTAGCGCTCCAGCTTCCATTACTACCTTAGACGCTTTCACTGTTTGCTGTTAACTTGTGCCAATTTAATGTATGCACTTGTCAACTATGGTTTTGTAATCCATACGCTAAACTAATAAATACCTTAGGTTCTAGCGTATCAGAAGGGGCTTAAGAAAACTCTTTCAATTGTGTGCGCGTACTCGTGTTTAAGAGAATAACTTTTGCAGACTCAAGTAAATAGCTGAAAGGCTTGGTGCGACCGAACCTGGCTAGAGGGCTCCACTAGGTGGTCTCTTGGCAGCGATTACTGACTCCAGCCGTCTTCTGTCTCAAATTAAATCACATTTCTCGTACACTTTTGTGAAAATTGTCATCATTAACATTTACAAGCATTGCATAATTTTTCAAGACATTTGGAATGCAATTAAAAATATTTATAGTTCCATTTAAAATTAAAAAAAACGGACAAATGCGAGTACGACAAAATTAATTATGTACAGAAGGGAGTCAGGCAGAGTTGTAGGGATAGACTACATTGAGCAAGCACTAAAGGAAACCAGAGAAAATTTTCAGAGAGAAGAAATAAAAACTTTGAGGTTTAGCGGTGACACGTAGTTCTGTCAGAGACAGCAAAGGACTTGGAAGAGCAATTAATCGGATTGGACAGCGTTTTGAAAAGAGGATATATGTTGAAAATCGACAAAAGAAAAACAAGGAGAATCAAATTCAGTCGAATTAAATCAGGTGATGCTGAGGGAATTAGATTAGGAAACGAGACACTCTACTATTTTAGTAGATGAGTTTTGCTATTTTGGCGTCAAAATACGAGTAACTGATGATGGCCGAAGCAGAGAGGATATAAAACGACGACTGGCAATGGAAAGAAAAGCTTTTCTGAAGAAGAGAAATGTGTTAACATCGAATATATATTTAATTGTCAGGAAGTCTTTTCTGAAGGAATTTGGAGAGTAGCTATGTATGGAAGCTACACATGAAGGACGAACAGTTAAGATAAGAAAAGAACACAGACTTTTGATATGCAATGTTACAGACGAATGCTGAAGATTAGACGGGCAGATCGCGTAACTAATGAAGAGGTACTGATTAGAATTGGGGAGAAAAGAAATTTGGGGCACAACTTGACGAAAAGAAGGTATCGGTTGATAGGACGCGTTCTGAGACATCAAGAAATCACTATTTTAATATTGAAGGGAAGAGGTGGTAGAGGGAGAGCGAGAGAGGAATACAGGTAGCAACGTCAGACGAATGTAGGTTGCAACAGTTATCCGGTGATGAAGATGGTTGCACAGAATAGAGTAGCAAGAAGAGTTGCATCAAAGCAATCTTCGGACTGAAGAGCAGAACAACAACAACATACAGATATTTTATCTACAGGTTTCTGTGAATGAGTTTGCGAGTACCAAAAAATTTGACATAAATGGCCCTATATTTTGACTGTATTAACTTAGAAGTTTACATTTTCTTGCACCGCCAAGGGATTGTAGGCCTTAGTATTTGACAAAAAGTTCAGCTTGCTATTCCTACTCGTTTCTGAGAAAAAGGTCTCTTAATAGATGGACCAACAGTCGGACAACAAAGAAACTCCTGAAGGGTTCAGTTTTTACCGGGCCGGCCGGAGTGGCCCTGCGGTTCTGGGCGCTACAGTCTGGAACCGAGCGACCGCTACGGTCGCAGGTTAGAATCCTGCCTCGGGCATGGATGTGTGTGGTGTCCTTAGGCTAGTTAGGTTTAATTAGTTCTAAGTTCTAGGCGACTGATGACCTCAGAAGTTAAGTCGCATAGTGCTCAGAGCCATTTTTAGTTTTTACCGAGTGAGGTACCAAGCCCTAAAATCACACTTGCTTCATTATGTCCGTTGACACAAGAGTTAAGAGAATTAACCATACGAGACAATTAAGTGCCCCTCTGACTACTATCAGTAGCCGAAAGCCTCGTTTTGACATTTTGAATCGTTTGCGAAATAAAAGTGTGGTACGTCTTACGTGACTCACCCTTTATATTTGACAATGAACATGTCATACAGTTGCTGATTACAACAGGTAAGTTTCCTTGCTCCAGGCAAATAGCCTTCATAAGAGTGTTCGGTGTTGTACACAGACTGTGGGTAGTAATAATCATTTTGATACCGGAACACTATCTGTTTTTTGCGGGTGCGTCTTGTCTCTCTGGGAGGTATGGTAGTTGCCACTGCAGACATGTCGGAGACTTCTCAGCCGAGGTAACGGGTTAACGCCGGCCATGCATTCCAGGAAGAGTGTCGTGTGGTCACGCCAGTGGGGCGACCTTCGCCTAATGACATGCGCGTCATTAGCTGGCGCGGAAGCTGGTTTCTCTTCTGTCGCCGATGTGCAACGCTTACACAGCTCGTGTAATGACGTACGCGTGCTGTTGTTCCAAGAACCTCTAGGTATCGGCTGCGGACTCAGATCTGATGTAAGGACAATACGCCTTTAAGGTGTCAAGCTAAACCAGAATCTTACTGCTTACACTTATTAGTTAGTTACTGTATCGCAGAACCATGGACCTTGCCGTTGGTGGGGAGGCTTGCGTGCCTCATCGATACAGATAGCCGTACCGTAGGTACAACCACAACGGAGGGGTATCTGTTGAGAGGCCAGACAAACGTGTGGTTCCTGAAGAGGGGCAGCAGCCTTTTCAGTAGTTGCAAGGGCAACAGTCTGGATGACTGACTGATCTGGCCTTGTAACAATAACCAAAACGGCCTTGCTGTGCTGGTACTGCGAACGGCTGAAAGCAAGGGGAAACTACGGCCGTAATTTTTCCCGAGGGCATGCAGCTTTAGCTTTACTGTATGATTAAATGATGATGGCGTCCTCTTGGGTAAAATATTCCGGAGGTAAAATAGTCCCCCATTCGGATCTCCGGGCGGGGACTACTCAAGAGGATGTCGTTATCAGGAGAAAGAAAACTGGCGTTCTACGGATCGGAGCGTGGAATGTCAGGTCCCTTAATCGGGCAGGTAGGTTAGAAAATTTAAAAAGGGAAATGGACAGGTTAAAGTTAGATATAGTGGGAATTAGTGAAGTTCGGTGGCAGGAGGAACAAGACTTCTGGTCAGGTGACTACAGGGTTATAAACACAAAGTCAAATAGGGGTAATGCAGGAGTAGGTTTAATAATGAATAGGAAAATAGGAACGCGGGTAAGCTACTACAAACAGCTTAGTGAACGCATTATTGTGGCCAAGATAGATACGAAGCCCACACCTACTACAGTAGTACAAGTTTATATGCCAACTAGCTCTGCAGATGACGAAGAAATTGAAGAAATGTATGATGAAATAAAAGAAATTATTCAGATTGTGAAGGGAGACGAAAATTTAATAGTCATGGGTGACTGGAATTCGAGTGTAGGAAAAGGGAGAGAAGGAAACGTAGTAGGTGAATATGGATTGGGGCTAAGAAATGAAAGAGGAAGCCGCCTGGTAGAATTTTGCACAGAGCACAACTTAATCATAGCTAACACTTGGTTTAAGAATCATGATAGAAGGTTGTATACATGGAAGAACCCTGGAGATACTAAAAGGTATCAGATAGATTATATAATGGTAAGACAGAGATTTAGGAACCAGGTTTTAAATTGTAAGACATTTCCAGGGGCAGATGTGGACTCTGACCACAATCTATTGGTTATGACCTGTAGATTAAAACTGAAGAAACTGCAAAAAGGTGGGAATTTAAAGAGATGGGACCTGGATAAACTGAAAGAACCAGAGGTTGTACAGATTTTCAGGGAGAGCATAAGGGAACAATTGACAGGAATGGGGGAAAGAAATACAGTAGAAGAAGAATGGGTAGCTTTGAGGGATGAAGTAGTGAAGGCAGCAGAGGATCAAGTAGGTAAAAAGACGAGGGCTAATAGAAATCCTTGGGTAACAGAAGAAATATTGAATTTAATTGATGAAAGGAGAAAATATAAAAATGCAGTAAATGAAGCAGGCAAAAAGGAATACAAACGCCTCAAAAATGAGATCGACAGGAAGTGCAAAATGGCTAAGCAGGGATGGCTAGAGGACAAATGTAAGGATGTAGAGGCTTATCTCACTAGGGGTAAGATAGATACTGCCTACAGGAAAATTAAAGAGACCTTTGGAGATAAGAGAACCACTTGTATGAACATCAAGAGCTCAGATGGAAACCCAGTTCTAAGCAAAGAAGGGAAAGCAGAAAGGTGGAAGGAGTATATAGAGGGTCTATACAAGGGCGATGTACTTGAGGACAATATTATGGAAATGGAAGAGGATGTAGATGAAGATGAAATGGGAGATACGATACTGCGTGAAGAGTTTGACAGAGCACTGAAAGACCTGAGTCGAAACAAGGCCCCCGGAGTAGACAACATTCCATTGGAACTACTGACGGCCTTGGGAGAGCCAGTCCTGACAAAACTCTACCATCTGGTGAGCAAGATGTATGAAACAGGCGAAATACCCTCAGACTTCAAGAAGAATATAATAATTCCAATCCCAAAGAAAGCAGGTGTTGACAGATGTGAGAATTACCGAACAATCAGTTTAATAAGCCACAGCTGCAAAATACTAACACGAATTCTTTACAGACGAATGGAAAAACTAGTAGAAGCCGACCTCGGGGAAGATCAGTTTGGATTCCGTAGAAATACTGGAACACGTGAGGCAATACTGACCTTACGACTTATCTTAGAAGAAAGATTAAGGAAAGGCAAACCTACGTTTCTAGCATTTGTAGACTTAGAGAAAGCTTTTGACAATGTTGACTGGAATACTCTCTTTCAAATTCTAAAGGTGGCAGGGGTAAAATACAGGGAGCGAAAGGCTATTTACAATTTGTACAGAAACCAGATGGCAGTTATAAGAGTCGAGGGATATGAAAGGGAAGCAGTGGTTGGGAAGGGAGTAAGACAGGGTTGTAGCCTCTCCCCGATGTTATTCAATCTGTATATTGAGCAAGCAGTAAAGGAAACAAAAGAAAAATTCGGAGTAGGTATTAAAATCCATGGAGAAGAAATAAAAACTTTGAGGTTCGCCGATGACATTGTAATTCTGTCAGAGACAGCAAAGGACTTGGAAGAGCAGTTGAATGGAATGGATGGTGTCTTGAAGGGAGGATATAAGATGAACATCAACAAAAGCAAAACAAGGATAATGGAATGTAGTCGAATTAAGTCGGGTGAAGTTGAGGGTATTAGATTAGGAAATGAGACACTTAAAGTAGTAAAGGAGTTTTGCTATTTGGGGAGCAAAATAACTGATGATGGTCGAAGTAGAGAGGATATAAAATGTAGACTGGCAATGGCAAGGAAAGCGTTTCTGAAGAAGAGAAATTTGTTAACATCGAGTATAGATTTAAGTGTCAGGAAGTCGTTTCTGAAAGTATTTGTATGGAGTGTAGCCATGTATGGAAGTGAAACATGGACGATAACTAGTTTGGACAAGAAGAGAATAGAAGCTTTCGAAATGTGGTGCTACAGAAGGATGCTGAAGATTAGATGGGTAGATCACATAACTAATGAGGAGGTACTGAACAGGATTGGGGAGAGGAGGAGTTTGTGGCACAACTTGACCAGAAGAAGGGATCGGTTGGTAGGACATGTTCTGAGGCATCAAGGGATCACCAATTTAGTATTGGAGGGCAGCGTGGAGGGTAAAAATGGTAGGGGGAGACCAAGAGATGCATACACTAAGCAGATTCAGAAGGATGTAGGTTGCAGTAGGTACTGGGAGATGAAGAAGCTTGCACAGGATAGAGTAGCATGGAGAGCTGCATCAAACCAGTCTCAGGACTGAAGACCACAACAACAACAACTGTATCTTCGCCCTTAGTGGATAGTAACTGCGACCTTTCGGAATACTAGTTATAGTAAATCTTCCCAGCAGAAATTATGGATGACGCATGTTTACCATTTACATGATTTCATGATTTCTTTTCCAATGCATATAGTAATTTACACGTAACTAGGTTCAATGCGGTGTTGCGGTAGCGTTCTCGCGGGGTCCCTGGTTCGATTGCCAGCGGGGCCAGGGATTTTTCCTGCCTCGAGATGACTGGGTGTTGTTGTGTCGTATTCATCATCATTCATCCCCATTACGGTCGGGGGAAGGCAATGGCAAACCATCTCCGCTAGGACCTTGCCTAGTAGGTAGTGTGGGCCTCCCGCCTCTTCCCCTACGCTCCTCGGAGTAAGGGACCTCATCATCACCATCACCATCAGGTTCAATGCATCCCTCTCCCTCTCTTATAACACACCAAGTAAACCACTAGGAAGGGAATCATTGTTTGGTTGGCGAAGAACAGCAACCATCATCAAGCATGTAAGAGCCAATGAGTCTTTCACGCAATTTTTTTTAATAGTAGAAAACCAAAGTCGTTTTGGACGTACTGTAAACTGTGAAACTGCACTTTGTAGAATTGTTTTTGTTTTCCTTGCACTTCTACCTGCACATTCCAAATTGTTGTAGCATCGAAGTGTTCTAGGCTAAGCCCGCAAATACTATAGGATAAACGTTATAATAATTAGTGTAGTTATCAGAACTCAACCGTCTGCTGCTCCCTTTCAATGGCTGGTCCTGCTGCTGTGCAGCTGATGCAAGTCTACTGAATCGAAAACATTTTGATGTTTGGACGTCTCAAAACATACCATACTTTTTGTAAATTTTCTTCCCTCTATGGTTTATACATTAGAATAGATGTGCTTTTCATTCCAATAGATACATTGTGAGTAGATCCTCCAGGATGTAGAACATGCCACAAAACAACAATACACAGTAAAAATTAGGAAAGGAAGAAGTTATGCTAATGTACCTTCCACAGACCCTGACTGAAGAGGCCATCATGGATAGGAAATAAGTCAAAAAAATCTTAAACATATTTTCATTCGAAGGGTAATAACAAATTTGTCACAAAACTAGTAAATGTTCGACACCTAAGGTGCATATGACAATGCTTAGCCTATTGTAGTCATGCATAACTAAAAAGAAGAATCATTTTACAGCGCTTATCGACATTAATCACATTACTGCACTGAATTTGAATAGAAATCGGATTGTACGCAACACACGTACTATTTGACATTATTAATAACATATACATATCAGTTGGTTCTGTTAAGAAATTCATCAGTGGAGTTAAACTATGCTGAGTCTGTAGTTAAACCTTTTATGGCTGCAGGCAAGTTAATGAAAATCCATGTAACTGAATAACGGCCACCTTTCTGGACCAAGGGAAGTGCCTTTAAATCTTTGCCAAGATTATTCTTATTTCTAGTATTGATTCCACGAACTGAGCTGTTGATTTGAAAAAGGAGATATGTGGCTTATGACGAATTTCATTACAGAATAAATCTATTAGTCATTAGTAGTTTGTGTCCCCAGTTCCTTAAACAGACCTCTACATGACATTCGACTTCACCCCAGAAAAAACTCAAGTTACACGTGTTGGGACTCGGGGAATTTCAGCTTAGCTTGATGGGTCCCCCCCCCCTCCCCTCAAAATGTGCTAGCCTTTCTATTTTTATATCGCCTATGTGTGACAACATCCACATTGTAAATAGAGATCTATTTAGGCGCCTCAGCGGTTCTCTGATATACTCTTCCCAGTTGAATTTTATTATCAAGCTCTAATACCAACAATTTAGCAGTGTCACCTTCTTCTGTCTACTTGTCATATTTTAGGCATATATTGGCGGTAAATCTCCTACAAGTTCTAAGTTGCATACAGTGATGCTTTTTTTCGAAGTTTAGTAACAAATAATTGGCTAGGAACCACTTACTATCGTCCATGGAAATTTAGTTAACTGATCTCTCTAAGACTGTACTTTATTCACTAATTATTGTGATGATTGTATCATTTGTAAACAAAACAAATTGGCGTCTGAAAACGTTATTAAACGTTTCAGTTAATAGGGATTTTTGTTCCGAGGTCTAAGAATACAGTTTACATGAGACTCTGTATTCAGCCAACATTGGTATGGATTATGTAGTTGGTGATATCTTGTAGGGCGAAATTACCAAATTACTGCACTCTTAGAAAACTTTGAGATGTCCACAAATATAGTGTTATTACCCCCCGTTTATCTTTGAGTTGTACGTCATGAACGTTCAGTAACATTCACTACATATTATGAAGAGAGTAATTTGACTGTTGGGATTGAAGGAGTGCTTTTCCTTTCATACTCGTGTGTCATGTAGTAAATAACCCAAAGCATCATTTCCAATACCACAGTGCTTCAATCAACCATACTCCTGCTGGAGGCAGCGGACCAAAGGTCTAACCTGTGAACCAGCCCACAATTTTGGGAGAATCTACGTGGAATCCGTTCCTCAGACGTAATAAACGCCAACCATGACCGACAGTACATGAATTACCACACAACCAGTTAACAACCTTGGCCGAATGGCCTATACTACTGATAAGGATGTTACCCTTTCGCTGCATCGAGCGGATGCATCGGCAGACTCTATCGGAGGGGAACAGGAAACGACAACGTTTGCTGCAGAATTCTTGAGCGTATTCTAGGTTTGAATATAATAAATATCCTTGAGACAGAAAATCAATACAGATTTAGAAAGCACCGCTCGTCCGAAACTCAGGTTGCTCTTTTCTCGCACACTCTCACATGACAGCCTACATACCGTGGATGAATAACAAAAGGCAGATTCCACATTCCTCCATTCCCAGAAAGCGTTTCACACAGCGCCCCGCTACGTAATAAACCCCAAGATATGTGAATAGCTCGAAGACTTCCTAAGTAATGGAACCCAGTATGTTGTCGTGGACGGCAGTTGATCCACGGAGACAAGGTTATCGTCAGGAGCGCAACAGGCCAGTGTGGTAGACTTGCTCTTGTCCTCTTTGTGTACTGAAAATTGTTACAGGCAACACCTATATAACACAACAAGTGTATGGCGCAGTTATTAGATCGGTTACTGCTGCTACAATTGCAGGTTATCGAGACATAAGGCAGTTTGAACGTGGTGCTATAGTCGGCGCATGAGGGATGGGACACAGAATCTCAGAGACAGCGATGAAGTGGGGACTTTCCTGTACGACCATTTCACGTGTGTACCGTGAATATCAGGAATCCGGTAAACATCAAATCTCCGACATCGCTGCGGCCGGAAAAAAATTCTGCAAGAACGGGACCAGCGACGACTGATGAAAGTCATTCAATGTGAAAGAAGTGAAACCTTTCCGCAGATTGCTGCTGATTTCAATGCTGGGCCATCAAAAAGTGTCAGCGTGCGAACCATTCAACGAAACGTCATCGATGTTCGGAGCTTGTGTACTCTTGATGACTGAGGAACTCAAAGCTTTACACCTCGCCTGGACCCGTCAACACCGATACTGGACAGTTGATGACTCCCGGCGGGGTCAGGGATTTTCTCTGCCTCGTGATGACTGGGTGTTGTGTGCTGTCCTTAGGTTAGTTAGGTTTAAGTAGTTCTAAGTTCTAGGGGACTGATGACCATAGATGTTAAGTCCCATAGTGCTCAGAGCCATTTGAACCATTTTGATGACTGTTAACATGTTGCCTGGTCAGACAAGTCTCGTTTCATATTTTATCGAGCGTATGGAAGTGTACCTGTATGAAGACAGCCTCATGAATCCATGGACCCTGCATGTCAGCAGGGGACTAAAAAAATGGTTCAAATGGCTCTGAGCACTATGGGACTCAACTGCTGAGGTTATTAGTCCCCTAGAACTTAGAACTAGTTAAACCTAACTAACCTAAGGACATCACAAACATCCATGCCCGAGGCAGGATTCGAACCTGCGACCGTAGCGGTCTTGCGGTTCCAGACTGCAGCGCCTTTAACCGCACGGCCACTTCGGCCGGCCAGCAGGGGACTGTTCAAGCTGGCGGAGGCTCTGTAATTGTGTGTGGGGCGTGTGCAATTGGTGTGATATGGGACCCCTGATACGTCTAGGTATGACTCTGACAGGTGACACATACGTAAGCATCCTGTCTGATCACCTGGACCCATTCACGTCCATTGTGCATTCCGACGGACTACGTCAGTTCCAGCAGGACAATGCGACACCCTACACGTCCAGAATTGTTACAGAGTGGCTCCAGGAACACTCTTCTGAGTTTAAATACTTCCAACAGACTCCTCAGACATGAACATTATTCAGGATGTCTGGGATGCCTTCCAAAGACTGCTGTTTGTTGATGTCGCTGCATGTACGGAAAAGTATTGTCGTTGAGTGATTGTAGGAGGAGACAGGATGACTTAGACAGAAAATCTGTAGTTGGTGTGATGAATGACAGCCCGCTCTAAATGTAGAAAAATGTACGTTAGTGCGGATGAGTAAGATAAATAATCTCGTAATATTGGAATTCAGTATTGTGGTGCTCTGCTTGATACTGTTACGTCGATTAAATATCTAGGCGTAACGTTGCGAAGTGGCCGTGCGGTTAAAGGCGCTGCAGTCTGGAACCGCAAGACCGCTACGGTCGCAGGTTCGAATCCTGCCTCGGCCATGGATGTTTGTGATGTCCTTAGGTTAGTTAGGTTTAACTAGTTCTAAGTTCTAGGGGACTAATCACCTCAGCAGTTGAGTCCCATAGTGCTCAGAGCCATTTGAACCATTCGTAAAGTTGCAAAGCGATATGAAATGAAACGATCACGTAAGGTCGGTAGTAGACGAAGAGAATGGCTTTAACTCCGGTGTTCTGGAAGAATTCTAGGAAAATATAGCACATCGATAATGGAGACTGCGCACGAAACACTTGTACGATCCATTCTTGAATTGGCTTTCGGCTGTTTGGGATCCTCATGTGGTCGGATTAAAGGCAGACTTCGAAGCATTTCAGAGGCGTGCAGCTAGATTTGTTACCGGTAGATTCGATCAACACGCGGATGCTACGAAAATGCTTCGCGAACTTAATGGGAATCCAGAAAGGGAAAACGACATTCTTTTCGCGAAACACTATTGAGAAAATTTAGAAAACTGACATCTGCGACTGACTGCAGAACGATTCTACTGCCTCCTACGCACATTTCACGAAAGAAGCGCAAAGACTAGATAACAAAAATTAGAGCTTGTACGTCGCCTATAGGCAGTTGCTTTCCCCTCGCTCCATATGCGAGCGGTACAGGAAAGGGAAGGACCAGCAGTGTTACCAGGTACCCTCTACCATGCACCGTAAGGTGACTTCCGGAGTATGTACGTACGAGAGCGTGCTGAGAAGTAATACCTCAGAACTTTTTAATTGAAAACTCTTGAGGCCTTTTAAACAAACCAAACGTTATTAACATTCTCCATATTTGTTCTCCGTGTCTACATACTTGTACTTGCAGCGCTCTGCCCACTAGAAGATTCTGAATTGCAGCTTGTAATATGGACGTGTGGATAACGTAACTATGCCGGTGTGTGAGGAACAGTGTGCTGTGATAGAGTTTCGGATTCGAAGAGTTTGTCCATACGGTAAGCACCCTGTCCTTCAGCATGACTTGCCAGACCGCACACGAGGGCTGCGACATCTGCTATAACCCGACGCCTTGCGTTCACTGTCACCTCCGTACTCTCTCGACTTGACACTATCCGATTTTCATCTGTTTCCAAAACTTCAAGAACAGCTTCGAAGATTTCATTTTGACAGCAATGAAGCATTACAAGCACAACTTTTTTTTTAAAAAAAAAAAATGGCTCTGAGCACTATGGGACTCAACTCCTGCGGTCATAAGTCCCCTAGAACTTAGAACTACTTAAACCTAACTAACCTAAGGACAACACACACATCCATGCCCGAGGCAGGATTCGAACCTGCGACCGTAGCGGTCGCGCGGTTCCAGACTGGAGCGCCACAAGCACAACTGATATTGTGGCTCCGCTAACAAAGTCAAACATTCTACGGTAACGGTATTAAGAAACTTGTCTCTCGTTGGGAGAAATTTGTTCGTTGCCAGGGTGACTATGTTCAGAGATAAATGTGTGGATATGGAGAATAAGGATATAGAATGTTAATAACGTTTGTTTTATTTTAAAAGCTTTAAGAGTTTTTATATTAAAAAATGGAGGCATTACATTTCAGCACATATTCGTAGATGTAAAATATCAAAAAAAGTGGCGCAGTGGTTAGGGAACTGAATTCGAAGTATGAAGGAGTGCAGGTCAAAAGGTGGACAAACCATTCAAATTTATGTTTCCATAGGTTTAAGACGAATGCTGTGCTAGTTCTTTTAAAGTGACGGCGAATTTTCTTGCCCATCCTAGACCGTTCCGAGTAGTAATTCGTCTCAAATGATCTGGTCTTTGACGGCACATTAAACGCTAATGTTTCTTTGTTTTTATGAAAAACCTACAGACTTGCTGTGTTTAGCTCAGACTGGAAGATCGAGATGAGAACTCCATTGGGTTAAGTTTTTTGCTCTTGACGTTGAGCAGTGATATAAGCCTTGTGATATCGAGCGTCCTGTCCGCCCCCGGTAGCTGAGTGGTCAGCGCGACAGGATGTCAATCCTAAGGGCCCGAGTTCGACTCCCGGCTGGGTCGGAGACATTCTCCGCTCAGGGACTGGGCATTGTGTTGTCCTAATCATCATCATTTCCTCCCCATCTACGCGCAAGTCGCCGAAGTGTCGTCAAATAGAAAGACTTGCACCAGGCGAACGGTCTACCCGACGGGAGGCCGTCGTCACACGACATTATTATTATCGAGCGTCCTGTTCTGGATAACAGCATCACCTTCTGCTCCAGCATAAGGAAGTACAAATGTATCAAGGATAGCATCTCTGTGGAAATTGCAGTTACGATGTAAATGGCCACACCGGACAAAAATTTTGTTTCCCCAGTAGATACCATGCTTATACAACACTACCTGTAGCCTTGATGATAGTTTCAGTTCAGCGAGGAACAGAGGCGACAAGTTTATTTAGTATATCACGTTCTGCTGAAGCAAATGATTAGACCCCACAAAGTTATCAAACTGCGAGGATATCCACTGCTACGTTCTACTAGCTGTTCCAGACAGACTATGGGGTTAATATCGGGTGATTTAGAGGGACAGTCGAGCTGCGATAGTGTTCGTCAGACCAGAAACATAAGCGTGTAGTCCTGCGAACGTGGCTGCTGTCACCCCGGAAGAAAATGTGTGTGTCCGAAGAAAGAGCAGCACCTGTGACCGAAAAAGTTGAAATAAACGTCCTGCTTCACGCTCAAGGTAGCTTGAGTGAGTGGAGTGAAGTCATGTTATGAAGAAACAAATAATAACAGGAACAGCTGCGGGTGAACCACACACTCCTTACAGTGCACGTTAAACGCCTCATAGGGCCACCTTTCATAATTTGATAAGACGCAAAATTTGGGACTCCTTGGGCAGCACCAGGCGTCTCCAGTCAGGTACAGTCCAGTTTCTGTGTACTTTGGTCCACTGAAGATGTGCAGCTTTACGTGCTGCTGTGAAGCCTTTTGTGGTGTAACGGACTCCGGAAGTCTATTACACGTAGTTTCGTTCTCTAGGAAACTGGCTGAGATGGACTTGAGTTTCTGTACCCAATTGGAACCAGTTGTCGTTGCAAGGCCTGACACTCGTCTCCGGTCACTGTCGGTCACGGTCTTTCTACGAACACTATTCTTACACCGTGACACATCTCTGTGATTAGTACACCAAGTACACGTCAGTCAGTTTGCCTTGATACCCAACAATTCAGGCAACTGCAATCAAGGTGTGCTCACGGGCGGTCCAAACACGATAGATCCTTTCTGACTTTCTGTCATGTCTCCACTTTGACTCACCTTATTGCGCTGCTTCCGTAAAACCGAATGGCACATATACAATACCGCACGGTCATGACTTATGTTCCGGCGTAAAGTCAAGCACCGGCACGCCAGGCGGGAAGGTTAGAGCTGAGAGGGCTGTGAGGCGACGTCAGCCAATTGCACGCGGACCAACCCCTCTCCAGGACGACAACGCGATTGCAGCGCCCTATACGCGAAGAGAATATAAGCGCTGCACCCGACTGGCCGCGGCCCAATTGGCGACTACAAGTTCTACGAGATCAACAGCAGCGAGTTCAAGACAGCATCAAGACTAGTCAATTCGCTTCTACTATGTAGAGCAGTACACATATGAAAAAAAGTTTTGCATCACCTCGGTTCCCAGAACTCTCAAGGATAGGCGTTCACTGTGGATATTGTATCACAGACACAGTCCCGTTGGCTGTTCAGATATGTACTAAACAAACCCAAAGATGTAAACAACCATGCATGAGCAGTGCCTGTTAGACGGAGGGGGTCCGATAGCCGATCAGTTCCAGTCATTACCACAAGAAGGAGGTACACGGCTCGTGTTGTCTGTAGTTCAACCATGCTTAGACGGTCAATACTGCGGTTCGATCGCGTTCGCACTGTTACTTTGTGCCAGGAAGAGCTCTCAACAAGGGAACTGTCCAGGCGCCTCGGAGCGAACCAAACCGATATTGTTCGGACATGGGGGAGATACAGAAAGACAGTAACTGTCGTTGACATGCCTCGCTCAGGCCACCCAAGGGCTACTACTGCAGTGGATGACCGCTGCCTACGGATTATGGCTCTGATGAACCCTGACGGCAACACAACCATGTTGAATAATGCTCTTCGTGCAGCCACAGGACGTCGTGTTACGACTCAAACTGTGCGCAATAGGCTGCATGATGGGCAACTTCACTCCCGACGTCCATGGCGAGGTCCATCTTTGCAACCATGACACCATGCAGCTCGGTACAGATGGGTCCAACAACATGCCGAATGGACCGCTCAGGATTGAAATCACGTTCTCTTCACCGATGAGTGTTACATATGCCTCCAACCAGACAATCGCCAGAGACGTGTTTGGTGGTAACTGGGTCATGCTGAACGCCTTAGATACACTGTCCAGCGAGTGCAGCAAGGTGGAGGTACCCTGATGTTTTGGGGTGGCATTATGTGGGGTCGACGTACGCCGCTGGTGGTCATGGAGGGTGCCATAACGGCTGTACGATACGTGAATGCCATCCTCCGACCGATAGTGCAACCATATCGGCAGCACATTGGCGAGGCTTTCATCTTCTGAACAACAATTGTTGCCCCCATCGTGCACATCTTGTGACTGACTTCCTTCAGGATAATGACATCGCTCGACTAGAGTGGCCAGCATGTTCTCCAGACATGAACCCTAACGAACATGCCTGGGATAGATTCAAAAGGGCTGTTTATTGACGAAGTGACCCACCAACTACTCTGAGGGATCTACGCCGAATGACCAACAGTGCCTTGATGAACTTGTGGATAGTAAGCCACTACGAATACAGGCATGCATCAAGAGGACGTGGGGTATTAGAGATTCCGGTGTATACAGCAATCTGGAGCACCCTCTGAAGGTCTCACTGTATGGTGGTACAACATGCAGTGTATGGTTGCCATGAGCAATAAAAAGGGCGGAAATGATGTTTATGTTGATCTCTATTCCAATTTTCTGTACAGGTCCCGGAACTGTCGGACGGAGGTGATGCAAAACCTTTTTTCATGTATGTACTTGTATATTCTGAAGAGGTTTCTTATTTTGTCTGTCACCTTTTGTTTCCGACACATTTGTTTAACACAAAGTTAACTATTGTAATAATTTCCTTTAGTAATAAATTTCATTAATACAATTTGCTTGAGTTGTTGTTTAGCGGTCTGAGAAAGCAGGTTTCCTAGGCACCCCATATTTCACGAGTAGGCAGGATACAACTACTTACATCAGAGGCAGAAGGTTACGTGACCACCCAGCACCGTGTTTTTATAAATTAAACTGACGACGTTCTGAGAGTTTCATTGCTGACTGTATACATCGCAGGACGCTGAAGCATCGTAGGTATGTTCATTCATCGGTGCACTTGCTCAGTATGCTGAAAAGAATAACAGTTCCACTTCCTGTAACCGTGTGAAAATATGGCACTGTAAGCAGTCAGAATGTGAGGCGGTTACAGGAAAAGAAGAGGAACGATCAAGTACATGATAATTGTGGTTCTGGCCCATTTGTTAGGATATGGTCACAATTTACAACATGTGTTCAGTACGGTCTCCCGACTCAGCAACAAGCTGCATCAATAACACGGCATGGTCGACAGTTGCTCGCAGAATATCACTGTAAACAGAGCGATTTGTTGTCGTTTGCTGTCGTTCAGGAAGAGTCCAGATACATCCCTGATAGATATGACTTTTCAGATGTTCCCCACAACCAGAACTCACATGGATTTACACTGAAGAGCCAAAGAAACTGGTACACCTGCTTAATATCGCGTAGGACCCCCGCGAGCACGCTTAAGTGCGGCAACACGACGTGGCGTGGACTAGATTAAAGTCTGAAGTATTGCTGGAGGGAACTGACACTATGAATCATGTAGGGCTCTCCGTAAATCCGTAAGAGTACGAGGGGGTGGAGATCTCTTCTGAACAGCACGTTGCAGGTCATCCCAAATGTGTTCGATAATGTCCACGTCTGGGGAGTTTGGTGGGCAGCGGAAGTGTTTAACCTCAGAAGAGTGTTCCTGGACCCACTCTATAGCAATTCTGGACGTGTGGGGTGTCGCATTGTCCTGCTGGAATTTCCCAAGTCAGTCGGAATGCACAATGGGCATGAATGGATGCAGGTGATCAGTCAGGATGCTTACGTTCCTGTCACCTATCACAGTCGTATCTAGACGTATCAGGGATTCCACATCATTCCAATTGCACACGCCCCACACAAAATTACAGAGCCTCCACCAGCTTGAACAGTCCCCTGCTGACATGCAGGATCCATGGATTCATAAGGTCGTCTCCATACCCGTACACGTCCATCCGCTCGATACAATTTGAAACGAGACACGTCCGGCCAGGCAACATGTTTCCTGTCATCAGGAGTCCAATCTCGGTGTTGACGGGCCCAGGCGAGGCATAAAGCCGGCAGCTGTGGCCGAGCGGTTCTAGGCGCTTCAGTCCGGAACCACGCTGCTGCTACGGTCGCAGGTGCGAATCCTGCCTCGGGCATGGATGTGTGTGATGTCCTTACGTAAGTTAGGCTTAAGTAGTTCTAAGTCTAGGGGACTGATGGCCTCAGATGTTAAGTTCCATAGTGCTTAGAGGAATTTCGAGACGTAAAGCTTTGTGTCGTGCAGTCTTCAAGGGTACACGAGTGGGCCTTCGGCTCCGAAGGCCCATATCGATGATGTTTCGTTGAGTGGTTCGTACGCTGATACTTGTTGATGCCCAGCATTGCACTTCTGTTGCGTTGAACGTTTCTCTTCAGTCGTCGTTGGTCCCGTTCTTGCAGGATCTTTTTCCGGCCGCAGCGATGTCGGAGATTTGTTGTTTTACCGGATTCGTTATATTCACGATACACTCGTGAAATGGCCGTACGAGAAAATCTCCACTTCATCGCTACCCCGGAGATGCTGTATCCCATCTCTCGTACACCGACTACAAGAACACGTTCAAACTCACTGAAATCTTGATAACCTGCCACTGTAGCAGCAGTAAACGATCTAACAACTGCGGCAGACACTTGTTCTCTTATATAGGCATTGCCGGAAGCAGCACCGTATTCTGCGTGGTTACATATCTCTGTATTTGAATGTGTATGCCTATACCAGTTTCTTTGGCGCTTCAGTGTATATCGGAGAATCTGGAAGACCACTCATCTTGAAATTGCCGAAGGTTTCTCGAAACAAATCTTTCACCTGGCAAACGACATGTGGTGTCACTCCATCTTGCATGATGATGATGTTCGGTTTGTGGGGCGCTCAACTGCACGGTCATCAGCATCCGTACACGTTCCCAATCTCAACACAATCAAATGTCTACATTTCTCATGAATGATAATGGAATGATGAGTAAAACACAAACACCCATTACCCGGGCAGAGTATATCCCCAACCCGGCCGGGAATCGAACTCGGGACCCCGTGATCCAGAGGTAGCAGCGCTAGCCACTAGACAACGCGCTGCGGGTGCCATCTTGTATGAAAATAGCGGTGTGAGCACAGGTGCGTTCTTGCAAAGCTGGAATCACATGTTGCACATGGTGGTCCTTATAACATGTAGATGTCACTGTACACCTAACAGGCCAGCGAGGTGTCATCTTATTGAAGGAAAATGGACCGAGGATGAAAGAGCTTATGAAACTCGACGCAATCACATAAGCTAATTGCAGTGGATGTTCCCGTAGAGCATGTGGCAGAGCAAATCCCATATACGACAGTTCACTGCATTGACGGCAACGCGCAGAGTAAAATATCGCTCGTCTGTCCAAAGAATATTCCCCAATCAAATGTGATAGATTTCTTTGCGTGCCAAAAAACGAAGGACAAAAATCACGGCGTTGTAGCCTCTCTTGGGGCTTCATTTGGCGTACATTCTGAATCTTGAAGGGAAACCAGTGTAAATTTCGCCACATAGTCTTTGTAATGTTGACCAGGTACAACAACTTGATCGCAACTGCCATGGGAATGGGTCGCCTCCCTCTCCCTGCTGCACCGCCTAATTCATCTGTTTCTTCAGATTTCTTGATCACATTCTTTAGCCCATTTATTGACATGGGGCCTCTTCGTAGCTGTTTCTGTTGTCGAGATACACACAATGCAGCATTGCTATTGCTGCTGTTCTGGTAAAACAACATTACCAGTAGTGCACGGTCGTTCTTCTCCATAGCCATTCCGTTTTGTGCAGAATACTTCAACCTTCTTCACCTTTTACACTAACAGTCACTTCAAAAAAGAAGTCAACATGTGTCGCGAAATGACAAGCAGCTTACTGGCGTCAAAACTGGAAACATTTCACATTCTGACTGCTTACAGCGCCATATTTTCCCTGGTGACAGGAAATAGAACTATAACTTGTTTCAAGGCTACGGCCCCATTGGGCGTGCCTAGCTTAACATCTAGGCATCTGGCAACTCGCCTGGTGCCAAGTGCTTGGATACTTGGTGGCAACACCAGAGGATCGATGCCAGTCGTAATAGGCATATTGGTCACTTGCGCTGTAGGAATGGCAGAAAATATTTGTTTTAATTATGAACTGTTGCAGAAACTACTATGCTAGGTACATTGCCTTAATTGTCAGAGAAGTGAGCGTGGTTAATTCAATAGTTGTACAAACAACTTTGGATGTTTAAAGACACATTTTTAGGCTATTTGTGATTGTAGAATTGTTCAATATCCTTCCCATGGCTATAACAGGAAAGCTACAAAACCCAAATACCAATTACAGAGCTCCCTGAGTGTATCTCCACAAAGTGGGGATGGAGCTGATGATATTGCCACGAGCTCTTCGCGCTTTTTTAAACAGTTACAATTTGTAAAAAATACTACAATGAATTCTGTAATGTAACGGACTACTGAAACTATCGATACCATCGGCTGTCGAGCTATGCGGTGCCGTGAATCAACATGAAACAACAATTATATTAATATAAAATTACAGTGAACTTTAATTACGTCAACATAAACTGAAATATCATTTTATTATAAAAACTAATAATTTGCAGGACAATCGTATTATGTATTGCTGCAGAACTGTTTGAGAACTCTATTCAATTTTCGTACTGTTTTCATAAGTGTATACGTGTGATGTATAAAATGTCTATGCTCAATTCATGTTGGCAAACCTGTGTACTTTGTAAGCTCTTTGATTGTTAATGCAGAAACAGCTTTGCCGAGGGAGGCTAAGGGACAGTCGCGTTTTGGTGAGTCTAAGAGACAGTGAGTCTTGAGAAGTCGTGAGAAACGGACGATTTTGAGAAAGGTCGTGTCGTTGAACATTTTGAGACAACGACTTATGTTGGAAAAGCTTATATTGGTGAACTACTGATTGTTGTGAAGATGATATTACGAAAATATATAATATGGAAAGCTTTAAACAGCATCAGTTCTTACGTAGCATATTACAAACCCAAGGACCCTTTGTAGTAACAATTACAGCAAATCCAGAAGTTACCCCTAGACAACGAGCATGCAACAACGAGTATTCAAGGTAAGGTAATTAAATTATTTCGTGTTCGTAATGTGAAGTTACCTTCTCTTGTCAAATATTTAAGTCTCTTACGCTCTGTTAATAGAGTGAACAGACTGACGGGGACTTGTGGTCCACTATTGAAACCAGGAAGGCCACACAGGTTTTTAAACATGTGTCATAATTTGATATAAAATAATTGATGATATTTAATATTTGTTCCCCGGACGAGAGAGGTACAATACGATTCCAGACACAGAGATTCTAGTATTTTAGAAAGTGCAAGACAATCAGCAACAGATGAAACCGGTACACTATTCCAAGGTGTTCCATATCCGGAGTTATCTAACGTTCCGCAGATATTTTTAGGAAGGACAGGAACACAGTAATCAGTCGCAATCCCTTTGGCTTTTTATTATCCATGCATATTCAGATTTCAGCTACAAATAGCCATCCTCAGTGCTAAAATATAAGGATATTACAGAATAATAACTGATTTACATAAAAAGTAAGTAAAAACCACGTTATCCAATAGCAATGATCCATTCTAGTCAACATATCATTTGAGTGAGCTACCATCCAACAAACTCGCAGCAGTACACCACGTGGTGTTTTGCTTATTACTTGTTTACTTATTTTTTGTGTAACACAACTCTGATGACGTAATTTCCTTGTATTTTAGCACTGAATATGGATATTTATAGCCGAAATCTGCATATGCAAGAATAATAAAAAAACCAGAGGTATTGCTACTGATTCACGTGTTCCTAGCCTTCCTTAAATTAATTCACGGTCGCTGTGCATACCGGTTCCTTACGGAATGAAACTTGGTTCCTCAGATAGTTACACCTGAGGGAACAAAATACGTTCTACTGCGCTTACATGCAAAGGCGACCGGTTGGACCTTGAGCGACGAAAAACAGTTGACATACTGGAGAAAGACATTGATAGAAGCTAAAATGACAATCTTCTATTCTTTCAGGGGCCTTACCATATACGGTTGAAATTCTGTCTTAGCAAGATCTTAAACTGCGAAGCAAAATTCAAAATTTAACTGTTGCAGAACCTGAATCGGTTAAAGCTGTTAATTCCCTCTAGAAAACCAGCTATACTACCGCCTCGTCATCCATGATAGAGAAGAAACAAACGAAATGACGTATTCAGCACCGTTTAGTAGGTAGTATAAAGATGATGATGACATTTGGTTTGTGGGGCGCTGAACTGTGCGGTCATCAGCGCCCGAACGAAGTCCCAATTTTTACACATTCCAATCTAGCCACTATCACGAATGATGATGGAGACTCCCAGTCATTGCACAGAGAAAATCCTCAGCCCGGGCCCGCATCTCGTGGTCGTGCGGTAGCGTTCTCGCTTTCCACGCCCGGGTTCCCGGGTTCGATTCCCGGCGGGGTCAGGGATTTTCTCTGCCTCGTGATGGCTGGGTGTTGTGTGCTGTCCTTAGGTTAGTTAGGTTTAAGTAGTTCTAAGTTCTAGGGGACTGATGACCATAGATGTTAAGTCCCATAGTGCTCAGAGCCATTTGAACCATTTGAACCTCAGCCCGGCCGGGGACCGAACCCGGGACCCTGTGATCCATAGGCAGCAGCGCTAGCCAGTAAACCGCGAGCTGCGGGCGTGTAGTATAATCTTCGAAGCCTCTAGGTGAAAAACGAGGGAGAGCCGACATGACTGTCCATCTAGTGACACGCCAGGCGACTAAGTCAGCTAGCAATCAGCGCGGCCGGTCTCGTAAAGTCACCGCTCTTTGTTTAGCGACGAGAGTCGCCTGGTGTGTCGAGGGTACGGCTGAATGAAATAACAAGATTTCCGGTGTGAAGAAATAGCACACAAGTTGCGTTAAAAATTATTTTTAATGCTTCTAGTGTGCTATTTCTTCACATTGGCTTTCTTCAAAAACAGTTGCTGAAAAAGATGAACAAAAACGTGAGTGACAAGATTGGTCTATATGCCCGGCGGAGACGTGCGAGGGGAAATGTTAATGTAATCACCGCCCAGTACTACCAGCAGAAACTGTAACGATTAGCTCCAGCACGCTATTTTAACACTGCAGTTGCTACGTTGCTGACATTGGCAAGAATAGGAAAAAAAAAAAAAAAAAAAAAAAACAGGAAGTCGCCATGAAGTGTTCCGGACAAATTCCGATTGTGATGAAACCGAACGACGGACCCATCGGACACCTTTTATTGTGCCACATACGTGTAGTTACCATTTTAGCAAAGTGGTTAACGCGAAGCGTCAACGTGCATTGTTTTCCCTTCAGTTCCTGCTCTAGGGAGGATAGGCAGCCTGCTAACTTGTTGACGTACAGAATATCTAATAATAAATCAATACTTAAATATACAGCCCTAAAATTGGCAGTATATTTACAATGTTCAACTGATATTTTTATAGGCAGGTACGTTGAAATTTTTTCGCCATAAACCGAATACCGATACTTTCTCGATATATCAAGGGCTGATAATGACACATTATATTATCGATATATGGGATTCCCGATATTTTTAAAAATATCACCAGTCCTATACTCCATACGGCGAGAGAAGAGCTCTGACAGTTGACACGGCCTTGGCTCACATGCTTCGTACATACACGACGGCCAATCAGATCGTGAGCTTTTGTTTACGTTACCGTGGCAATACCCCAGTGTTGCCGTAGTGCTGGGCAACCACTGCTTTCAGTCAGTTGCGCCGCATCCTACGTTCAGGTTTGTGAGTATACGTGTGCATTCCTCTGCTTTCTTGAGTTTCTTCCCGTGTGTATAAGTGGAAAAGTGTGTATAAGTGGAAAATGACTGCCTATAGTGCAGAGAAGAGGGCTTCTGGGAAAGGAGCTACGCTGAAATCCCAAGCACGCAAATGTATATGCAGATTGCTTGTTTACTTTGAAAGGGAAAGAGTGACAGAAGCATTCAACATCTCTACAACGGCAGTGAAGAGATGTCACAAATGATAAAGAGGCTGCCAATTCAGCTACGAGTCCTATTATTGTCACGCCTGAAAAGTCAAGGAAGAGATCGTGTCGTGTGACTTAAACAGGCAACTTTGACGAAAGTGCTATCAGGCAACGCATATACGCGTACTACAGCAGGAAGGAGTATCCGACACTTAAAAACTTGATGGCATCACTATCGGACAGTGGTTTCTTCACAGGCAGAACGACAAGTCTCTCCATTGTTTTGAAAAAAAAAAATTGGCTTCCTTTAGAAAAAGTTCCCAGAACGAAAAGTATTAATGGAACACGGAGCCATTGTAGCATGGACATGTCGTTTACTGTGCGAATTGCTAGCAGTGAATCCGGAAAATGTAGTATTATTGACGAAACATGGGTCAACGTGCGTCATGCATGTTCCGTCGCAAGGACAGACGGCGCGCGCCACCTAACTATGACTGTACCAACTGGTAAGGGAGAGTGACTAATTAGAGTTCATGTCAGCTCTATGAACGGTTTTATGCCCGGTGCTATGATGACGTTTCAGAAAAAAAAGAAACAGTTGCCTACGAGGAGATGAATGCAGATACATTCAAAGACTGGTTCGTTACTTGTTTGCTACCAAACGTCAGTTCTGGTAGTGTTTTTGTAATAGGCATTGTGCCGTACCATTCTGTACAATTAAATAAGGCATCAACGGCTGCTGCAAGAAGAGACGAAATAGTCAGCTGGTTGAAAGATAGTAAAATAGGCTTTGAACAGAATATGCAGAAAGTGGAACTTCTGGAATTAGTGACGCAATACAAGCCACGGAAGACGCATTATGTGATTGATACATTAACAGAGAACCACCGCCACAAAGTTATACGTCTTCCACAGTACCACTGCCATTACAACGCAATTGAACTCATGTGGGCTCAAATAAAAGCAGATGCTGCGGAGCGAGACAAAACCTTTACGTTGCGACACACAGTGAGGCTGGAAAATGAGGCTGTCACACGAATAACGCCAGAAAACTGGGAGAACGTCGTGAACCACGTGTGGAAAGAATTTACAAGGTCAAACATAGTAGAAGGTGTAAGAGAGGAATCCATTCATAATATTGTAATATCTTTGTCAGATGATGAGAACAGCAGCAGCGAAGGTGCCGAAAACTATGTGATCGCGACGAGAGATGAATCAAATGACAGTGATCTTGGCGTTTCTGTTCTTCCACACCAAAAATAGAGGTAATGCCCTTATTCGATATTTTACACGCATTATTTGTGCAGTTTGCTTTACCTTGTTAATGTTGAAAATTTGACTGTGTGTGATTTTTATTTTGGCTGGAACCATAGTCATGGTGATTTTTAAATGATATTATCGCCGTTTGACTGTAATAATTTTTAGTTTATTGTTATCCGATTCAGAGTTCGGTCCAAAAATGGCTCTGAGCACTATGGGACTTAACTTCTGAGGTCATCAGTCCCCTAGAACTTAGAACTACTTAAACCTAACTAAGGACATCAAACACATCCATGCCCGAGGCAGGATTCGAACCTGCGACCGTAGCGGTCACGCGGTTCCAGACTGTAACGCCTAGAACCGTTCGGCCACCCCGGCCGGCTCAGAGTTAGGCCATACGCCATTTTCAAGTACAGTAACTTATTTATTTGTCAAAAATTATCAGACTGGTATGAAATACATATACCGTATAACAATAAAATAAAAATGTTGCAGTCAAATGGCTGCCGCGGGCCGAAGGGTGAGACGGGAAGGTCTGCTACCCCACTCCTCCCCGCTCGCTGCTATTCCGTGTCCAATACTGGTAAATACGCTGCCAGCTGTCAGAGCTCTTCTCTCGAGGTACGGAGTATAGTCGCGATGTGCCTAGGCGCCAAACTAGGAGCGTCCAGTGTGGCAGTAGCCTTACAACGCTATATTTTCACCTAGTGGCTGAAAGTGGAACTATTATTTTTTTCAGCATACTCCACGAGCGCACCTATTAATCAGTATACTTACGTACATGTTTCAGCATCCTGCGATGTATACAGCTTGCACTTCAGCACTCCGAACATCATCAGTTTAATTACAACCTGCCGGCCCTTGTGGACGAGCGGTTCTAGGCGCTTCAGTCCGGAACCGCGCGACCGCTACGTCGCAGGTTCGAATCCTGCCTGGAGCAGGGATGTGTGTGATGTCCTTAGGTTAGTTGTTGGCTGCGGCAAGTTGCGCACCAAAAACCGTGTTCGGTGAATGTATGGCTTGGGATTCTGGAGGACAGAATTATAGGCCCCTATTTCATCGAAGGAAATCTTAATAGTGGGAAGTACACCACATTCCTGCAAAAAACATTAGGTCTGTTATTGGAAGAAATACTTAAGGAACAAGGAACAGAATGTGGTATCAACACGTAGGGTGTTTGGCACATCTTTCGCTGATGGCTAGAAATGAGTTGCAGAGACAATTCCCAATTCGTCGGACTGGACGCGGAGGAGATGTCGTGGCCGGCTCGTTCGCCAGACTTCACGTTTCTGGACATTTTCTTGTGGGAATTCGTAAAACACCTGAAGATATTCGAGAGAGAACTGTCAGAGCATGTGCTTCGATAAGTGCCGATGTTATAAGGAATACCACTCAATCCATGATAAGAAGATTGCAGCACTGCATTGATACCAATGGTCATAACTTCGAACACCTTTTGTAAATGGACGTTCATGCCACATTTGTGACCTTCGTTGACCTTCAAAGACCTTACTGTTACACATCATTGGATTCGTCTCGATAGAAAATAAGTACCAAACTATAGCATCTCATTTAAAAGAAAACAAAGTTGACTTTCATATCTCTGAAGCGACCCCACCTAGCAACAAAGAACCAATGTCATATTATGGCCCCCGTTCTCCCATGCAACTTTCGTCCCACAAACTTTTCAGCTCCTATGATACTTTCGTAGTTTTTCTTCGTGCCAATAGTTAGTGTATAATAACTGCTCATTCCTCTCTCTTCCCCTTACATTATTTCCTTACTGCGTCACGTGCCCGCAGCACAACCAGGAGGCATTCAACTTCGCGGTGGGCAGTTGTCATAATGTTTTGGCTCATCGGTGTATAAATGTCATCCAAGCGGAACTGCCAGTTCCCCCGACAGAAGAAAGCTCTTACGTGGTCCATACATGTTGAAGGCCAGATCCTCTATCAATCATTAACTAAAACGGACATTAGCTGGGTTGCTACATCTGATACAGGCTAAGTCATATTGGTCGAAGAAACCCAATCCCCACCTACCGATATCATATAGTACAGTAATATCCTGAAACATCCCAGAGGACAGTTTCGCGATGGCGGACAGACACATCTCTTCGAAACTTCACTGTGCTGTACATGATGGTCGTATATCTAAAATATTCGTAACCCTGAGTGAACTGAGAGCTTCTACACTGTCAATATTGGATCGTAACTGGTATGATTGGTACAAATTGTACACGGATGGTTTAAGATGTTGTCTCTGCAGAAACCGCATATTTTGATGATCAAACAGGCCATGCACAGTCTTTCTTGTTGTCTACTGAAGCGTCGATATTAACCGCAAAATTTTATGCGATTCGTCAAGCTGTACTTTGTCGACTTACATGAACGAACAGACTTGATGAGTGCCCTATAGTCTCTTACGAGGGGATCTGAAGAAAAAATTGTTAATCCTTTGCAACACGATATACTGCGAAGAGTCAATCGAGAAAAGGAGCTGCGTCAACGGATTCATCTTCCGTGGATACCGGAACGTGTTGGAATTAGGGAAATAGGGGAAAACGAAGGAGCAGATCAATTGGCGAAAACGGTTCAGCATTTACTTCCCATTGACATACCTCTACCACAAAGTGAAATTCGTAGCAAAACCGCCAGCCAAGCAAAGACGGAAAGGACAGATTTAGTGGACGTGGATCGTAACATAAGCGGCACATGATATAGGGCGATACAGCAACAGATTCCGCGCCAACGTTGATTTCTCAAGTTAGCGCTCACGAGATGGCAATTTCTTACTCTTAACAGGTCTCATGAATACCAATAAAACCGGACATTTGTTAAAATTAATTCCTTCTACAAGCTGTGATTTCTTTCTCATTGAAGAGGACAATGTACATATTCATAGAATGTGTTAAAAACCGTAATCCAAGAACAATTACTGTGTACAATATTTTAAAAATTAAGGATTATTTTTCTCTCATATTAGCTCTTAGAGCCGTGAATAGGTCAGTTGACACATTTTTTTCTTCGTTCTTTTCCGTTTCGCTTGTCCCTCTAAAAGTGAACTTTAAAATGCTAGGATATCGTACAGTTATCCTTCACTAGAAATCTGACCTTGAAAGCAGTTTACAAGATTTCCTGTGTATTTTAGTTATTTCTACTGCTGTGAGTTCTGTGTAGTTAAATGTTGGTTTGAAGCAATGTGGATTATATGGAAATGACAGTCTAATTCTGATACTGATAATGTACTAATAAATCTGGCATCTAGCTACAAACTGTATCCTGCATTTTTCTCAGCTGATGTTACACAACATTAGGGTGATCAGAAAGTATTAATATCGATTGCTGATTGCGAGGACTTTCCCGATAGCTTTACTTGGGAGTTCCCCGCGCTTCAGGGACGTACGCTCGCGCTAAATACCCAGCACAACATAAGTCACGACATGTGTCATCACACGCCTTTAGTGTCACTGTAGCTAAATGCATACGCAAGCTGTTTAAGGACGAATGGTAAATATTTTAGAAGGTGGCATATAGATTAATTCGAATAAAACTTTCCATGAAGCATGTGCACAGTTTTTTATTGGTTACAGAGATTAAGCTAATTACAGAGATAAGTTTTCATTTTGCGTGTTTGTACTCAAGTTCCTAAGCCTTATGGATTTATTTATCGACCGTCACTTTTATTTCGAAGTCCAAGTTGTGAAGCTGTGCTTGAATTTACATGACTGAATATTTCAATTGTCATTATGATTTGTTGGCCAATTCTGCTGCATCATTTACGCATTTCGTACGTATCTACAAATACTAAGTATGCCGACATGATATTTGTATACTGATTTTGTAGTGGAAACGCTGCTGCTGTTTGTGGAGAACAAGGCAGACGATTTTCCAACCGCAAGAGTGCCAGGGTCAAGAATGTTTAACCGCGTTTTCGCTAAACCGCGTGAGACTAGTGCAGTGTCGATTATTTATATTTCATCTGGACGTGCAAGTGAATGGAGTGTCTTCAATTGGCAGAACACAGTCCTTCAACAAGCACTTGCAGATGCATGGTTGACCGTATTTTCCTAGAAGAATCAACCAGTAGTTTGCTTGCTCCTACCTATATTTGGCGAAAAGACTATGAAGAAAAAATTAGAGACTTGAGCTCGCACAGAGGCTTGCCGATAATCGTTCTTCCCATGCATCATTCGCGACTGTAAGAGAAAGGGGGGACGTGATACTAGTACATGAAGTACCCTCCGCCATACACCGTAAGATCACTTGCGGAGCACACATATAGGTATCCTGACAATACGAAATCAGAAAATGGAACGAATGGTTTTACCGCAAGTCAAGTACTTCATTTTGTGAGTGGCATCATACCTCTAGTTTAGTAACCGATGAGAGAGAGATATGATTAGACAAATAACATTAGCGCCGCTGATTACAATCGTGCGTGCGTGTTAAATAATATTCACAAAGGTTGTAGTTGACAAACAGGGAAGATGCAATCTCGTGCCGGCCGGAGTGGCCGAGCGGTTCTAGGCGCTTCAGTCTGGAACCGCGCGACCGCTACGGTCGCAGGATCGAATCCTGCCTCGGGCATGGATGTGTGTGATGTCCTTAGGTTAGTTAGGTTTAAGTTGTTCTAAGTTCTAGGGGACTGATGCCCTCAGATGTTTAGTCCCATAGTGCTGAGAGCCATTTTTTTGCAACCCCAGTACGGTATAATGCAATAAGTATACACGAACAGTTGGAGGGAGCTGTCATTTCTGCTCTTTGTGAAGTTATTGGGTCTTGTATATTTTATACATTTTATAGATACATTTTATACATACATATTTTATACATACATAAGAATAGCAGTTATGGTTATTGTGTATGTTTGCCCCTGTGGAAACTTATGTCAAAGATTACAAAAAAGCCTATGGTCTGAGAATGGGAGACATAGTCCGAAACTACTCACCACAAATAAAAATAGTTTCGAATGCGACTGACAGAAACCGTAAAAAAACTTTAAAAAAAGATAATACATATAGAATGTAGTCATACAGATATCAGGAAGACTAAATTACTTAGACTACCTTAACTGATGCAGTTTGTACTAAAACAGTCAGCGCATTAAGGGTATTTCCCACGAATGAGCTGCATCAGATTATGATAATGTACAAGAATCCACTACAGATTTTCTATCGAGTATGCCTCTCTAGAATAGCGAAATTATTCAAGAATACAGCGCACGAGAGTACTCGCTCGGTAAGTTACGTCAAGAATAGTCTTTGAAATATCATTATGCATTATTCTGAAACACATTTACTGCCAACTGTACCATAGACAACAGACAATACATACTGGGGAAAGGGGAGGGGAAAGGTACTACTCACAAGCAAAGAAAGCCCATACGATGGGGAAGATACATCATTATCAATCTGCAACAGCAGTCACTATATAGAATGAAACTGACACGAACATTACAGGTCACTAATTGGGACTGAAGCGAAATAACAGCTGAAAGCGGTGATCAGTTCCGCTGCGCATTTGAGATAATATTCGGTGAATCTAATGCTTGCCATTCTGGTTGAGGTTCAGACCGATAGAACAGCATCTGTAAATGGTAGACTGAAAGGGACAAAAAATAATGACTACTCGACGAGGATGAGTGCACCGAAGCAACGGCTGAGCCGCCGTCGTTGAATACTGGTGAGCCTAAGCATTGCGAGCGCTACGCACCGCGGGTTTCATGCCGCGTAGTGGCGCTGCAAACACGTAACACGGCAAGGGACGTACACTGCACATCACAGTTACAGGATCTATTTTCCGAAACCCCGTAATTGTCTCCCATAGCGACGTAAAAGGGAGCGAAAGGCTGTTTACAATTTGTACAGAACCAGAAGTCGAGGGGCATGAAAGGGAAGCAGTGGTTGGGTAGGGAGTGAGACAGGGTTGTAGCCTATCCCCGATGTTATTCAATCTGTATGTTGAGCAAGCAGTTAAGGAAACAAAAGAAAAATTCGGAGTAAGAATTAAAATCCATGGAGACGAAATAAAAACTTTGAGGTTTGACGATGACATTGTAATTCTGTCAGAGACAGCAAAGAACCTGGAAGAGCAGCTGAACGGAATGGACAGTGTCTTGAAAGTAGGATATGAGATGGACATCAACAAAAGCAAAACGAGGATAATGGAATGTAGTCGAATAAAATCGGGTGATGCTGCGGGAATTAGATTAGGAAATGAGACGCTTAAAGTAGTAAATGAGTTTTGCTATTTGGAGATCAAAATAACTGATGATGGTCGAAGTAGAGAGGATATAAAATGTAGACTGGCAATGGCAAGGAAAGCGTTACTGAAGAAGAGAAATTTGTTAACATCGAGTATAGATTTAAGTATTAGGAAGTCTTTGCTGAAAGTATTTGTATGGAGTGTAGCCATGTATGGAAGTGAAACATGGACGATAAACAGTGTAGACAAGAATAGAAGCTTTTGAAATGTGGTGCTACAGAAGAATGCTGTAGATTTGATGGGTAGATCTCATAATTAATGAGGAGGTATTGAATAGAACTGGAGAGAAGAGAAATTTGTGGCACAACTTGACTAGAAGAAGGGACCGGTTGGTAAGGCATATTCTGAGGCAACAAGGGATCACAAATTTGGTATTGGAGGGCAGCGTGGAGGGTAAAAATCGTAGAGGGAGACCAAGAGATGAATACACTAAACAGATTCAGAAGGATGTAGGTTGCAGTAGGTACTGGGAGATGAAGAAGCTTGCACAGGATAGAGTAGCATGGAGAGCTGTATCAAACCAGTGTCTGGACTGAAGACCACAACAACAACAGCCACGTAGAAGATCGAAATTTGGCTCAAAGGTACCTACGCCCTTCCTCAGTATCGGCGCAAAATCGTGGCGCCCTGCGACACCACCCTCGGGCTCGGCCATGCTTCAGGCACAGTGTGTCGACACATGCGGAAAAAAAGCCAGAGAGGCCACAAGTTCATTTGAGGTGTAAGCTGGTTTAATGATGTCACATTGGCATCAAAGTTCACCCTAATTCTGCTGAACGGGTCTCACGATGGTAAGGTCATCACATTCCCTCTTACCGTCATTTCACCCCTTCTTTTGAGGGCTCTGCGATGGAGGTCAGAACCGCGACGTCCTGCGTGAAAATGACGCGGTTTTCTTGTGGATGCTCGCAGAAAATATTTCAGTCACTGTCGCACAGAATCGACTTGAAAGCCTTACGGGATGACATAAAAGGTGCCAGTGAAACCTCCCCTTTTCTTGGAAGTGTATTCCCACATATTTCTCGAAAACGACAACTCGCAGTGTGATGAGCAAAGGAAGGCGCCCTTGACAACGCTTAACACTGCTGACTCCCCCCTCCCCTCTCTCTCACACCGGGCGAGTCGGCCCTGCTTTAAGGATGTTGTGGGCCAGAAACCCCACTGAACGTGATGACACTCCTTTATAGAGCAGTGCAACTGCAGTTTCTGCTCTGGTCTACAGGTAGAACCACTAGGGACCATTGAAAACCATTTGACGAAATTTGAACGTGATCTGAAGTAGCAAAGGGTGCTTATGCTTTGCCAGACCGCCTGTTTCATGCCCTCCTGTGGCGTGATCGCAAGGGCTGCAACATTGACATATGCATGAATAAATCGGCAAAGGGTCTCTCCAAGACCCACCAGTTTGGTAACATCCTCAGTGCCATCTGCTCACTTTTGTCGAGCGCTTTAAAAATGTATCTGTACAGAGACAAACTGTGCCAAATGTCCTAGGCGCCTGCAGACAGACTATGCTGCTGCTTTTTCGCTTGATAGTACGCATGTAGAATCGGAGGGGTGTCAAGAGGTTGCCTGTCTGCAAGCACCTCTGACTCCATCACTGTTTGCCTGTGTACAGATAAATTATTAAAGTGCTCAACAAAGGCGGACAGGTGGCACCGAGATTGTTGTCAAACTGACGGCTCTTAGAAGGTTTTCTTGCCATTCTATTCTCACATGTATTACTGTCACACCCCTCCACGATCACGCCACAGCATCACGTGAAACAAAAGGGCTGCAAAAGCATAAGCAGCCGTTGCTGCTTCAGATCACGTTCAAATTTTATCGAATGTTTTTTAACGGTCTCTACTAATTTCACTCTGTACACCAGAGCAAAAATTGCGCTCTCTCTGCACTCTAAAGGGATGCGAGCAAGTTCAGTGGTGTTGCTAGCCGACGACGTCCTTAGAGAAGGGTTGAATCATCTGCAGGAGTCGACAGAGTCAAAAGTTGTCAAGAAGGTCGTCCTGCCGCTCATCACACTGTGAACTGTCGGTTTGGACAACGAAATGTGTGGGAAACAACGGCCCAAGTGTGCTGGCTTAAGCTGTCGCCAGCACACCACTCGACAAAGATGTAGCGCGAAGATCTATATTAAGCGCTGGATCAAGCGGTCCTATCACGAGATAGGTCAGAGACAGACTCGCAAGCAACACGCAGCCAATGCACCCTCGACCACAAGTATTTAGGTCGCCGCCGCTGACTGGAGGGTCCCACTCACTAGTTCAGTCACTTAGTTACTAACGCGCATTCCAGTTGGCGTGATCGCAAGGGCTGCAACATTGACATACGCATGAATAAATCGGCAAAGGGTCTCTCCAAGACCCACCAGTTTGGTAACATCCTCAGTGCCATCTGCTCACTTTTGTCGAGCGCTTTAAAAATGTATCTGTACAGAGACAAACTGTGCCAAATGTCCTAGGCGCCTGCAGACAGACTATGCTGCTGCTTTTTCGCTTGATAGTACGCATGTAGAATCGGAGGGGTGTCAAGAGGTTGCCTGTCTGCAAGCACCTCTGACTCCATCACTGTTTGCCTGTGTACAGATAAATTATTAAAGTGCTCAACAAAGGCGGACAGGTGGCACCGAGATTGTTGTCAAACTGACGGCTCTTAGAAGGTTTTCTTGCCATTCTATTCTCACATGTATTACTGTCACACCCCTCCACGATCACGCCACAGCATCACGTGAAACAAAAGGGCTGCAAAAGCATAAGCAGCCGTTGCTGCTTCAGATCACGTTCAAATTTTATCGAATGTTTTTTAACGGTCTCTACTAATTTCACTCTGTACACCAGAGCAAAAATTGCGCTCTCTCTGCACTCTAAAGGGATGCGAGCAAGTTCAGTGGTGTTGCTAGCCGACGACGTCCTTAGAGAAGGGTTGAATCATCTGCAGGAGTCGACAGAGTCAAAAGTTGTCAAGAAGGTCGTCCTGCCGCTCATCACACTGTGAACTGTCGGTTTGGACAACGAAATGTGTGGGAAACAACGGCCCAAGTGTGCTGGCTTAAGCTGTCGCCAGCACACCACTCGACAAAGATGTAGCGCGAAGATCTATATTAAGCGCTGGATCAAGCGGTCCTATCACGAGATAGGTCAGAGACAGACTCGCAAGCAACACGCAGCCAATGCACCCTCGACCACAAGTATTTAGGTCGCCGCCGCTGACTGGAGGGTCCCACTCACTAGTTCAGTCACTTAGTTACTAACGCGCATTCCAGTTGGCGTGTGTCAGTCCACATCACCGGCTGCGAGAGTGTATTGCGACTAGACCGAGAGTAGCAACGAGATGAAAGTTAAGTAACAGATATCTATTCATGTAAATAAAGGATCCTGTTAATCCACGTGTTCCTTTGCGTTGTACAAAGAGGATACAGGCCACCCATATTAACATCCTCTCCCTTGTTCCTAAGGAAAAGACTCTTCAGTGCCAAAAAGGACATTACATCAAGGGAAGGGGTGGTTTCCTTGACGTCCTTCATGCCATCCTGTAAGGTCTTTTCGTGTCTATTCTGAGTGGGAGTGTCTCAAAATGTTTTCCTCGGCCACCCGTAAGAAAACCGTGAGTTTTAAACGCTGGGTTTCGCGGCTCTGACCTCCATCGCAGAGGCGTCAAAAGAAGGCGTGAAATGTGGGTAACAGGGCGTGTGATGACATAACCGTCGTGTGACACGTTCGCGGTGGCGTTGGGCAGTATTAGGGTGAAATATGATGCCAATGTGACATCATTAACCCACTTCAGACTTCACATGAACTTCTGACCTCTTTTCGTATGAACACTTTGTGTTTGAAGCGTCGCCGAGCCCGAGGGTGACGTAACAGGGCGCCATGCTTTTGGACCATTACAGAGGACGGCTGTAGGCACTTTAGAGCGAAATTTTACCTTTTACGCGTCGGAGACAGTTACGGTAAAATGTAAATGCCGTGTGGCGAGATCCTCCCGTCGGATAGACCGTTCGCCTCGTGCAAGTCTTTCGAGTTGACGCTACTTCGGCGACTTGCATGTCGATGGGGATGAAATAATGATGATAATAACAACACAACACTCAGTCCCTGAGCGGAGAAAATCTCCGAGCCAGCCGGGAGTCGAACCCGGTCCGGCAGGTATGACATTCCGTCGTGCTGACCACTCAGGTACCAGGGGCGGACACAGTTTCTAAAAAAGAAAAAAAAAACTGTGTTGCGCAATGCCGCGGAGACAAAAAGGGGCTCCTTCTAGCGACAATATTGACCCCAAATGAGGAAATCCACTGACATTAGTAACTTTCACAAAGGTCAGATTGTTATGGGCCGTCGCTTCCCACGCCCGGGTTCCCGGGTTCGATTCCCGGCGGGGTCAGGGATTTTCTCTGCCTCGTGATGGCTGGGTGTTGTGTGCTGTCCTTAGGTTAGTTAGGTTTAAGTAGTTCTAAGTTCTAGGGGACTTATGACCACAGCAGTTGAGTCCCATAGTGCTCAGAGCCATTTGAACCATTTTTTTGTTATGGGCCGACGTCTGGGAACGAGGATCTCAGAAACGACCAAGCCGATGGTGGGTTGGCTTTCTACTATCGTCAGCATCTGAGGAATTTAGTTGGACGACGGTGAAACCACGAGAAGGCAATATCGTGTCGGACGCCCACGCCTCATCACAGAACACGGAAATCAAAGGGTTGCATCTTCTGTAATATAGGAAGTATGCGATCTGTGACAGATCTGACGACAGTATACAATGCCGGTGCAAGCACAAGTTTTCTGGAGCACAGAGTTCAGCACACATTATTAAACATGAGGCTCTGCTGCAGAGGACTCCCTAAGTGTTCCCTTGTTGGCTGAATGACAGCGCCAGTTATTACTGCAGTCGGCACGAGATCATCGAGAGCAGGCCATGGATCAATGGGGCATGTCGCGTGATTGGATGAATCAAGTTTCTTGTTAGATCAGGTCAGTGGAAGTGTCTGGATACGCCTTTATCGAAGTGAACAGCTGCTCGAAACATGCACTACACTACAGATGCAGGCTAGTGGTGGCGATATTTAGCTATGGAGGACATTCACCCGCACTTCCATGATTACTGTTGCCTTCGTGAACGTCATGGACCACCTTCATCCCTTCATACTTGGCCGGTCTGAGTGGCTGAGCGGTTCTAGGCGCTACAGTCTGGAACCGCGCGACCGCCACGGTCGCAGGTTTGAATCCTGTCTCGGGCATGGATGTGTGTGATGTCCTTAGGTTAGTTAGCTTTAAGTAGTTCTAAGTTATAGGGGACCGATGACCTCTGAAGTTAAGTCCCATAGAGCTCAGAGCCATTTGAACCATTTTGAACCTTCATGCTTTATGTCTGCCACTATGATGGCCGAAGTCGTGTCCGGAGACGCCCTGAACAGCAGTGAGATACTTACCTGCCTTTCGCCCGCCATACAGCCCGACAACCAAGAGTGATGGTCTGGGAGGCTATTTCTTTTCATAGCAGGATCTCTTTGCTTGTCATCCAGGGTACCCTTACAGAAAAGAGTCACGTCAACGATATTCTAGGCCCCGGTTTCTTGCTCTCAGTGGCAAATCATCCTGATCTTACATTCCAGCAAGATAACGCCCGTGCGCATAGAGCGAGAGTTTCTACTGCTCGTCTTCGTGCTTGCCAACGCCTAACTTGGACAGCAAGTTCAACAGATCTCTCCCCAACAGAGAAGTTGGGAGCATTATAGGCCGAGCTCTCCAACTGGCTCGGGATTTTAACAATCTATCGCACCAATTGGACAAAATTTGGCACGATGTTCCTCAGGGGAACATCCAATAACTCTATACTTCTAAGTCCCAAGCCGAATAATTGCTTGCATGTGGGCCAGTGGTGAACAACGAATTACTGAACTGCTCAATTCCTCAAGCTCTTTCTCTTGAATAAACCAACCAATTTTTCTGAAATTGTAATCATTTGTTTGCCTGTATATGTAAATCACTTGTACCGATTTCCGTCCCATTCGGACAATTCCTTCCTGATGCGTCGGTTTTTTTGTCTTAGTGTGTATTTAATTGACCTCAGCCTACGGAAAGTGTTCCTTTTTCCCACGCGCTGTTCGACAGTGGAACGGGGTACAAGGTGGTTCGATGTTAATTGCAGAACAGTCATGTAGGTGCAGATGGAACGCTGGGTAACAGGTTCGTAGGACTATACACTTTATGAAAAAGATTATCAGGTGCTGTTTATTATCGACTTCTGTGTGATAAATTATGACCGCAATTGGAGAACGTTACCCTTGAAAAAAGACGACTGTGGTTTCTGCACGACGGAGAATCAACCTAATTTCTGCAGACCGTGCGACAGTACCTCAATGCCAAGTTTCATGTGCGATGGACTGGTCGAGGAGTGTTAGTGGCATGGCCACCTCGTTAACTAGACCTGAATCACTTGCAATTGTGTCTATGGGGATATATAAAGGCATTCGTGTATGCCCAACAGTGTCGACAATGTGCAGTCGTTACAAGAGAGTGTCACAATGCATGTGACGCAATCCGAATGGATCCAGGTGTATCTGAAAGGGTGCGCGGCTCACTGCAAAGAAGGGCTGAATGATGAGTCAAGACGTGTGGTAACCACATGAAGCCCTGCCTATAGTATCTACTTCTACATAACAGACAGACGGGAATGAGAGGACGGACTGGCCCATTTCTCAACAGCGGAAATACCATTACAGAAACTTTTCTTTTAGTTTTGACCAATACTAGCTCCTATAGGAATATGTGATACTTTTTTGAGCCGTGGTAAAATTTGCTGTTTTGAAGAGCGCGCCGCAGCGCGTAGTGTAAAGTAGTCGCCTTCCGTTTCTGGCGGTGGCGCCTCTGTGGCAATCGCAGCTTTGGTGTCTCCCTCTGGTGGAAAAGGGGAAAAGTTGCCTGTTCACGTGCATTCAAGGGGCACTATGAGCTCGGCATGTGGGCAGTCTGGCAGTCGGGGCGAGTCTGGTCAGTTGGTGAGCCAAGCCAGTCTGTGTCTGTCTCTCGTCCGCATTGGTGAGGCGGTCAGTGTCTGTCGTCCGGAGTGCTAGTATGTGTCAGGCCGCCAGTCTGCTCGAGTTTGCTCAGCCACTGGGCATTGGAGTTTGGATCCATCGGTTGGTCGGTCGCTCACTGGGACACAAGATGACTTGGTCCGCCTGGAGCGTCGGCGTATGTGAGGTCGCCACGTTGAGTCCAGTGGCCGCGCCATATAGCAGGGCGTAGTGGCTTCGCGGCCGACACGAGAGCGACAGGAGTCAACCCACGACATTGGGCTGGCCGGGGCGAGCTGTGACGCCGTGAGACGGGTGACCGGCGCGCCTTCCTGCGTCCGTTGAAGCGGCTGGCAGCGGACGGTTCGGGAGAGCGTTTTGGGGGGTGCTGCGCCAGGTCTTCGCCAGAAATCGCAGTTATTAGAAGTTAAGTGATTCGTGATATGTTGTTTCAGTTACTTGTTAAATTCTACTTTTCTTGTTCAGTTCCTCGTCCCCAGCTTGCTCGTCTGTCTCCCGTCAGCATTTGTTAGGCAGTTAGTATCTGTTTGTCTGTCTGTCGGTCTGCCGTACGTTAAGTTAAAAGCTGCTCTGTCATGTTTGTCGTATTCGGTGTTAACGAATTTATTGCTTAATGTGTAAAGGCCAAATTCCTGAAATATGTTTTTATCTTGCCTATCATCTTGCAAGGTGGTATATGTGTAATGTAGAGCATGTTGGTACATTTTATGTAAAACTGCATGTCATGGATTTTATTTAAATGGTCATTTTAGTATGTAAAGTTGCCACCCTTCTACCATAAGAGTTCTTTTAAAAACAAGTTGCACTTTCGGTGGCAAATAATTTTTAATGTGAGTGTTTTGTACCATCTCCGTCCCTCTTATGGGGTGCATAGTTTATGTGTTTGTGTGAGTTGTTAAAATTTTTAGTTTAAAGTAATCTGGTGTGTTGCAGGTTTGCACCAGTGTAGTCTTTCCGAGGTTGTTGTGAGCGGTCGTGACTACGGCCGTGTTAAAAGGGAGCGGCAATGTCCTCAACCCTAAAGCTCATACATTAAAAAAAAAAAAAAATTGTTATTTCTGCCTCTGAATAAATTGTAACTTAATATTTACAGGATGCTTTCTGCTTATAATTTTAAATCTTCTTCTTTTTTTTTTTTAAGAAAGGGTTTTTAGAAATCAAATTTCGATTTGTTGAAAGAAATTTGATTTGTTTTCATCAGTTACCCACTGGCAGGAACTTCCACGCTCATATAGTGTTATTAAATGTGTTAATGTTCTTGATGAATCGCTAGTAAATAAAGGAAATTCTTTAAGAAAAGAGCGAGGTGGCGCAGTGGTTAGACACTGGACTCGCAGTCGGGAGGACGACGGTTCAACCCCGCGTCCGGCCATCCTGATTTAGGTTTTCCATGATTTCCCTAAATCGTGCCCGCATCTAGTGGTCGTGCGGTAGCGTTCTCGCTTCCCACGCCCGAGTTCCCGGGTTCGATTCCCGGCGGGGTCAGGGATTTTCTCTGCCTCGTGATGGCTGGGTGTTGTGTGCTGTCCTTAGGTTAGTTAGGTTTAAGTAGTTCTAAGTTCTAGGGGACTGATGACCATAGATGTTAAGTCCCATAGTGCTCAGAGCCATTTGAACCATTTGAACCCTAAATCGCTCCAGGCAAACGCCGATAAGGTTCCTTTGAAAGGGCACGGCCGACTTCCTTCCCCGTCCTTCCCTAATCCGATGAGACCGATGACTTCGCTGTCTGGTCGCCTTCCCCAAACAACCCAACCCAACCCAACCCTTTAAGAAAAGATTTTGAAAGTAAATTCACGGTTCATTTTTCTACCCCAATATACAGGGTTATTACAAATGATTGAAGCAATTTCACAGCTCTACAATAACTTTATTATTTGAGGTATTTTCACAATGCCTTGCACACACATACAAAAACTCAAAAAGTTTTTTTAGGCATTCACAAATGTTCGATATGTGCCCCTTCAGTGATTCGGCAGACATCAAGCTGATAATGAAGTTCCTCCCACACTCGGCGCAGCATGTCCCCATCAATGAGTTCGGAAGTATCGTTGATGCGAGCTCGCAGTTCTGGCACGTTTCTTGATAGAGGAGGTTTAAACACTGAACCTTTCACATAGCCCCACAGAAAGAAATCGCATGGGGTTAAGTCGGGAGAGCGTGGAGGCCATGACATGAATTGCTGATCATGATCTCCACCACGACCGATCCATCGGTTTTCCAATCTCCTGTTTAAGAAATGCCGAACATCATGATGAAAGTGCGGTGGAGCACCATCCTGTTGAAAAATGAAGTCGGCGCTGTCGGTCTCCAGTTGTGGCATGAGCCAATTTTCCAGCATGTCCAGATACACGTGTCCTGTAAGGTTTTTTTCGCAGAAGAAAAAGGGGTTCAAAAAAATGGCTCTGAGCACTATGGGACTCAACTGCTGTGGTCATAAGTCCCCTAGAACTTAGAACTACTTAAACCTAACTAACCTAAGGACAGCACACAACACCCAGCCATCACGAGGCAGAGAAAATCCCTGACCCCGCCGGGAATCGAACCCGGGAACCCGGGCGTGGGAAGCGAGAATGCTACCGCACGACCACGAGATGCGGGCAAGAAAAAGGGGCCGTAAACTTTAAACCGTGAGATTGCACAAAACACGTTAACTTTTGGTGAATTGCGAATTTGCTGCACGAATGCGTGAGGATTCTCTACCGCTCAGATTCGCACATTGTGTCTATTCACTTCACCATTAAGAAAAAATGTTGCTTCATCACTGAAAACAAGTTTCGCACTGAACGCATCCTCTTCCATGAGCTGTTGCAACCGCGCCGAAAATTCAAAGCGTTTGACTTTGTCATCGGGTGTCAGGGCTTGTAGCAATTGTAAACGGTAAGGCTTCTGCTTTAGCCTTTTCCGTAAGATTTTCCAAACCGTCGGCTGTGGTACGTTTAGCTCCCTGCTTGCTTTATTCGTCGACTTCCGCGGGCTACGCGTGAAACTTGCCCGCACGCGTTCAACCGTTTCTTTGCTCACTGCAGGCCGACCCGTTGATTTCCCCTTACAGAGGCATCCAGAAGTTTTAAACTGCGCATGCCATCGCCGAATGGAGTTAGCAGTTGGTGGATCTTTGTTGAACTTCGTCCTGAAGTGTCGTTGCACTGTTGTGACTGACTGATGTGAGTGCATTTCAAGCACGACATACGCTTTCTCGGCTCCTGTCGCCATTTTGTCTCACTGCGCTCTCGAGCGCTCTGGCGGCAGAAACCTGAAGTGCGGCTTCAGCCGAACAAAACTTTATGAGTTTTTCTACGTATCTGTAGTGTGTCGTGACCATATGTCAATGAATGGAGCTACAGTGAATTTATGAAATCGCTTCAATCATTTGTAATAGCCCTGTACATACACATGTAAAGCTATACCAATGATTTACAACAGGGCTTCACAACATACGTGCTCGCGGAGCAAGCTGTGAGCAGCAAGGCGCGAGCACCGAGCAGCGCGAGCACGCTACCCCCACTACCGGACCAGAGCGGAGAGTGGGGAAAGTCACGTGGGGCAAACAACAGCTGCCGCCAGTCAATGTAAATCCGCGGCCACCTGCAGGGATATCACTCACGAATTATTACTGCGACAAATGAAACAAATAAAGGAGAATGTACACACGCCACATAATTTTATTAGCTTAGTGTATGCCTCTACATTCGCATTAATTTGTGAACTGTTACACAATAAAAGGTGTCACTGAAGTGTGGGATTCTCGGTTAACTTGTACTTTTTGCCCTTTACAATTGCGTCAATGTTCGGAGTAATTGTTCTTGTGCATTTTAGGCGCAGCGTGCAGTTTAAATTTCGATCAGACAATGCGTTCCGCAGGCGCGTCTTGTTACATTTCATTGCAGAGAACAGTTGTTCACAAACATACGTGGAACCGAACATTGATATTATTGTAGCCGCCAGTTTGTGCAAACGAGGAAATCTATCCTGAGGGATGTGTCTGTAGAATTCCAAAATGTTTTTCTTGTTCTGAAATTTGTCTCTGTATTCTCTGTCACACTACAGGTCAATAATTTCTTGCTGCAGCTCAGGACGAATCTATTCGCTGAATATGGAGAGAACAGATCAAAATCACTGTCTAGTGCTGTCAGATCTTGAAAGCGCTGATACAACTAAACTATGTGAGTAATGTTCACAGTCTTTGTGGACATCTTGCATGGATGATAATTTAGGAAAATGAGCTAGGTTTCCTGTTTCCAGCTGACTCACACGAGGTGTCAATTTCATTTTAAAAGCTCGTATTCTATCTATGAAATGAGTAATTAGCAGATCTTTGCCTTGTAGTAAAATGTTCAAAGCATTCAGATGGCTAGTTAAATCTGCTAAGAACGCGAGATCACATTCAAACATGCGCGCGCATTTCCCCTCCCTCCCCTCCCTCCCTACTCCGCGACCTTACACCTGCTCGCGAGCACTTGCCTGAGCAGACGCGAGTACTCGCGCTCAAAACCGGCCAGTTGTTAAGCCCTGATTTACAAGTAATGTCACATTCTGAACACCTAAGCTATTCATTTTCAAATGAAAATAGTGACGCATCGGGAGTGGAAGTTTGCATGCTATAATGGGCAAAGTGTGACTCACCTGTTCTAAGTGCATCGTGGCTTCCACCGTCAGTTCTGTCAACACTGTTCGCAACTTAAGTAAATTTACAGTCGGGAAAAAAGATTCGTAGAAGATGATGCATGTGCAAACTAAAAATGTCTCGTCATTCTTGCACGTCACGTGAAAAAAAATACAAACCAGCGTTGCTTCAATGATTTACAGCTTCAGCGGAAACGTATGTTTATAGTGTAAGTAATAATACTAATTCGTCTTGCATGTCAAACCTGTGTGTGTGTGTGTGTGTGTGTGTGTGTGTGTGTGTGTGTGTGTGTGTGTGCGTGCGTGTGCGTGTGCGTGTGCGTGAAGGAACACATTGTGTAAACTATTAGATGGTGGTAGGTGTTACTCCACTCTACGTTGCGGCTCTGTCCATTGTTAGTATAGCAATGGTGCTGCTAAGGGAGAGAGTGATTTTTACGCTGAAGTTCGCGAAACGAAAATCTGCTGTTATAAACGCTTAAACATACAGTCGCTGCACCGAAACCAAATTTACTACTAGAATTTAAAACCGTTGTAGAAGATTATGCAGTTGCATTGAAAAGGTTTTCATCGTTGTAATACGGCAAGTGGAAAGCTGAGTGTATCCGAAGAGAGATACTTGTTATCTAATTCTCAGGAGGTCCACAACAGTAGGTCCCTGTGAATCTAGAATTTGTCAGAGAATATTTTCTGTTCTTCAATGTCGTCTACAAAAAATGGTTACAGCATTCAGTAAGGTATATGTACCCCTCGGCTTTTTGGACGTACCACATGCCTTGAGAAAAGAAAGCGATCTGAGGAACATGTAAAGCTACTCATTAGCGTTGAACTGTTCTGCATAAGCTGACCTGGTAATCACCCTGTCTGATGTAGATACTCGTAGTATACAACTTACGTTGAGGAGAATAATTTTAGGTGTCGTCTCAACATCAAATAAGTAAAGCTATAGTAATAAGCCCAAACTGTCAAGTATATATTTCCATTACGAACGAAAAAAATAATTACTCAATACCAACAAATCTCGGGAAACTGATGCCAAAACCGTCAGACCAACCGTAACTTTTTTTATATAGGATGAATTAGAAGAGTATCCTACAACAGATTATGTGAACTCGGAATTGAATTTTAGGGAATCCTTAACTCTCATCTAAACCGCCAATCGCCGCATGTTCCCCTGTTCGGCGAAAGGAAGTATATACGGAGAAGTGTCACCTGTCCAATGGCTCCCACGCTATAGTCGAACGTCTGACGGTTCAGGCTGGTAGTAACTGAACCAGGAAACATACTTGTACCTTTGTCTCCAGGAGACGCATTCGAAAGAAACGCTCCACAGAAAAGACAACTTTTATGGGAAGATGGCAAAACAAAGCTCGTCTATCTTGGTTACTGATATATGTCATTTGTCACCACTTCCTGTACACGCACTTACTATCAGAGTATATGGGACCAGTAGAGTTAATAGATGTTCACTACACTTACATTTACACTCCGTAAGTCACTTTATGGCCAATAATTACACAAAATCATAGACGAAGGGGCTTTCTCTGACCGCCTAACACGGTTCCTCCAACAGTTCTTCCTGCTTGTGCACATCAGTACATAGAATGTGTCATAGTTTTACAACAATCTCTGTCGGGCGCCGAGGTGAGAATGTCTTATTACTACAAGAAGTGTGTCTTTTGAAGGCAGAGCACATCGTCCACGTCAGCACTGCTACCAACAGCCTCTCCAAACACTCTCCGGTCCTCACACTGAATGCTTAGTGTGGAGCAGTCGACAATTTTCAAAGCGAATAGGACGTTTTGTGGACAGTTGGATGTTTTAGATGTATAGATAGGGTTCAGGAATGAATGGATCATATTATAAACACAACCCAAGAAGCTAATAAAGCATTCATAGTCTGTCCCCTGTTCGAGGTACGAATGGTGGTCAGGAGTTAGGTGCAGTTGGCCTCATCCGCGTAATCTGAAACAGCGATCAACTGCAGATAACCGAATAGCCCTTGCGGTGGTGAGGACGATATGTTCCGAATTTCCAAGGAGAGCGGAAGGAGATCTTGCCAATAGTTTCTGAATACCTTTTTTTTTACGATCAACTCAATATTGTGGCTCGGAAGCAGTTAACTTGCCATTGTAGGATAAAATTCTTCCGCGCTATACTCTTATTAAACCCCCAGTCCGTCCTCTTGAATTTAAAAAAGAGGCATACTTAAAACTATAATACATAAATTCCAGCAGGACTTATTACTACGAAACAACTACGATGAAAAGAATCTCTTCACTATGTAGACTTGAAATAACAACGCTTGAATAGAATCTTGAAATTGTTTTCTAAATCGTAAAAGTTATTCATAGATTTTTTTCAAATCTTTATGAGGAAATAATCCCCTCTTGTTAGCAGTATTATCAATATCTCGTAGCACATAGCTACCAGCATGCGGTATGTCCACAATTTGATAAGGACCCATATACAAATGTTCCCATTTCTTGTTCAGTCTTTTGATAGCTGACGATTTTGTATGTTTTCTTAGCAAGACCTTACCGTCGATTTTTTCATATTTCTTTTCACGTAATTCAACGGCTTTAGTTGAGGCTAATCGAACCCGGTCGAGAAGATCTGGTCGATCAATTAAGGTCCAACTATTTTCTGTCCTAATATCTCAGAATAATCTATTATCCACCACTCCAATGTCTAATCCAGTTATCAGAATGATATTTAATTAGTCTTATAATTCATAACTTCCGACTACCACGGAAGACTGTGAACATGCACCATTGAAAAAAAAAAAAAAAAGACTCAAGAGAGCTAACAATGCTGCGCATTGGTTTATATATTATATTCAAAACAAAATTCAGCTCTGTTATGTCTTACTTGGCTTCCCTTTGTACTACTTTGGGTTACCCTATTTCTAATATCTACTCTTTGTAAAATTTTAACTAACTATTACTTCGAAATACAACTACCGTTTTAGAATTTAATGTAATATCCGTTTCTGAATACCCACTCTCTAAAGAGCGGTTACAACCATCACAAAGCATTTCAATAAAATCATCACCCAAAAAGCAACACAGTGCGGCGGTTTCATGTGGAGGCACTGATGGGCGTATTTTCGTATTAAGTGGCTGCCTGGGTCAGGTGTGTGGATCCATAGCTGTCTTGAGAACAGCCTCCCCCCCTCCCTCCCCCCCCCCCCCCGAAAGAAAAAAAATGTCTAAAGGCGTTAATATTTTTACATATATAAATTTCCAAATTTTTCATCTCACTGTGAAGGGGGAAGTATCACGAAAACTAAGAGTCTCTAGAAGTCACAAGGACTTGTCATGAAGTGAAAAGTATCGTTTAACACAGACACTTTTCATTCCTTTTCCTGAGGGTTGATCCTCACGGATTCGCTTGCGGCGTAACTAGCTATAGAAGCCATTCCAGCCATGAAAAGGCGCCCATCCGCTGGCTCATCGTAGCTGCCAACAACAAATTCTACACGGTTCGTTAGCTCACCGACGAACTACAGATACTTTGATAAGGCAAGACTAGAGTGTAAACTTCCATTAAGAAGACTCTATATTACTAAATCGACATCCTAAAACCGGGTACAGATTTAAAAAACTTAAAATGCTGTCACAATCTGCTCTTTAAGGGGCATAACCTAATGTTAAAAGTTTAATAAAACAAGAGAAGTATTACAGCCATAAATTGTGTGTTTTCCTTGGGGCAGCGTAACTCACCGCACGCAAATAAGCGGATTATACCCTTCCAGCATTTGAGAATGAGATAACTTAGTGACATTCAACGAACATAACACATAATTTCAGACCTCTAAGAAACTTTTTCTCGCTGACAACCTCCTTCTCTCCCTCTACAAAATCATTAAACGCAAAAACCATATCGCTCACTACATTGTAGCTGTTCAGCAGTAAAACTGCTGCATCTGGCATCACAATTTAATTTATTTCTGGCTGCTAAGTCTACTCGCAACACATTTTACAGGGAGTCTCCATATATACTGAACGATATACTGGGAAATTATATCGGGTGATTTAAAAAGAAAGAACAGATTTCAGTTGTTTATTACAGACAAACTATAAAAGACAGAAACTCTCTGAAACTTCCCCTTAGAAAATTAAGAATGCCGGTTCTGGAAAAAACTTAAGTTATTTGATTTTTAAAGAGCTGAGCAAAACTAAACGCACTGAGACTGTTTTCTCTTTACGTATTCCTGTCATCACTAAACTGACACACAATATTTTTACCGCAACGCAATCTGACTTTCAGTAATCCCTACAAAAGAATGGCCCTGACTAACAATAGCCTATACCTTTCATGAATCACTTACCTCACAAAAGTCTTCGTTACTCGAACTACTGCAATACAGCGAGCGCCAATACTGCCAGTCGGCCGGAGTGACCGAGCGGTTCTAGGCGCTACAATCTGGACCCGCGCGACCTCTACGGTCGCAGGTTCGAATCCTGCCTCGGGCATGGATGTGTGTGATGTCCTTAGGTTAGTTAGGTTTAAGTAGTTCTAAGTTCTAGGGGACTGATGATGGTTCAAATGGCTCTGAGCACTATGGGACAACATCCGAGGTCATCAGTCCCCTAGAACTTAGAACTACTTAAACCTAACTAACCTAAGGACATCACACACATCCATGCCCGAGGCAGGATTCGAACCTGCGACCGTAGTAGTCGTGCGGTTCCGGACTGAAGCGCCTAGAACCGCTCGGCCACCGAGGCCGGCAGGGAACTGATGACCTCAGAAGTTAAGTAAGTCCCATAGTGCTCAGAGCCAGCCAATACTGCCAGCTAAAAAAAAGATTCTAACTACTGAAGGCACTAATGACTCATAGGCATATAGTTAGCAAATGAAAGATTTTGATAGAGAACAAACAATATATTTACCTTAATAGCGTTCAAAAGTCATTATATATAATTTTGTGACATCCAATTAAAAAAATTTATTTTTTCTGACGGAGTCAGATCACCGAAGTTAAGCGCTGTCGGGCGTGGCCGGCACTTGGATGGATGACCATCCGGGCCGCCATGAGCTGTTGCCATTTTTTGGGGTGCACTCAGCCTCGTGATGGCAACTGAGGAGCTACTCGACCGAATAGTAGCGGCTCCGGTCAAAGAAAACCATCGTAACGACTGGGAGAGTGGTGTGCTGACCACACGCCCCTCCTATCCGCATCCTCATCTGAGGATGACACGGCGGTCGGATGGTCCCGATGGGCCACTTGTGGCCTGAAGACGGAGTGCTTTTCTGACGGGCACATGTCCAGATCGTCCGCTCATAGTATCCACCACTGCTCACGGCTCACCTCCAACTGCCCAACACTACGCGCTGTTCGCATCCAACTGACCAGCACTACACTAGCGAATAATCCAACAATGAGTCCAACCACCCACAGACTGCACACAGCGTAGTCAGCGTTTATCATACAGAGCGCTACGTTGCGTTACCGACATAAAAAGCTAAACAGCCTACTTACATCTCTGCGCATATTACTGGATGGACGAAGTTTTTGACAGCTGCGCTGTCTTTTGTTCGTAGCAAAATGTCAACTACACCACATGAGAAACCATTTTGTGTGTTAGAATTTGCATAGAAGTCAGTGTATTCTTCAAGAGCAACGTGCATTCCTCCGTCAATTCAGCAAAAGCTGTCTCTGCAGAAGCAGATCTATGACAGGCTTACAAAATTCTTGGAAGTTGGCCACATATGCAAAGGGAAGAGCACTGGTTGGCCGGGCGCGTCTGATGAAAATGTCGTGCGTATCCGAGATACGTTCACACCGAGCCATCGGAAGTCGGCAAGATGGGCAGGCCAGGAACTTCAACTTCTTCAAACGCCGGTGTGGTGTGTTTTGAAACGACGCCGGCACATGAAGCCTTACAAGTTGCAGTTACTACAGCTATTGCGTCCCAAGGACCATAACAGAAGGTACGAATTTTGGGTATCAGTTCTCCATGATATGGTAAACTTTTTCCTAAAGACTCACGATCTTAGTTCTCGGGTAAAGCAAATCGTCATTATGCAAGACTTTGGCGGTCGAAAAATTCTGGCGCCGTCCGTCTAACATGGAAGAGACTCACCGAAACAGAATGTGTTTTGTGACGTTTCTGTTCACAAAGTTTATGGACCTTCCTTTTTTGCGGAGGAAACTGTGACAGGAATGGCATACATGGACATGCTGCAAAATTGATTGTTTACTGAACTTCAATCGAAGATTGCAGTGATTTCATTTTTAAACACGACGGTGCCCTGCCTCACTTTCACTTGAGGTGCGGCTGTGTCTGAATGACACAATCCCGTAACGTTGGATTGGAATAGGTGGACAACAAGAGCTTGTTCATTTCTTTTGGCTCCCAGGTCACCAGAACTCACACATTGCGACTTTCTTCTGTGGGAGTACATAAAAGACGGAGGTTTTGTCCCACGTATGTCAGCTACTCTTCAAGAGCGGAGAAATGGAATTGTTGAAGCTGTCGATTCAATAAACAGGGACCTATTGATTCGTGTGTGGTATGAAATGGACTACCATTTCGATGTTTCTCTCAGCAACACATTGCTCTTATTTAGGTATATGATATAGTATCTGTGTGATCATAAAACTTCGAAACTTTCTCTATCCAGTGACATGTGCAATGTGTTTCTGTCGTTAGTAGTTTGTCTCTAATAAGCAACTGAAATCTATTCTTTCTTTTTGAATCTCCCTTTGTAACTGTACGACACATAGTTGAGGTGATATAAAAACATAAATATTGAGGTACGTGAAAAAGATAGCTTCTGCTTATACTCCAGAACAAATTTCGCAGGCTACATTCATCTGTTGTTTCATAATGAGAGCAGTTACCGACTTCCATTTCAAACATTTTCAAAGCTTTTTCCAGCTTGCATGCTTAACGTCAAATGTTTAACACGTTAACTCATTTGTAAAGCATTCTGACCTTTCCAGTTGTTTTATGCATTGGAGTTCGAGTCTTTAAAGAATCTGGCGTTTACTAGTCCAATATTGAGAATGACGATCGCAGACAACTTTATACACTACTGGCCATGAAAATTGTTACACCACGAAGATGACGTGCTACGGACGCGAAATTGAACAGACAGGGGAAGATCCTGTGATATGCAAATGATTAGCTTTTTAGAGCATTCACACAAGGTTGGTGCCGGTTGCGACACCTACAACGTGCCGACATGAGGAAAGTTTCCAACCGATGTCTCATACACAAACAGCAGTTGACCGGCGTTGCCTGGTGAAACGTTGTTGTGATGCCTCGTGTAAGGAGGAGAAATCCATACCATCACGTTTCAGACTTTGATAAAGGTCGGGTTGGAGCCTATCACGATTGCGGTTTATCGTATCGCGACAATGCCGCTCGCGTTGGTCAAGATCCAATGACTGTTAGCAGAATATGGAATCGGTGGGTTCAGGAGGGTAATACGGAACGCCGTGCTGGATCCCAACGGCCTCGTATCACTAGCAGTCGAGATGACAGTCTTGTTATCCACATGGCTGTAACGAATCGTGCAGCCACGTCTCGATCTCTGAGTCAATAGATGGGGACGTTTGCAAGACAACAACCATCTGCACGAACAGTTCGACGACGTTTGCAGCAGCATGGACTATCAGCTCGGAGACCATGGCTGCCGTTACCCTTGACGCTGCATCACAAAAAAAAAAAAAAAGAAAAAAAAAAAAATGCTTCAAATGGCTCTGAGCACTATGGGACTCAACTTCTGTGGTCATTAGTCCCCTAGAACTTAGAACTAGTTAAACCTAACTAACCTAAGGACATCACACACATCCATGCCCGAGGCAGGATTCGAACCTGCGACCGTAGCAGTCGCACGGTTCCGGTCTGAGCGCCTAGAACCGCTAGACCACCGCGGCCGGCGCTGCATCACAGACAGGAGCGCCTGCTATGGTGTACTCAGTGACTAACCTGGGTGCACGAATGGCAAAACGTCATTTTTTACGGATGAATCGAGGTTCTGTTTACAGCATCATGATGGTCGCATCCGTGTTTGGCGACATCGCGGTGAATGCACACTGGAAGCGTCTATTCGTCATCGCCATACTGGCGTATCCCCCGGAGTGATGGTATGGGGTGCCACAGGTTACACGTCTCGGTCACCTCTTGTTCGCATTGACGGCACTCTGACCAGTGGACGTTACATTTCAGATGTATTACGACCCGTGGTTCTACCCTTCATTCGATCGCTGCGAAACCCTACATTTCAGCAGGATAATGCACGACCGCATGTTCCATTTGCTCTGGCCAGTACATTCTCCAGATCTCTCATCAATTGAAAACGTCTGCTCAATGGTGGCCGAGCAACTGGATCGTCACAATACGCCAGTCACTACTCTTGATGAACTGTGGTATCGTGTTGAAGCTGCATGGGCAAGCTGTACCTGTACACGCCATCCAAGCTCTGTTTGACTCAATGCCCAGGTGTATCAAGGCCATTATTACGGCCAGAGGTGGTTGCTCTGGGTAGTAATTTCTCAGGATCTATGCACCAAAATTTCGTGAAAATGTTATCACATGTCAGCTCTAGTATTTGTCCAATGAATACACGTTTATCACCTGCATTTCTTCTTGGTGTAGCAATTTTAATGGCCAGTAATGTATCAATGCAGTTTATCAAACTGTGAAAGTATGTTGCTACTACAGTTCTTAAATCATTTTCATCAAACAGGTGCTTCTCAAATTGTTGGGTGAATGGTATCCAAATGATGCGTTTCCTTGAACTGCAATTTCCTAATAGTTACGCTAAGGCGATGTACTAAACAGTGAGGTAAAAAAATTATTATTATGATCGATTTTTAAAATATTTTCTTTATTTAGTTGATTAATTTTTAGTACCCTTAAAATGTTAAACATCTTTGACTCGCAAAAAGTGGGTGTGATGGCAAGTTATACTGCGGATGAAGGGGGGATAGTAACTAACTATGGCTCCTCACCCAACGCACTCTGGATCCAGACATGGTCTGGGCATATAAACTGGGAGAAAAAAACTAAAGCTTTTGAGGAGAATGAAAGGAGAATACTCTTACAGTTGCCACAAGCGAACACAACGATGCCAATTGAATTTCTTCTGGTAATGTTAGAAATACGCAGCCCATAGACATGAGAGGAAATAAATACAGACAAATTGCATTCAGTGACTGGAGAGTTAGTCAATAGAAGAGGTGCAGTGTGGACGTGGACAGACAAGGATAACAACAAATAAGTGTGCTAGCAGCAGGCAGTTTTCTGTTCTGCGAGACGATAATGAAGTGATTAGTTCCAGCAAGAGGACTGGTCCATTGCATCTTTGGGTACAGACCCTATTCTGTTATCTGTACCATATTCAGAACGAAGAAGATGAGTAAAAGCTAACAACTCATCTTCAGCAGGAAAACCTTACTAAATTGCACTATCGACAAAGCATACACGAACCAACTATCCGATGAAATAGATATTTATATCGTGTGCTGAGATTGGAATCATGGAAGGCGTCATCTTTCGTTAAGATGTATAGCTTTTGAATCCGTGCACTACACACTATATGGTCAAAGGTACATGGACACCCCTACGTGACTCGGCATAAACCACTATATGTCACGAGACCTGGAATCGCCAGTATAAAACGAGGTGGGTAGTATTGTCAGTAGAGAAGAATAACAGCAGAATGGGTCCGTCGGGAGAGACCAGTGACTTCGAACGTGGAGTAGTCATTGGATGTCACGTGAGTAACAAATCTATCAGGGCCATTTCAACCCTTCTAAAGCTGCCTAAGTCGACTATAGGTGATGAGGAAAGGCGAAGGAACGACCACAGCTAAACCAACACCAAGCAGATCTCATGTACTAACGGACAGCGGAAGGTAGATGTAAGAAAATCGCATGAAATCAGCTGAAGGAATAACTCGTGATTTCAAAAGTGTTACCAGAAGTCCAGCTACCTCAATAAGTGTGCGTAGGGAGTAAAAAGAATGGCGTAGAGCAGCTGCTTATAAACTAGACATTTCTTCAGTAATGTTGTTGTGTCATCAGTCCAGAGACTGGTTTGATGCAGCTCTCGGTGCTACACTATCCAGTGCAAGCTTCTTCATCTCCCAGTACGTACTGCAACCTACATCCTTCTGAATCTGTTTAGTGTTCATTTCTTGGTCTCCCTCTACGATTTTTACCCTCCACGCTGCCCTCCAATACTAAATTGGTGATCCCTTGATGCCTCAGACTATGCCCTACCAACCGGTCCCTTCTTCTTGTCAAGTTGTGCCACAAATTACTCTTCTCTCCAATTCTATTCAGTACCCCCTCATTAGTTATGTGATCTACCCATCTAATCTTCAGCATTCTTCTGTAGCACCACATTTCGAAAGCTTCTATTCTTGTCTACACTGTTTATCGTCCATGTTTCACTTCCATACATGGCTACACTCCATACAAATATTTTCAGAAACGACTTCCTGACACTTAAATCTATACTCGATGTTAACAAATTTCTCTTCTTCAGAAACGCTTTCCTTGCCATTGCCAGTCTACATTTTATATCCTCTCTACTTCGACCATCATCAGTTATTTTGCTCCCCAAATAACAAAACTCCTTTACTACTTTAAGTGTCTCATTTCCTAATCTAATACCGGCAGCATCACCCGTTTTAATTCGACTACAGGCCGGCCGAAGTGGCCGTGCGGTTAAAGGCGCTGCAGTCTGGAACCGCAAGACCGCTACGGTCGCAGGTTCGAATCCTGCCTCGGGCATGGATGTTTGTGATGCCCTTAGGTTAGATAGGTTTAAGTAGTTCTAAGTTCTAGGGTACTAATGACCTCAGCAGTTGAGTCCCATAGTGCTCAGAGCCATTTGAACCAATTCGACTACAGTCCATTATCCTCGTTTTGCTTTTGTTGATGTTCATCTTATATCCTCCTTTCAAGACACTGTCCATTCCGTTCAACTGGTCTTCCAGTTCCTTTGCTGTCTCTGACAGAATTACAATGTCGTCGGCGAACCTCAAAGTTTTTATTTCTTCTCCATGGATTTTAATTCCTACTCCGAATTTTTCTTTTGTTTCCTTTACTGCTTGCTCAATATACAGATTGAAGAACATCGGGGAGAGGCTACAACCCTCTCTCAATCCCTTCCCAACCACTGCTTCCCTTTCATGCACCTCGACTCCTATAGCTGCCTTATGGTTTCTGTACAAATAGTAAACAGCCTTTCGCTCCCTTCTACGTCGCTATGGGAGACAATTACGGGGTTTCGGAAAATACATCCTGTAACTGTGTTGTGCAGTGTACGCCCCTTGCCGCGTTACGTGTTTGCAGCGCCACTACGCGGCATGAAACCCGCGGTGCGTAGCGCTCACAATGCTTAGGCTCACCAGTATTCAACGACGGCGGCTCAGCCGTTGCTTCCGTGCACTCATTCTCGTCGAGTAGTCATTATTTATTTTTTTGTCCTCTACCGTCTACCATTTACCGATACTGTTCTATCGGTCTGAACCCCAAGTAGAACGGCAAGCATGAGATTCACCGAATATTATCTCAAATGCGCAGCGGAATTGATCACCGCTTTCAGCTCTTATTTCGTTTCAGTCCCAATTAGTGACCTGTAATGTTCGTGTCAGTTTCATTCTATATACTGACTGCTGTTGCAGATTGATATGATGTATCTTCCCCATCGTATGGGCTTTCTTTGCTTGTGAGTAGTACCCTATCCCCTCCCCATTCCCCAGTATGTATTGTCTGTTGTCTATGGTACAGTTGGCAGTAAATATGTTTCAGAATAATGCATAATGATATTTCAAAGACTATTCTTGACATAACTTACCGAGCGAGCATTTTCGTGTGCTATATTCTTAAATAACACACTATAATTCCTATATTTTGTTTTGTTTTGTAAATGAGTGCATTTGCCTTAAGAAAAAGCCTTCTGAACGAGTCTCTTTGCCATAAACATAAGTTTCCAATGATACGTAGTAATAATGGTAGAAGCTGATCTGGAAGAAGTTCAGTTTGGGTTCAGGAGAACTGTATAAACAAGGGTGGCAACATGACCTTAGAAGACAGGTTGAAGAAAGGTTATCTCACCTTTGTAGCATTTATAGATTTTGAAAAAGGTTTCACAACTTTGATCGGACTATACACGGTGTCTACATTTAAAGTTCCAGTATCAAAATGCTGTAGAAAGAGAACCACTACTCAGAATGACGTCAAATTTGAACAGCATATTATTGACGCAGGGGGAAACGTCATGGAACAAAAACATTAACGAAAATTTGACCAGTAAATACCGCTGTAAGTATCAGAAAATGCACACCAAGAGACGCTCGGCACACGGCTGTTCCTCAGTTTGCGTCCGAGACAGCCAACGTGATTGTATCCATGAAGGATCGGGCACTGCTTGTAAAGATCTTTAACAAGAACTGTGACTGTGCGCCAGCAGCCCAGCAAGAATACCGGATACTCAGGGGCGTGAAGAAAAAAGCGTAGGCACGTTGTCTGCTAAAAGAGTGGAGAAAATGATTACAGAATTCGAAAAGACAGGTTCTTTTGAAGCGCAATGTGGTAGAGAGAGAAAAGCATTTGACCAGACGTCTCTCTAAGGTGTGACCACAGCGTTGCAGGTGGTGGACATGCCTGAAAGGAAGGTGCATGAATCCTACGAAACGTCGCATTGCTACCCACACAGAATTACCTTTGTTCAGGAACTGCTTCCTGCTGACCTGCCAGCAAGACAAATGCTCGCTATGGAATTTCTTGCTAGCACTGAAGTGGACAATGAATGGCCGTGAAACATTCTCTCAGCAGATGAAGCGGATTTCCATCTCCGAGGATACGTCAATATGTACACTCATGCTCATAAATTAAAGATAATTGCAGAATGTGGTACCACACAACGTGGCACTACACAAAACTGGATCTAATAGCACAGGCACATAGGGAACACACACGACACAGATCTCTAAATCCACAGTAACGATGATAAGTTGAGAAAACTGTCCCGAAACACGTGTGATACAAAAAGGCACTGTTTCCTGCGCATGTACCCCGACATCAATATAGGATGTGATCACCATGCACACGTACACAGGCCGCACAACGCGTTGGTATACTCTGGATCAGGTGGTCGAGCAGCTGCTGGGGTATAGCCTCCCATTCTTGCACCAATGCCTGTCAGAGCTCCAGAAGTGTCATAGGGGTTTGAAGGCGCGCAGCGATACATCGACGGAGAGCATCCCAGACGTGCTCGATGGGGTTTAAGTCTACAGAACAGGCAGGCCACTCCATTCGCCTGATATCTTCTGGTTCAAAGTACTCCTCCACGATGGCAGCTCTGTGGGGCCATGCGTTATCATCCGTCAGGAGGAAGGTGGGACCCACTGCACCAATGAAAAGGTGGAAATACTGCTGCAAAATGACGTCCCGATACACCTGACTTGTTACAGTTCCTCTGTCAAAGACATTCAGGGGTGTCCGTGCACCAATCATAATCCCACACCATCAAACCACGACCTCCATACAGGTCCCTTTCAAGGACATTAAGGGGTTAGTATCTGGTTCCTGGTTCACGCCAGATGAAAGCCCGGCGAGAATCACTGTTCAGACTATACCTGGACTCGTCCGTAAACATAACCTAGGATCACTGTTCCAATGACCACGTACTGTGTTCTTGACACCAGGCCTTACGGGCTCTCCTGTGACCAGCGGTCAGTGGGATGCACCTTGCAGGTCTCCGGGCGAATAAACCATGTCTGTTTAGTCGTCTGTAGACTGTGTGTCTGGAGACAACGGTTCCAGTGGCTGCGGTAAGGTACCGACGAAGGCTACCTGCAGTACTCCGTGGCCATCTGCGGGCACTGATGGTGAGATATCGGCCTTCTTGTGGTGTTTTACACTGTTGACATTCCATACTGTAGCGTCTGAACACGTTTCCTGTCTGCTGGAATCGTCATAATCTTGAGATCACACTTTGTGGCACACAGAGGGCCCGTGCTACGACCTGCTGTGTTTGACCAGTCTCCAGTCGCCCTAGTACTCTACCCCTCATAACGTCATCAACAAGTGCTCTTTGAGCTATTTTCAACACACAGTTATAATTAGCACGCCTGAAAACATCTGCACACTTACTCGCTGCTCTGTACTCTGAGATGCACCATACACCTCTGCGTATGTGGACTGCTGCCAGCGCCACCGTGCGACGACCGCAGGTCAAATGCACTGCATGGTCATACCCCGAGGTGATTTAAACCAGCAAACCGCCCACCAGAGCGTTGTTTCACCATGTATCAGCATTATCCTTAATTTATGAGCATGAGTGTAGAATTCAGAATGTGAGCAACGGAAAATCTGCACACACATCGACCGGTACCACTTCATTCTGCAAAGGTGACTATGTGCTGATGGGTGACGGCATCGCTTATCGTAGGATCGTATTTTCTTGAGATGAGTCCTGTGGGTCCTGTTATCTGTACCGTCACTGGTAAACACTAAGAGAGGCTTTTAGCCACCAACGTCATTCCAACCTCTCAACAGCGTTGGTGTGTGGGTAAGGTCATTTTAGTGCAATATGGAGCTCCTCCGCACATTGCACAACCAATGAAGCGGCTGCTGCAGAGGTATTTGGGAAATGCCGGAATTATAGCCGTTATTTCTGTACGGCTGACCGTCCAGATCACTTGATCTAAAACCGCGCGACTTCTAGCTGTGGAATTATCTGAAAAACGTTGTGTTCAGTGCTTCAGTTACAAACACAGCTGACCTGAAGGCACACATTACGCAAAGCATTCTGAACGTGACCCCCGAGACACTCCGATTTGTTGTGGAACATGCTGTTTATCGATTTCAGCTTCTGGGAGAAAACAGTGGACAATATATTGAACATGTCTTGCACCAATCTCACGAAAATCAAGAATCTGTGTCATATTGCTTTTTACGCTATTTTTGACCTCCGAACAATTAAAAACAGATGTCGCTTTGCTTTTTATGCACTTTCGGCCCCAGGAGAATTAAAAACCGATTTTTCCCATTCGATGTGATACGAACTTGCCGTAGTAGATGGTTTACCGAAAAAAAAAAAAAAAAAAACAGGGCTGCAGTTCTCGACTGCCGAATTTGTGCAGTCATGCCCATTGGACAATACGGACGGTGTAAAGTGCAACTCAAACCGTATCTGTCGTATTGCGATTCATCAGTCATTTGAAGCAGACTCAATTTCTGTCAAGACGCTTACAGCGCAATCTATTGGTAAAATTTTTGGTAATTCTTTTTGTTCCTTGACGTTTCCCTCTGCATGAATAATACCCTGTTTAAGTTAGACGTCATTCTAAGCAATGGTTTCCTTTCTACGGCGTTTTGAAACTGGAACTTTAATTATGGACACCATGTGCTTCTTGAAACTCCGAAGTTATCAGAGATTATATAAAGGGAGCAGAAAGCCTTTTTCCTTTTAAACTTGTACAGAAACAGAATTCTGTTGTTAGAGTCAAAGGGCTTGGAGGCTAGGAAAAAAGGAGAAAAGCGTAAGACAAGCCTGTCCCCCATGTCATCCATCGTATTAATAGAGCAAACAGTAAAGTCAGCCAAGGATAAATTTTGAAAAAAAAAAATACAGCTGAGGGAGCAGAAATAAAAATTTTCATGTACACCTATGATATTAAAATTGTGTCTGAGACATAAAAACGCATGAAAATTTGTCGACTATTTAAATTATTTAATGAAGCAACATGTGTCGAGGTGTAAACCTCATCTTAAGGATGCAATTGCAATACGAAAACATTTAACCAAAGAACACAAAGATAACAAAGTTGTTCTGTATAGTCTCGGTAAGCGCTGTGGTCATCCTGTGGAGCAAGAGAAAGCTTACCTTAATTCGTATGCTGGTCTGATATTCACATTAAAAATCTTAAACACTCACTTTGTTCATATAAAGCGGATGTTTTCTTGTGTTCAGCTTCCTCCATTGTCATGGCTCCTTGGACCTTGTTGGCCACTGTTCCTAAACTTGCATAGGGTTCTTAAAACCGATATCACAATCAAGTTTTACTACGCAGCAAAAACAAGAGAGGGGACAAAACAAAGTTTATTTCGACGTAACCGTTGACTTGTCTACCTTGCTGTTGTAAAAAGTGGAAAGTTATATAAATTCCATTTGAAGTCCTTCCTTTTTAAAAATTTGTCAAATATGAACCAGTACTGGACATTCGAGAAAGTCCAGGTGGTGATTTACTCCAAACTGGCGTAAAAAAATTTTCAGTACAGCCTGTTCTAAAGCGCATTTTTTGGATTATTCCCAATGGTGTCGCTACAGAGATGGGCGAGCATTGCACTTTTTATTCAGTTTCTGTAGCTTTTAGGCCTCGAGAACTGTATGTCCTCACTCATCCCTCGGAAAATCTCTACGACGACCTGCAGATAGTGCATTTCACTTCAGGACGTGTGGCTCTGTTAAGCGAAAGATAGGTTGGACCATCATCAACCGTCTGACTATCGCGCTGGTTTCGTAGCATCTTACCTGTGACACGTATTCGAGTTTCTTGTAATGCTTCGTTGTCGTCGGAGCACCGGTTTACACGTCTTGCTTTGAGGTATGTTTGAACTTCCCCCTGTGAGTGTGAAACGTCCCCTTAGAAAAATTATGAATGACTGTGCTGGTAAACTTCTACGTTATTAGATTTTCAAACAGATGAGCAAAACTCAACATACTCAAATATTTTTCTCTTTACTTATTCTGATCATCACTAAACTGACACACAATATTTTTTTAGCGCAACGCAGTCTGACTTTCAATAATCCCTTTTTTAGCACAACGCAGTCTGACTTTCAATAATCCCTACAAAAGAATGGCCCTGACTGACAATAACCTATAGCTTGCATGAATCACTTACCTCACAAAAATCTTCATTTCTCGAACTACTGCAAAACAGCGGGCGCCAATACTGGCAGCTAAATAAAAGATTCTAACTACTGAAGTCACTAACTACTGATAGGCATAGATAGCAAATGAAAGATTCTGATAGAGAAAAAACAATGTATTTACCTTAGTAGTGCTCAAAAGTCATCATATAAATATCTATCAATTCATTACATCCATCTTTACAAATTACCTTTTTCTGGCGGACACACGTCCAGGTCGTCCGCTAATAGCAACCTCTCAAAACTCTGGCATCTCTCTCTTCACATCCACCATTGCTGGCGGCTCACCTCCAGCTGCCCAACGCTACACGCTGTTCACATCCAACTGCTCAACACTACACAAGCGAATATTCCAACAATGAGTCCAACCAGCCACAGACTGCACACAGCACAGTCAGTGATTTCGTACAGAGCGCTACGTGGCGTTACCAACATAAAAATCTAAACAGCCTATTTACAAGTGTTGGTTTGCAAGAATTCACAACGTTTCGCAAGTCGCAGAACTGCTTAAATACTGACGGCATATCTACACTATCTAACCAAGAGTATCTGGACCCTTATTGTGGACATAATATGGGGTGTTTCCACCCATCACCTTTACGACGCCTTGAACTCCGCTGGGAATACTTTTAATGAGGTGTCTGAATTTCTGTGGGGGAATGGTAGCCCATTCGTCCTCAACAGCCGAAATCAGGGAGAGTAGTGATGTTGGAGACTGGTGTCTCAAGCCAAGTCGACATTTTAATTCATCCCAAAGGTGTCCATCGGGTTCAGATCGGGACTCTGGGCAAACCAGACAACTTCAGGATTGTAACTGTATTCAAATCATTGCCTCACAGATGCTGTATTACGACACGGTAGTTTGCCATGCTGCTATAGTCATCGTCTCCGAACTGTTCCTCTGTTGTGCGCATTACACAATGCTGTAAAATGTGCTCACAATCGTTCTGCATTTAACGTTTTCTTAATCGCATTAAGCTGACCACACCATAATCATGAAAAACACCCCCATACCGTTACACCACTTTCTCTATACTTCACCGCTGGCGCTACACACGATGGAAGGCAACGTTCTACAGACATTCACCACCAAACCCTTCCATTGGAATATAGCGTGATTCATCACTCCAAATCCCTCGTTTCGTCACCCACTATCCTGTGGCGACGCTCTTTACACCACCTGATGCGTCCCTTTGCACTGGTAACATTACTACGTTTCTATCATTTGTAGACTTAGAGAAAGCTTTTGACAATGTTGACAGGAATACTCTCTTTCAGATTCTGAGGGTGCCAGGGGTAAAATACTTAATCTCAGCATAAATTTTATACACAGTTAAATGTTCTTTCGTTTCATTCTTATTTTCATTCCATAGACACCGTTTTTACCATTAAATTTCTTTCTGTCACAACCTGTCTTTCGCGCGTGAATTCCCACCTTATGTTCTGTTAAAAGGCACGTTTCCTGTCTTGACCATATGCTATCATGTTGTCCTGTCTGTGGCATACACAAATAAAAACATCAATATCTGTGAATGTGTAAGAAGACAAAACTGAAAGATACATGTCCATTCAGTAAGACATCAGCTTATAAAAGTTAAGCATATCGAATAAACTCACGCCTCACAGACAGCGCACTTATATTTACATACCATTAAATATTACAGAAATAATTTATATTAATTTAATAGAAAACTCCGAAAGGTTTAGAAAATGTGAAGGCGAAAAAAAAATCATCCACTCTCCTAAAGGTTTTAATCGCCGAAATGTTGTTGAAATTTAATCATAACAAATCCTAGCAAGAATGACACGTTTTCATGAATCTTACGTAAGACGAGAGTTATACTGCGAAAACAACTAAATACGAAAATCCTTCAACCACCAATATGACGTTTCCCGTCATTTTCTTACAACAAATCATACCAATACGATAACGATTCGTTCTCGAGACATACAGTGTGCTGGTGCTTAGGAACAGCATTATGTTCATAGTGTGTAAAATATAATACAGGGTGATTCAAAAAGAATACCACAACTTTAAAAATGTGTATTTAATGAAAGAAACGTAATATAACCTTCTGTTATACATCATTACAAAGAGTATTTAAAAAGGTTTTTTTTTCACTCAAAAATAAGTTCAGAGATGTTCAATATGGCCCCCTCCAGACACACGAGCAATATCAACCCGATACTCCAACTCGTTCCACACTCTCTGTAGCATATCAGGCGTAACAGTTTGGATAGCTGCTGTTATTTCTCGTTTCAAATCATCAATGGTGGCTGGGAGAGGTGGACGAAACACCATATCCTTAACATACCCCCATAAGAAAAAATCGCAGGGGGTAAGATCAGGGCTTCTTGGAGGCCAGTGATGAAGTGCTCTGTCACGGGCTGCCTGGCGGCCGATCCATCGCCTCGGGTAGTTGACGTTCAGGTAGTTACGGACAGATAAGTGCCAATGTGGTGGCGCTCCATCCTGCTGAAATATGAATTGTTGTGCTTTTTGTTCGAGCTGAGGGAACAGCCAATTCTCTAACATCTCCAGATATTGTAGTCCAGTTACAGTAGCACCTTTGAAGAAAAAGGGACCAAACACTTTATTGGCTGAAATGGCACAGAAAACGTTCACCTTAGGTGAGTCACGTTCATACTGAGTTGTTTCCCGCGGATTCTCAGTGCCCCATATACAGACATTGTGACTGTTGACTTTCCCGTTAGTGTGGAAAGTTGCTTCATCACTAAACACAATCTTTGAAACGAAAGATTCTTTTAATCTTATCAGCTGCAGACAGTGCTTGAACCAATTTCAGACGATAAGGTTTCATAACTAACCTTTTTCGTAGGACTCTCCATACAGTTGATTGTGGAATTTGCAGCTCTCTGCTAGCTCTGCGAGTCGATTGTCCTGAGCTGCGAACAAATGCTTGCTGGATGCGTGCTACATTTTCATCACTCGTTCTCGGCCGTCCAGAACTTTTCCCTTTGCACAAACACCCATTCTCTGTAAACTGTTTATACCAACGTTTAATACACCACCTATCAGGAGGTTTAACACCATACTTCGTTCGAAATGCACGCTGAACAACTGTCGTCGATTCACTTCTGCCGTACTCAATAACACAAAAAGCTTTCTGTTGAGCGGTCGCCATCTTAGCATCAACTGACGCTGACGCCTAGTCAACAGCGCCTCAAGCGAACAAATGTACAACTAAATGAAACTTCATAGCTCCCTTAATTCGCCGACAGATAGTGCTTAGCTCAGCCTTTTGTCGTTGCAGAGTTTTAAATTCCTAAAGTTGTGGTATTCTTTATGAATCACCCTGTATAAAACCCACCGAACATGGGCTTCTGCTGAACGTGACAAGTACAGTACGGCGTCTTGCTTTCTGCTTGTGACGTAAGGAGCGTTATTGTTTCCTATTGGTTCCACTTTACGTTGCCGAAATATCGTAGAACTTATTTTGCGTTTCTCGTGACGAAATGGCTCCTCAACGAGGAACGACAGGAAGTGACGTCATAAAGCTGGTAGAGCGCCACGTCAACGTTAGCTAACTCGCCTCGCGCGCCGACGGCTTAAACAACAAAACAGTCGACATTCATTCACACAGGGATGGGAAGCGAAGTCTTGCTCTTCCGTAAACACAGGCGTGAGGTAAGGACGGTGCAGTGTCCGGAACGGCGCACTCGCTACGCGAAGCTGCGCGCGCCTGCCAACGCTGCCGCAAGCAAGGCACGTGGTGTGCGCGCCCTGTGGAAAGCGTGAGTTCGCGGCTACCGGCTGACCTTGCCGCCGGAGAAACCCGTGGGGAAGGCGGCAGCAGCCTTGACCTGGCCAGCGCCGCCTAGGTCCCGGTCAATGGCGTCTCGCTGCCCAACCAATGCTCAACAATGGCGCTGAAGCGTACGCCGCTGGTAACTTCACCACAGGGTAGCAACTGGCAACCAGAAAGGATGCCGAGAACACCGATCGTGTGAAACTCGACTCACACTTTCATCACACGACATACCGAAAGCTATGGATCGAGGCGCTGAGATAGATGCAGTAGTGCTTGACTTCCGAAAAGCATCTGACTCAGTACCACACCTACGCTCAGTATTTATACTCTCCTGTTTCTCGATATAATTTAATTTTTAATTTGTTGTGATGGCATAAAAGAAAGCATCCAGATAGTCAATGGAGACAAGAATTTAGTACTTACGGGTGACTGGAAATCGACAGCAGAAAAAGGAAGAGAAGGAGAAACAGTAGGTGAATACTGACTGGGGGAAAGGAATGGATGAGGAATTTTGCACAGAGCATAATTTAATTGCAGTTGCTTCTAAGAAATGCCTTTTGCATTCTGCACATCGAAATTTTTATTATTATTTATGCACCTAGACGCGTTTCGCCTGTTTTACAATGCATCTTCTTTGGGTGTCCTGAATTATTACACGATTTGTCCTTTTCACACATAGGTTATTGTTTCACATCTAGGTTATAGATTTAAAAACAGTTACTTAACGTTTTTTTACGAAATGGTAAGGTACTTACAGGTAACTTCTAATTCACTGCATCCAAGCAAACTGCTTTTTCTCATCTGGCAACCAGGTGGACATCTTACAGTTCACTTTCAGTTCACTGTTTTCGTTACACATCACCGTAACTGCCAGCTTTTTAATACAGAGGTTCATTTGTTTTTCTGTTACCAACTGTTTTGTGAATGTGTGCGTGTGTGTGTGTGTGTGTGTGCGTGTGTGTGTGCGTGTGCGTGTGTGTGCGAGTGTGTGTGTGTGTGTGTATGTGTGTATTAGGGAGAGAGATTTCTTACTTTTCTTTTTTTTTCTTTTTATTTTTTTATTCTTAAAAATAATAACAATAATAATAATTATTATTATATTTTCCTGTATATACTTATGAGAGCAATCAGATATGAAATCATTTGTTGGGATTTCTGTCTATTATATGATCAATCAGTGTAAACAGTGAGTTGTTAGTCATATTTACTTGGTCATTTAGTAGTTGTTTCTTTTCAGCCTTTTTTTGTATATAAGATAATTTTCCTGTAATGTTAGGAGATGTCTTTCATTATTTATTCTAATTATTTTCATATCATTTTCTCTTGTAGTAGTTGAAACAACTGCAATTTATATACAGCTTCTGCGAAAATGGCCACTATAAGAAAGGTGCATAATTTAACTATCGCTAATACCTGGTTTAAGAATCATGAAAGAAGGCTGTACACGGGTTAGAGACCTGCAGACACCGGATGGTTTTGGACTGATTATATAATGGTAAGATAGAGATTTAGGAACCAGATACTAAACTGTAAGACGTTTCCAGGAGCAGATGTGGACTCTGACCACAATTTATTGGTTATGAACTGTAGAATAAAACTGAAGAAATTGCAAAAAGGTCGGAAATTAAGGAGATGGGACATGGATAAGTTGAAAGAACCAAATGTTGTTGAGAATTTCAGAGGGAGCATTAAGCAACGTTTGACAAAAACAGAGGAACGGAATACAGTAGAAGAAGAATGGGTAGCATTGAGAGATGAAATAGTGCAGGCAACAGAGAATCAAATAGGTAAAAAGACAAGGCCAAGTAGAAATCTTTGTATAACAAGGGAGATATTGAAGTTAACTGATGAAAGGAGAAAATATAAACATGCAGCATGTGAAAGCGAATACAGACGTTTAAAAAATTTTATTGACAGGAAGTGCAAAATAGCTAAGTAGGACTGGCTAGAGGGCAAATGTAAGGATTTAGAAGCATACATCACTAGGAGAAAGGTAAATACCGCCCACAACAAAATTAATAAGGCCTTTGGAGAAAAGAGAAGCAGCTGTATGAACATCGAGAGCTCAGATGGAAAACCAGTCCTAACCACAGAACAAGGTCCCATGTGTAGATGACACTCCGTCGGAACTAGTGATAACATTGAGAGAGCCAGCCATGACAAAACTCTTCCATCTGGTGTGAGACGGGCGAAATACTCGCAGAATTCAAAAAGAATACAATAATTCCAATTCCAAAAAACGCAGGTGCGGACAAGTGTGAAAAACTATCAGTTTAATAATTCATGGTTGCAAAATACACACGAATTCCTTGCAGAAGAATGGAAAAACTGGTAGAAGCCGACTCCGGGAGAGATCAATTTCGATTTTGGAAAAATGTACGAACACTCGAGGCAATACTGACCCTACGACTTCTCTTAGAAGATACGTTAAGGAAAGGTAAACCTACGTTTATAGTGTTTGTAGAGTTAGAGAAACATTTTGACAATGTAGACTGAAATACTCTCTTGGAATTCTGAAGGTAGCAGGGGTAAAATACAGGGAGCGAAAGACTGTTTACAACTCGTACAGAAACCAGATGGCAGTTATAAGAGTAAAGGGACATAAAAGGCAAACAGTGGTTGAGAAGGGAGTGAGACAAGGTTATAGCCTATCCCCGATATTATTCAACCCGTACATTGAGCAATCAGTAAAGGGAACCAAAGGAACATTTAGAGTAGGAAATGAAGTTCAGGGAGATGAAATAAAAACTCTGAGGTTCGCCGACGACACTGTAATTCTGTCAGAGGTAGCAAAGGACTTCGAAGAAGAGTTGAACGGAATGGATAGTGAGAGAAGGACATAAAATGAACATCAAAAAAAGCAAAACAGTAATAATGAAATGTAGTCTAATTAAATCAGATGATGCTGAGGAAATTAGACCAAGAAACGAGACACTTACAGCAGTAGATGAGTAGTAGTTAGCTATTAGGGCAGCAAAGTAACTAATGATGGCCGAAGAAGAGAGGATATAAAATGTAGACTGGTAATGGCAAGAAAAACGTTTCTGAAGAGGAAAAAATTGTTAGCAGCAAATATATTTAGGTTGCCAGGAAGTCTTTTCTGAAAGTGTTTGTGTGGGGTGTAGCCGTTTATGGAAGTGAAACATTCACAATAAACATTTCAGACAAAGAGAGAATAGAAGCTCTTGAAATATGGTGCTACAGAAGAATGTTGAAGATTAGATCACGTGACAAATGAGAAGGTACTGAATAGAATTAGGGAGAAACGAAATTTGTGACACAACCTGACTAGGAGAAGGAATAGGCTGATGGGACACATTCTCAGACATCACAGGATCAACAATTTAGTACTGAAGCAAAACATATGGGGTAAAAATCGTAGAGAAAAATCAGGGGCGATTCTGGAAGTCGGTCTAGGGGGGAGGGGTTATTGGGGGGGGGGGGGGGTTGGGGGAATGGAATATCGCTTAACAAAAGGAGAGTTGAGGTCCACCACCGACAAATTGGTAAAATTTGGTGTTGCTTAAAGTAGTTTGATATGGAGTTCAGGGTAAAAAATGAGTATTAATAAATAATAAGACGCCCATTTTAAGTTAAATGATATTTATTGGTTTTGATAGTAAGCTATTTGCTGCTCTTATTATTTTGTCAAAATGTGTTTGAAATACATTGCAACCTATTTACATAATTATAAAAAAAATGATTGAATTCTGCATGGGGGGTGGCTATAGCCCCCATAGCCGCCCCCCCCCGCCCCCCTTGCCACTGCCCATGAGGAAGACGAAGAAATGGGTACAGAAGCACACTTAGAAGGATGTCTCGTAGGTTGCATTAGTCATTAGATGATGAAGGGGCTTGCACAAGATGGATTAGCATGGAGAGCTGCATCAAACCAATCTTAGGACTGAAGAGCATAACAAAACACCGCAATTAGCTGTTTGGAAAATAACTGGTACTCTTGACAAATAACCTAAGAATACTAGGAATTCTGATGTTAGTAAGCTGATTTACGTATGTATATGTTTTTATATGAGAAAAACGTTAGAATTCTCGAAACAAAATTCTCCGTACCCACGTAAGTTCAGTCCAAGGCCTATCTGTATTGTTTTTAGTCAGTCAAATAGAAAAATAATTTGGAAAGATTATATTCTCTTCCACTGCAGTGTTGGAAGAGAGGATATTTAATTCACTTCACTCCAAGTTGCGCCTCTTTCGCGCAGTTGAAATAATTTCAAATGCACCGGGTAATGGAGGCGGCTGCAGTTACCCAGTAAGGTCGCTTTTGTTCCTGCAAACGGATCTAAATTCTGAAAAGGGCTTGATTATTTGACATAGAATTTTACCAACATACATTAAATAATTGCAACACGTATTTTTTACACCTATATTGAAATATTTGTAGCCATGCGGTTAAAGGCGCTGCAGTCTGGAACCGCAAGACCGCTACGGTCGCAGGTTCAAATCCTGCCTCGGGCATGGATGTTTGTGATGTCCTTAGGTTAGTTAGATTTAACTAGTTCTAAGTTCTAGGGGACTAATGACCTCAGCAGTTGAGTCCCATAGTGCTCAGAGCCATTTGAACCATTTTTTTGAAATATTTGTAACTTAAACACTTTTTTTTTCTACAGCAGTGTGTACTAATTGTAAATTCGACCGATAGCAGAGGCAGCAACTGATAAAACGAACTTTTTAAATGACGCTCGTAATAATACAGACACATGAAGATCTCAGTTAATAATAACTAATTATTCTTTTTGTGGTTAATATAACATCAGTAGGTCTACATGTTTTATTCTCTGGTACATAAGTAGTAATGATTATTATTATTATTTCCGTACAAAAGCGTCTCTCATGTTACGTCACATAATTTGCATCAAGCATAATATACTGTACATCATATGCAAGTCATAATAATTCTTGTTGATTTTTTTACACTATTTTACACGTATTTTCTTATGGAGAAGCTACATACTGAAATTAGCATCGTATGGGGGAATCAAGCGAAATTTGTGACTGAATTTAGGATTTCTTGGATTAAGAATCATCGACAAATGTACAAGTAACTTCAGGTGTGCCTCAGGAAGTGTATTAGGATCCTAGTTGTTCCAGCTGTATGCTAATAACATTGTAGACAATATCAATAGCAACCTCAGACTCTTCGCAGATAATGTGGTTATTTATAGTGAAGTACTGTCCGAAAAAAGTTGCAAAATTATTCACAAACGAAAACTGTGCAATTTGAAAAACAAAAACACGTATCCTATGAACAGTGAGCCACAACTGAAATCGATCAACTCATACAAGAAGCTGAGTAACAATCTGTAGAGATGTCAAATAGAATGACTTCATAGGCTTAGTCGCAGGTAAAACAGGTGGCAGAACTCACTTCATTGAAGTAATACCCAAGGAATGCAAGGGCTACACAAAGGGAGCTGCATATAGAATCTTCGTGCAGCCGATCCTAGAATACTGATCAAATATGTGTGATTCGTAGAAAATACGACTAACAGGGGATATTGAATGTATACAAAGAAAGCAGAATAAATGGCCATAGGTTTGTTTGACCTATGGAAGAGCGTCACGGAGATGCTGAAGAAATCAAAGGGAAGACCCTTGAAGATGGATGCAAACTAATCCAAGATAGCTTACTTCCAGCTTTAAGTGATAAATCTAGGAATATACTACGACCTCTTACGTTGTTGTTTCTTGTTGTGGTCTTCAGTCCAGAGACTGGTTTGATGCAGCTCTCCACGCTACTCTATCCTGTGCAAGCTTCTTCATCTCCCAGTACTTACTGCAACCTACATCCTTCTGAATCTGCTTAGTGTATTCATCTCTTTGTCTCCCTCTACGATTTTTACCATCCACGCTGCCCTCCAATACTAAATTGGTGATCCCTTGATGCCTCAGAACATGTCCTACCAACCGATCCCTTCTTCTAGTCAAGTTGTGCCACAAACTCCTCTTCTACCCAATTCTCTTCAATACCTCATCATTAGTTATGTGATCTACCCATCTAATCTTCAGCATTCTTCTGTAGCACCACATTTCAAAAGCTTCTATTCTCTTCTTGTGTAAACTATTTATCGTCCACGTTTCACTTCCATACATGGCTACACTCCATACAAATACTTTCAGAAACGACTTCCCGACACTTAAATCTATACTCGATGTTAACAAATTTCTCTTCTTCAGAAACGCTTTCCTTACCATTGCCAGTCTACATTTTATATCCTCTCTACTTCGACCATCATCAGTTATTTTGCTCCCCAAATAGCAAAACTCCTTTACTACTTTAAGCGTCTCATTTCCTAATCTAATTCCCTCGGCATCACCCAACTTAATTCGACTACATTCCATTATCTTCGTTTTGCTTTTGTTGATGTTCATCTTATATCCTTCTTTCAAGACACTGTCCATTCCGTTCAACTGCTCTTCCAGGTCCTTTGCTGTCTCTGACAGAATTACAATGTCGTCGGCGAACCTCAAAGTTTTTATTTCTTCTCCATGGATTTTAACTCCTACTCCAAATTTTTCTTTTGTTTCCTTTACTGCTTGCTCAATATACAGATTGAATAACATCGGGGATAGGCTACAACCCTGTCTCACTCCCTTCTCAACCACTGCTTCCCTTTCATGCCCCTCGACTCTTATAACTGCCATCTAGTTTCTGTACAAATTGTAAATAGCCTTTCACTCCCTGTATTTTACCCCTGCCACCTTTAGAACGTATCACTACCAAAGGGATTGCGAAGACAAAGGTAGACAAATTACAGCGAGTACAGACACCTTTAAGCAAGTAGCGTTCCCGCGCTCCATACGAAAGTGGAACGCCAAGACGTCTTGGTATAATGAGACGTACATACTGTTATGCACTTCTCAGTGATTTGGAGATTATGGCTATAGTTGTAGAATGTCTATGAATATCTATGAAGCGAGTATACAGATGCGCTGAAGAGAATTTTTGTCGCCAATGTGTAAATGGCGATCAAAAGGATTCCGTCCGAAGGCCGTACGGTCCAGAATCGGTATGCTAACCAGGCAAAATTGCCGTGAGCATTGCGGCAATCATCCCACCGGCGCACCAGGTTTGTTAAAACAGCGTGTCCTGCATGAAGAAGTGCGTAACTGCCTACTGCACATCCTCGTCCTACAGGAATCGTCGAGCCTTCAAGGCCTGTTTCAATGGACCGAAAGCGTGGTAATCGCATTTGGAGAGATCAGGAGTATTGGACGGGTGTCTCCCACCTGAATTGGTTGTGGTACTGACAACGGCATTAGACTGTTTGCCGATGATGCTGTAGTCTGCAGGAAAGTAGTATCACACGAAAGTTATGAACAAATCAATGAGGATTTGCAGAAAATAAATGCTTGGTGTAATGACTGACAGTTATCTCTCAATATTAGTAAGTGTAACCTTTCCGGGCGGGAAGGAGCGCCTGGTCCCCGGCACGAATCCGCCCGGAGGATTTGTGTCGAGGTCCGGTGAACCGGCCAGTCTGTGGATGGTTTTCAGGCGGCTTTCTATCTGCCCCGGCGAATGCGGGCTGGTTCCCCTTATTCCGCCTCAGTTACACTATGTCGGCAATTGCTGCGCAAACAAGTTCTCCACGTACGCGTACACCACCATTACTCTACCAATCAAACATAAGGGTTCACTCGTCTGGTGTGAGATGTTCCCTGGGGGGTCCACCGGAGGCCGAACCGCACAATAACCCTGGGTTCGGTGTGGGGCGGCGGAGGGGTGAAATGGACTGCGGTAGTCGTCGTGGGGTTGTGGACCACTGCGGCTGCGGCGGGAACGAAGCCTCTCCGTCGTTTCTAGGCCCCCGGTTAACATACAATACAATACAATACATACAAGTGTAACCTACTGTGTATAACAAGGCGAAAATCCCCATTAATGTACGAGTACAAAATAAATGCCCATTCTTTGGAAGCGGTAGCATCCGTCAAGTATCTGGGTGTGATTATTCGAAATGATCTCAAATGGAATGATCTGATTACACAAGTAACGGGCAAGGTGAACTCTAGATTACGGTTTATTGGTAGAATCCTGAAGCGATGCAGTCCTTCAACAAAGGAAATTGCTTACAATACGTTTGTTCGTCCAGTCTTAGACTATTGTTCGTCTGTTTGGGATCCTTACCGCCGCGTGGGATTAGCCGAGCGGTCTGGGGCGCTGCACTCATGGACTGTGCGGCTGGTCCCGGCGGAGGTTCAAGTCCTCCATCGGGCATGGGTGTGTGTGTTTGTCCTTAGGATAATTTAGGTTAAGTAGTGTGTAAGCTTAGGGACTGACGACCTTAGCAGTTAAGTACCATAAGATTTCATACACATCTGAACATTTTTTTTATCCTTCAAGTTGGGTCTGATTCAAGAAATTGAGAAGGTCCAAAGAAGAGTGGCAAGATTAGTGACTGGAACAATTAGCCATCGCGAGAGCGTTACAAATCTCATAGAAAGTTTGAAGTGGGACACACTTGCAGACAGACGACACGCTAAACGGAGGGGGCTGCTCACTAAATTTCTTAATCCGATTTTCGCCGAGAATTTAGAGCATATATTATTACCAACTTTCAAATCGCGCAATGATCACAATTCAAAGATAAGTGAAATTAGAGCTCGTACTGAGGCGTTCAGACAGTCGTTTTTCCCTCGCACGATCCGCGAGTGGAACAGTGGGGAGGGGGCGGGGGGGGGGGGAAGGGGGGGAATATGACTTTGGCGCGAATTGTGCCCTCTGCCACACACCGCTTGGTGGCTAGCGGAGTATATATGTAGATGTGGAACTACTGCGTTGCGAAATTTGCGATATGAGGACGTGCGTTATCACGAGACAGCCGCACCCATTGTCGCAGTTTCCCCGCACGTTCCGCATTAATTGCATAATTCTTCATTCTCGAAAGCATATCTGCCGGTGTTTATTCTTAGGCAGCCATGTAAAGAATAACAGCACGTTGGTCCTGGTAACAACGTCACCATAGTTCAGGATTCTACATTTAGCGAAATCCCGCCGGAGAGACACGAATGTCATGCCAATCCATTACGTAAATGTCGGTGCTTATATACCCGCATCGGAGTTGTGGTACACTGCATATACGTTGCAGCAACCCTCTCAAACAGAAACTCTCAGATCACTCCTGATACTCAGACTTCAACAGTCACATGACTATGGTGATGAGTAGGGTACGGTCGTGGGGCGCTCTGCCTATGTTGAATCTCATTACACCTCTTGTACAGAGAGATACCGTTCAAAACTACCTCGGATTTTGGACACGCATTCATTTGCATCTTAACAATTTCACCCAGGTGGGATCTCCCGACCCAGTAATGCCATACAATCATTGCAATCCATTCTATCTCTGGAATGAACACGCCTTTAGGCTTTGAACAGGTAAATGCAACGGCATTATGCCTGTTTGCGACAAGTAGTGTCACAGCGCATATGCCGCATAACGATTTATCACACAATAAAATATTTTCAAACGAAATTCTTACATTTTTTCTTTCTAGCGGCATACGAGTATACTTTGTAAGGTGGCAGAATAAATGAAGGTCAATTTCGCACCTTACATAACAGTTTTATACATCATAATGGGAAGGTGAATATGGCACCTAACTGACTTCGGCAGTAATGAGCAGATCTGCCTGTAAGTATGTAATGCAAAAGTGATGATACTCAATCGACAGTATTAACACACCGCTCCTATATAATGCATGTCAATGACCAGAAGGTGAAACGAGCAGCGAGGGGAAACTTTTTGTGTGGAAGCAGGCGCAGGAAGAAGCAGAGGCCGCACCACGGGAGGCACCACGAAAAGCTCTTAGGGGGCGTCCTGCAGCATGAATCAGTGACCGGGCAGGTGTCACATACTGCAGACCAAGTAACGGGCCACCAGAAATAGGACACAAAGAAGCTTTAGAAAACTGCGTTTCGGAATTCCAAATGGATACAAACAAAACCAGTGACGCAGTTGATCACGTGAATAGCGAAGGGTACACATGTGAACGGGCATGAAATGTCCGATTGGCGGAAACGGACAAGGAAAGAGTAAAGTTCCGGGATTTCGCTGCAGTTCCATGGTAGGGCCCTTCCGATTGGGAGAGAGAGTTTCTCAAAATAAGAGGAACGCTCCTATTGGTCGAAAAAAGCCGTGACGTGGAGAACGAAAGAATCAAGGAGGGTAGAGAGTTCAGCTACGAGAAAGACGACAGCGAAATTTTCGGGGACTGTTCTCTGAACTGGCGTCAAGTGCAGAACGGGGCGCATAACGCTCTGTACGACGCAGAGGAGAAATCTGAGTGAACACTGCGTTCAGTGTGGCTGACATTCAGCTAGATATTAGCTGAAGCATCTTTGAGCTCCCACTGTGGAGAAACGAACCAACCAGTTAGTTAATTGTCCTTGCGAGGACTGAGAGGGCATTTTAATATGCACACTGCTCCAGCCATGCGCGTGCATATCGCCATATTTCAAGACTATTGATGAGTGCGTGTTTTCTCGCATAACGAGAAACATAGGGAGAGTTTCTGCTGGAAAAATCAGCAAAGGTTTAATTGGTTTTTATAGAAATTTCAGAGGACGAGAGCAGCCATGCAGATGACAGCTCATCGTAGCTAAGGTAAATACCGCGTGTAGGGGCGTAAACTTGTCGGTTCACCAGCTTGCGTCCACTGTAAACTCGAGCGGCCTTGGGTAATCTTTTGCTCAACTTGTCACAAAACTAACCATCCTCCGTAGACTTGATTGTCATCCTAAATAGTACCGAACTTTGAACCGGAATCGGATGATCTATTGTAGTACTGGCCAACATCTTGATGTTGTAAGAATAATTTTGTAAAGAAACTTCTAGTTAAAATTTATCATTGTGAGGTTTAGGATTATTTCATTTCTGAGGACGAGATGTGTTTGTTTGACAACTGTCATAACATTGTCACATTGTAAACTGTGTAAATGCGTGTATTTCTGTGATAAGAATGCAACATTAAACCAAAATTATTTACAGCTTACGAAGTTGTTGTTGTAACCACCAAACCTTACAGCTTAATTTTTATTCACTTTTCGAGATCAATATTATTAATTGTACATATTCATTCCCATGACATAGCTGCTGTTACTGCATTTCTATTGGGACTATCTTAAAATAAGCGCGATTGTTTGGAGACTTGTGTAGTCCGAAGGTGATGACCTTTATTGTCATAGATAAATCATATCCTACAACTGGAAATTGCTCGAAACGTTCGACGTATTGACTGGCAGCACACTTCCACACCACCGAATTTATCTAACACTTATCTTATACATGTGGCCACACAATCACGTAAATTAATGTTGCGATATTAACTCTACGTTGCATTGCGTCCTGATATTTTTCGACCCGTAAAGCACTTCTAGAGCTACAATAACCGTAGATAGACATTTGTGGCAGTTAACTGCGAAAAGTAACTTCTCTTATTTCGGTTTTATCCGTATCAGCAGCAATTATGCACCACTGCTGTTACTAATAAAAAAATGCGTAAAAACAGGGCAAACGAGTGTGAAATCAACGTTATATATGAGGCACGCGACAAGTGGAATTTGATGTTGGCTACATGAATAGTACACTACTCTCACTCCATACATTTTCCTGCTGTATGTTACATCAGTAGAGAGTTTCACTGGACGGTGCTCCGAGACTGTGTCCTTACAACTTCATCATTTCCTGACGCTTTTAGACAGACTTTCGTCTTGGCAATTTGCGGAATTCCGCGCGATGACCGTGGCTTGATAAAGGCGGCAGTGTTAAAGGTAAACTCCAATACTTAGCTGTAGTAGGCGCAAATCTACAGTTAGTTCACCATAGCAGGTCTCTCGTATCAACGCCATAACAAGTAAAACAACCAACTGTAGGTTTCTTTAACCGACATATCTATAATTCCTTATCTGTTCACCCATGATATTCCATTGTTACAAACTTAATTAGAATTGCTTTTATAAACGTACAATAATTTTTTGCTTAATTTACCGCATTACATATTTTTACTTGGTTCTTTCATTTTGAAACACGTGTCTTGTCACAAAATAGTTTTAACGCGGCGAAAATTCAAATTTATACATTTGTTTCAATCACCAGTTTCATTTTACATGACTAATATTGGGTATCAACACTCGCCCACATAAGTTATCATGGGGCTACATTCTAACAAACTGTTTTTTTTTATAAAGAATCTAAATTTATACAACAAATGCAATTTATGTAATGTAGACGATGCTGTAGCACTCACATGTATAAGTTTAGCTGACATTATTAACGTGTGTATATCCGAAAATAATTTCAAACAAATTTTTGAAAACACTTATTGGCACCCAAAAATGTTAATTTTTCAATCAAATGCATATCAAAATCCCAAAATCCGGAGAAGTTAAGCTTTGGTACGAAAAAATACATGTGTATCTGGTGACGCAAAAGGGCCTCAAGATTGAAGGGCACCTGGCACCAGAAAGGAAGAAACGAAATGAAAAGGAAATTAAAATGCAAAGAAAAAATGGAAATCAGTAAAATCGATTAGTCAAGTGAAGTGTTTCTTTATATTAAATCTGATCAAAGTTGGTTTAGGAAATCGTTCTGATGTAAATAAACGTGAATTATATACACAACTTCAGCTAGCTGTTTCCAGTGCGTCTATGTACTTATAAACGAAAAAAAGATGTAGCGTATGGAATTAAAGATAACAGAAATGTTATATGTAATTGAATTTGAAATGATGCAGATCTGTTGGTCGCTCAACGAAGATTTAAGTTTGGCACCGGTTGGAAACAAGCGCATATCAATCTGAAGTAATACAATGTCTTTCGACTTTTATCATATGTCTACTTTTGTCAGCCACGATTCCAAGAATCTTCTTATTGATAGAGTGAACGGTTAATACTTCTGTCAGATCAGGGCGTATACAACAGCGTAAGGGGCTATGTGCAAATGATACTCATTGCTTCAAATTTCATGTTACCGAAATGAAACATAGCATTAAACAATAACGAATCTAGCGTGATACTTATTACTTGTACACACAGCATCAGTCGGTTGCTATACTGGAGGCGGGAAGAATCAACATATTTGCCACTAGAATTGCAATGACCTCTACCGACACAGTACTAGGAAGCCAAAAAACCAAGGAAATGTGAGCGGACTGTGTTAAGAATTGCGGACACAAAGACGGAAGCTAGCCCACATTATTTAATTATATATAAGCAGAGACGACAATGTCAAATCACATTTCATTCTGTAAACAAGACACCTATGTTTTAAAGGACAAATTGAGTTTCTGACAGAGATACGGCCTAATGTTTGAAATTCATCAGCAATCGTTAGAAATATTGCTTATGATATGTCTAGAAAACGACGTTAAACAATATCTATATGAGCGAATGCAGAGATCACTTGGCGGGAAAACGTTGTAGGACTATGTGTAATTTCCAGAATTCCAGTTTTCCTGTAAATACAAGATTTATAAAATCCTTTAGCACAAACTGATTCAGACAAGCCTTGATAAACATTCTGGATGACTGGTTTGCAAAATAACATTACCCTTGATTTAAGTGCAGTGCCGAAGATCTATATATTCGTTACATACATATACCTGTGAGAATTTGTGATATGTGTTCACAGAGCAATAGATTGACGCCTGTGTTTTGCGTGCCACGGATTGGCGAAACTCAGGCCTCTTTGATAACTTACCTTCTGACAGCTATCGTTGCTCGAAGATCTTACTGCATTTCACGGTTTTCAGAAGTTTTTGCTAATTACGAATGAACGCATTCGTGTTGCTTGCCGGCGCCTCGTCCCAAACTGATGCTAGGTAACGGCTCGGCCGCTGTAGAGACCCGTGTATTGTTGAGAACTGCGTCACGTCGCCAAGTTGTGTAAAGGGATATGCGGAAGTTCATTACAGGACCTTTAAGGAAATTGTACAGCGACAACAGCAGGGGCGTATAGGCTGGGTCTAGTTTAGCAGGGGATACAACCCGTCGGCTTTGACCAATGACGTCAGAATTCGCCAGAGAGCATGTATTACAAAGATGAAAGAGCTGAGAAGAATGTTCAGAAACAAAGGAATGCGAGAGAGAAAAACTGTACTTCACATGTATAAGGGCCAATAGTATTTTCACGTTAACGATATCGGGTATTTACATCTTAGTATTTTTCCGCAAAATACAATGGAAATACATGTGTGTCAGTTGTATCTCGAAACTCTTTCGAACTATATTGCTTAAGTGCAGTACGGGATACAAGTTTTACGTAAGTCGATTTCTTAGTTTTAAGTAGCATTGCTGTCCTGTTGTTCACTTGAACTATGTATCGCCTGTTTCACTAAACCGTAAATGAAACACCCGATACAAATTAAAAGGTCATTCGAAGTGTGTTGCTTAAGAACAGTACGGAATACGAGTGTGTCGTAAGTCGATTTCTTCGTTTTCACTGGCATTACTGTTGTGTTCTTCACTTGAACGATGTATCCTCCGCTTCAGTAAACCCTAAATGAAACACGGGATACAAATTTTAGTTGTGTCGGAGGTTTCGCAAGTACACACTCGAAAATGTCGTGCTGATACTAGAGCTGGAAAACGAAACAAGACCGACAGCTGTCAAATTTCTGTAACGTACTTCACAACACGAAAATACACATATTGGTGGAATGAAACAGTGAAATATGGCAAAATAGTGAAATACAGCGAAAGAAGCAAATGGAGAAGTGAACTTACCACATGGAAATATCGAGGAATAACGGCAGCTCGTCTAGACAGACAGTAACGAAAATCACATACCCACACTCACAACAAACACAACATTACGAAACCTCTCTCTCTCTCTCTCTCTCTCTCTCTCCCACACACACACACACACACACACACACACACACTCATTCACCAACCCCCCTTCCCTCCCCCTCTCTCTGAAATTAACCGAGATGTTTGGGACGGTACATTTTGCCAACATGTTTAATAAAACATTTAAACGGGCAATATGTTCGCGGAATACTTTGTCTCCACGAATATTCATCTAGGTGGCTTTGAAGAGTCGAAATCTGACGTTTCCCTTTCCCTATAAGAGATTTTACCGCTGACCAGTACCCCTCTATGCTGTTAGTGCAGGCGCCTGTCGATAGAGATTTAAATTCATTGTTGTGGTTTACTACTAGATGTTGATAACCCCTATCCCCTGAATCCCTATATGAAGAAAACCCATCTGAAATAACAATAGAACCCTCTGCAACCTGATCTTCAATTAACCTAACCAAAACTCTGAACACTACATCGTCACAACGCTGACCTGAAACTACTACCCCCCCACACCCATAATCCCACCGGAGGTTCCCCCCTATTGTATTTCCTTTTCCCAAAATGCGATTCGTCCATTTCGACCATAACACCCGGCTCCCCCAACGGCCCTTTATATTTCATATATTCCCCACAAACTTCCCTACAGAACGAGTAGCAGTCTACTACCGTACGATTACTCACACGACGTTCATGCGCACAGAGCCACACAGGATATCTTAAACACCAACAGTATGTGATTTTCATTATGTCTCTCAGGGCGAGCTTAGATTTCTCGAATCACGTTCCCCTCCTAATAGATCGCCACAACCGGTCTCTGCTGCACCTCCATACAAATAAGTCGTGAGTACGGCGACTTGATACACTGGTGAGGCGCATACGTTCGCCGCACTCAACGACATCGGACGTATTCAGCAATGAGACCACACATTTGCAAGAAGCAAATTGTGGTCAACATGTCTGCACCCATGGCTTCTCTTAAACCGTCAAGATTCATTGGGATAGACAAACCCATTCCTACAAACGAAAATAAGACACTAAAAATTGTTCTACAATAAAAAATTAATACTCCAAATTACCTCAATATCATTACGAAAAATGTTAAGCACCGTCTAAATAAGAAACAAACAATAAACTTAATAAAATCACACGATTAATAATTTAACGAATATCAAGCGATCGCTTTTAGACCAAAGACCTTGTAAAAAATAACTAGACTCACTGATGGCGCTGCAGTCGCGGGATAATTTGAACCTTCGGCTGGACGCCATTATAGTGGTTGTAGTCTGATGTGTTGTGTAGTATTGTTGTTTATGAAGACCCTGATTCAACGTTGTGTATTGGTTGGGGCGTATATACAGTATTTGTTACTCGTAATTCTACTGTCTGTACGTTCCAATCAAAAGAAGTAAAATGGTGAAGAGTTGTGCAGCGATTAATTGTACAAATAAATACGAGAAAGGAACGAATATTACATTTCACAGGTATTTGGATATTTTAAGTTGTTTTGTATGTCAGTGCACTTGCTTAATAAATGTTTTTGTAACACGGTATTAGCATAATGTCTGTGCATCTATTTGCAGGTTTCCTTTCTCAAAACCACAGCTCTTACAAAAATGGTTATACGCTGTCAGGAGGCAAGATTTCCGACCGACAGAATACCATTTTATATGTTCTGATCATTTTGAAGAAAGTTGGCTGATCGGTAGTGTTTTCATGGTCTAGGTTAAGTTGAAACTTGATAATTTGGTCGTGGGTTGCCAAAGCGCTATGCCATATATAACGCACTTCTCGTCATAAAATCTAAAGCAAGGTAGAGTCAGAAAATATCCATATAGTGGGCAAATCTTCGAGTATTTTGATGCATTTTGCGTACATGTATCGTAAAGGAACTACGAAAAATGCTAGGGGTCCAGTACATAACTTTTAGCTACGGCAGATACCATGTAGAACGTATGATAAATTCATAAACAGAGACTAGTTGCTGTTTGTTTATAAATTAAAAAGTATATTGTAGTAACGTATTTAAATGAGGCATTATGTTTGTGACCTAACTCGAGGGAAGGCATTTTATAACCAAAAGCGATGTATAAACATTCGAACTCCGCGCGTCAGTTTACCACTCTAATGGCCGCCGGCCAGCTATTCAATTTGTCCGCTCTTCACAGTCGACCACTCGTGCGGTTGTGGGGGCCTATTTTAGATTCACGTTCAATTATTTTAATGATAGCGCTTATTAGAACACGGAACTGTTTTATTATCTATGCCTCGAAGTGAAGACATTACTATCTATGATTAAGGTATGATGTCACTGGTCAAAGCCGACGGGTTGTATCTCATGCTTTCACTAGACCCGAATTTGTGGTATGTGTTCACAGAGCAATAGATTGACGCCTGTGTTTTGGGTGCAACGGATTGGCGAAACTCAGGCCTCTTTGATAGCTTACCTTCTGACAGCTATCGTTGCTCGAAGATCTTACTGCATTTCACGGATTTTAAAAGTTTTTGCTAATTACGAATGAACGCATTCGTGTTGCTTGCCGGCGCCTCGTCCCAAACTGATGCTAGGTAACGGCTGGGCCGCTGTAGAGACCCGTGTATTGTTGAGAACTACGTCACGTCGCCATGTTGTGTAAGGGGATATGCGGAAATTGATCACAGCACCTTTAAGGAAATTGTACAGCGACAGTAGCAGGGGCGTATAGGCTGGAACGGGGAGGGCAATGTTGCCAACGGTAAAATGCCGCGGAAAAAAAAACTAAGGAAAAATTAGCGTGGGAATGAAAAGTGGAAAAATGTTAGGTTTTTTGGAAATAATTCTGACATAAAGATATGTGTATCATTTAGCTCCTTTACCCATGTGAAAGATCAATCTGCATTAAAATACGAACATTACTTAACTGAATGTATAGAACGAAAGTGAGCAGATATGAGCAAGTGTTTTGGTTCAGCTTGTGAAGGAGCATCCGTCAGGCGTGGCGAATACAGTGATGTGCAAAACAGAATTAAGTAACTATTCTAATATAATCCATAAAGGCGCTGCAGAGGCTTAGAAGCTAATCAAGGAACGGATCGGTATTTCGAAACAGCTGAAAACGTTGACGGACTTTTTGGTCACAACATGTTTGGTGGTAGGATTTTATAACTCGTTCCGTGATCCAAGTTAACACCGGAGATACCAATTCCCACATGCAGATTGACAGATAAGAAATCATCTATACAGTTAAATGAAGATTAATTGACGTTATTAAAGCTCTGACAGGCAAAATTCTTGAGAGTAAGAAATGTACCGAAGGAAGTCCTAAAAACATAGTTGTACACTTTTCATGTTCAGTATAAACCACTAGAAAGAATTAACACCACTTACGGTCTTGCAGTCCGAGTTTATGGACGTTGAAACTCCATATGACTTCTGAGGAACGACGCAGTCATTCAATAAAAATGGAAGATTGGCGCGGTTCTGAATGAGGTGATAAAGTTTGCCGGCCGCTGGTAGCCGAGCGGTTCTGGCGCTACAGTCTGGAACCGCGCGACCGCTACGGTCGCAGGTTCGAATCCTGCCTCGGGCATGGATGTGTATGTTGTCCTTAGGTTAGTTAGGTTTACGTAGTTCTAAGTTCTAGGGGACTTATGACCTCAGCAGTTGAGTCCCATAGTGCTCAGAGCCATTTTTGATAAAGTTTGCGGTACGTCACCGTGCACTAAAGGCCACGCGACACATGAACGATACGACGAGCAGTAAGACGTAACAGGCGGCAACTAGTCACACGTGTGTTGCGTCGCAGCAAGACTCGTCGCGGACAACTTCCAAATACACTGAGGTTAGCGAAAGTCATGGGATACCGATATGCACATACAAGTATGGTGGTGGTATCACGTACACAAGATATGAAAACTGCAGTGCTCAGGCGGAGCTGTCATTTGTACTCAGGTGGTTCATGTGAAAAGGTTTCCGGCGTGATTATGACCGCACGACGGGAAGTAACAGACTTCGAACGCGAAATGGTAGTTGGAGCTAGACGCATGGGACACTCCGTTTCGGTAATCGTTAGGAATGCAGTAATACGAGATCCACCGTGACAAGAGCGTACCGAGGATACCAAATTTCAGGTATTAATTCTCACCAAGGATAGCGCAGTGGCCGACGGCGTTCACTTAACGACCGAGAGCTGCGGCATTCGCGTTAAGGGGCTCCGGAAAGGCTCAAAATCATGAGAAGTTCAATTTTTACTTTTTTGCGTTTTCTGAATCTGCAGACTATTACCTTTTACTAGATATATAATTTATTCAATTCCGAAGACTACAACTATTTTTAAATTGTTTTTGAAATGTGTTCTACATGGGCGTGACCCACTGTGGCGCTGTTAAACTGCTGTCAAATGGTGTTATTATTAATGTCCGTGTTCATCAGGTACATTTTAGTGATGTGAGATAAAGTATGTGTTGTGGCTAACCTGTGATGGTTCAATATATATCGCTGGTGTGATTGTAGATTGTTTCATGTTTATTTACTCTGTCGTTATCTCGAAAATATTGGTAATTAATTCTGTTTCTTGAGTCTCTGTTTTGTTGAAGTATAATAATGAGTAAAAGTAAAGTTATTAGAAATCCTCTGAAGGCTTTTAAGAAAAGGAGAAATGTTGGAAAGCCAAAGGTATTTAGAAATATGGGAATGAAGATAGGTCCTAACATGGTAAGAGCGATGCTTGCTTTAGACAAGGAACGCCTTCGGGCTGCAGACAGGGCTGTAAAGAGTCTAGAAATACAAGCAAGAGTAAACAGGAGGAGGAACAAGAGGAAGCTGGAGGAGGAGTTTGCAGAGGATGAAGATAATCCATCCTATGGACCTGGAATGCACTAAAAAGTTAATCCAATCTTTGTCGCTCGATTCCCAAAACTTTTATTTTCTCATACTAATTACATGTTTTCTAAGGATCTTCCAAACATATTTGTTTCAAACTTTCAGTAAATGTTACACAGTACCTTCTGCATAATTTAACACAGCCTTTTTCCAAAAAACTGTATATTTTTGAATATATAAATAAAAAATTGCAAAAAAGTTGTGAATTTTCATTACAATTGAAAAAAAATCATCTTTAATAACTGAACTAAAATTTTGTAAAATCCCTGCGTTAAGTTGTAGCCCATATTCCAATAAATAATCTGTAAAAAGTTTAACTTCCTACCTCAAATACTTTGTGAGGAAAGATGTAATTTATAAGCGTTATTTTAACATTGCAAGTATAGGGCGTTCCGGAGCCCCTTAAGTTTTCAGTGCTGACAGAAAAGCAATACTGCGTGAAATAACCGCAAAAATCAGTGAGAGACGTACGACGAACAAATACGTTAGGACAGTGCGTCGAAATCTAGCGTTAACGGTCTATGGCAGCAGACGACCGATGCGAGTGCCTTTGCTAACAGCACGACATCGTCTGCAGCGCCTCTCTTGGCTCATGGTCATATCGCTTGTACCCTAGACTACTGGAAACCCGTGGCCTGGTCAGACAAGCCCCGATTTCAGTTGGGAAGACCTGATACTAGGGTTCGAGTTTGACGCAGATACCACGAAACCATGGACACGGGTTGTCAACAAGGCACTGCGCAAGCTGGTGGTGGCTCCATAATGTCATGGGCTGACTTTACATGGAATGGACTGCGTCCTTCGTTGTCTTGGGCTGCTTGGAGACCATTTTCAGTCATTCGTGGATTTCATATTCCCAAACAACGATGGAGTTTTTATGAACGAAAATGCGCCATGTCCTTTGGCCACAATTGCTCGCAAATTTGTTTGATGAATATTGTGGACAGTTTGAGCGAATGATTTGGCCACCCAGATCGCCCGACATGATTTCGCCGAACATTTATGGCACATAATCGAGAGGTCAGTTCGTGCACAAAATCTTGCACCGGCAACACTTTTGCACTTATGAGCGGCTATACAGGCAGTAGGGCTCAATATTTCTGCAGGGGACTTCCAACGACTTGTTGAGTCCATGTCACGTCGAGTTGGTGCACTACGCCGGGAAAACGGAGCTCCGACACGATATTAGGAGGTCTCCCAGGACTTTTGTCATCTCATTGTATGTCACGTATTTACTCGAGACTGGAAAGAGGTTATGCTCTTCGTCCAGTTTTAAAAACAATTTCTATATGTTAGCTACATTTGGTATGCAGCATTGTAGGACCTAAAACGCACCAAGTGTAATTTGATTACATTTTCTCCCGCAAAGTTTTCAAACTATGAGCTGCATTTTACTTAATTTCCAGGTATCGCAATAACTATGGGCAATAACAAGAAAAATTAGTTCATTATCAAGCTGTGATATTAGCCCGTAAGATGCAAAAAGATCAGTATTTTTAACGAACAGTGCCCTCAAAATCGAATGAGAAAGATTGTATAACGCAGAACACACGCGATTACTAAAACAGTGGTTTTTAATTTTTTGTACGAAAAGCAAAAATTTTACCGAGTAACTAACTATAGAGACGGATATGGCACGTGTGACGGGACAAAAGTTCTCGAGTGCCTTCACGGATTCTTGGTCGCTTCCACGTATTAACTTAAAGTTTGGAAAGTCGTTTTTACTTGAAGAATGGTTGTAAATGTAATAATCATCCGTAACTAAAGTATTTGTGTGTTAAGTTGTTGAAGCCGGCCGAAGTGGCCGTGCGGTTAAAGGCGCTGCAGTCTGGAACCGCAAGACCGCTACGGTCGCAGGTTCGAATCCTGCCTCGGGCATGGATGTTTGTGATGTCCTTAGGTTAGTTAGGTTTAACTAGTTCTAAGTTCTAGGGGACTAATGACCTCAGCAGTTGAGTCCCATAGTGCTCAGAGCCATTTGAACCATTTTTTGTTAAGTTGTTGTGAAAGAGGCAGGAAACGTCCACAATTGACAGTTAGAGCAAGTCGCGGCTAAGACTCTCCACACGCCGGCAATAGAAGCTAACTACTGTCCGCGTCAGAGATACCATCCCACCCAGCTGGCCACTGTTCGATGCAGCCTAGGCCGTAGAAGAATAAATAGTTAATTGTTTAAAGCAATGGAATCGTGAAATGAATGTCAAACATTGGTTCCCCTATGGTTGGTGGATGTTAGAAGTTCAGTCCTACACAAGATCCCTACGCAAGAATTGGTCTGTGAAAGCTCTAGTAAGATGTCACGTATAACAGCCACGTAGGGAAAGAAAATTGATAGTGGCTCTAGTCGCGATCGCGAATATCGTCACTAAGTTTGAATGGAGATATAAGTTTTGAGTTTCATCGGATTATGGATCACTAAGTTAGTGTGATCAGTTTTTGTAGATGAGGTCTGCTGTTTGTCTGCTTTGAGTTTATGCTGTTTCGTAAGAAAAATTTAGGGTACGCTGAGGCCAATTAATGTGAGATTGTCCTGGTTGTAAGATCTGGAAAGGTTCAGCTACAACATTGTACTTGGTAAATGTGTCAGCTGTCGCTGGCAGAGCGTAAATACAATTTATTCGTGCTGAGGAAAAGTTACGCTCGATTTGAGGAAGCTGAGTTCTATATTTGGAGAATATTTCTGCTCATAAGAATCACAGTCAGTCACGGAACAGGACTATTAGTGCGATTAATGATTTTGCTGGTGTGAAAAAAAAGGTTCAAGTGCTTCTAAGTAATATGCGACTTAACATATGAGGTCATCAGTCCCCTAGACTTAGAACTACTTAAACCTAACTAACCTAAGGACATCACACACATCCATGCCCGAGGCAGGATTCGATACTGCGACCGTAGCAGCAGCGCGGTTCCAGATTGAAACGCCTAGAACCGCTCGGCCACAGAGGCCGGCCCTGGTGTGCACAGGTCTTTGAAAGTCGTTGTGGTTGCATTTAGTGGTTTATAGAGGAACGCACGCTCTAAGGTAATCGAGCGTTTGCGATAATTTTGTAGTTGGTGTAATAACGCCCACTCTAGGATAATTGAGTGCTGAGAGGCTGTGTTTATTGAGGTTTTAGCACGCAGTATTGTGACAGTGGCGTATCGTATGTGATTTATGCACCGTTGAATTAATACGCCGGTGGGTAACCAGAATCTGCACGGTTTACATTGAAAGAGCACAGCTATTGTTGTCGGTAAATTAGTAACTTAGACTGTGGGTATAATTTTGTACACTAGGGGAACCAAATGACGTAAAACTACGATATTCCATTGCTCGGTAGGGTGATGAGTGACAGTAAATTAGGGACTGATAGTGGAAACATGAAAGCCAACGTCTGAAGAGGATGAGCCTTCCTTATAATTTTAAATTTAGTACAAAAGTGCTGGGGACACATAGGCTTCCTGTTTTAATTTTTTTTCTTTCCTAGTTTCCGATTTGTGTCATTCACGACAGAGAAACAAAGAAAGCAGTTTGTCATACTTACATTTCAATAACGATTAAAGTTCAGTAAATATTAGAAAAGGTTTTAATTAGAATTCCACTGAGATGTATAAAAGGAAATAATTACTCTCATAATAAATAGGTTATTGTAAGGTTTTAAACAGATAAAGATAATAAAAGGTATAATAAGAAAGAGAGACATAATATCGTCGAACTTAATATTATCGCAGAGGTAGCTATCGCTGTATCGCTGGTTTATAGTGAAATGATAACTTTGATTGCTACGATCTGAATTCTCGTAAAAAGAGACGAGTTGGCAGTTAATGTTTGAGAGATTTTATTAAAATTGTACTAACCGTAAATAAGATTAGTAGTAGCTACGGTAAATACATGTGTTGATGTGCATTGTGTTTTTCGCAGTAATTTGACGCTCTCCGCTGTACAGCATCTTACCGATCGATAGCATTGTTTTAAGATAAATAACCAGCAGTAGTCTTAATCATCACTTATTAAACGTCTTAAAGAGATGGAATAGTAAATACTGTAATTGATAACATCACAGCACGCGTCACATTACGTGTATATGATTCCCGTAAGAGTTACTGGATTACTGATTTCCTTAGCAACGTACTATACGACTGAATAAGAGATCGTGTTTAAATGCCATTTTAAAGTGCCGTAGGCACAAAATTTCAGTCAGTTCACATTTTCTGTCAGGGATAATACAAACGCTGACGATTAATAACTTTTCACCACTTTCCGCGTGTAGTAATATTATTGACGAGCATAGTAAATTGGGCCGGCCGCGGTGGTCTCGCGGTTCTAGACGCGCAGTCCGGAACCGTGGGACTGCTACGGTCGCAGGTTCGAATCCTGCCTCGGGCATGGATGTGTGTGATGTCCTTAGGCTAGTTAGGTTTAATTAGTTCTAAGTTCTAGGGGACTGATAACCACAGCAGTTGAGTCCCATAGTGCTCAGAGCCATTTGAACCATTTGAACCATAGTAAATTGGATTTAGATGGTTCAAATGGCTCTGAGCACTATGGGACTCAACTGCTGAGGTCATTAGTCCCCTAGAACTTAGAACTAGTTAAACCTAACTAACCTAAGGACATCACAAACATCCATGCCCGAGGCAGGATTCGAACCTGCGACCGTAGCGGTCCTGCGGTTCCAGACTGCAGCGCCTTTAACCGCACGGCCACTTCGGCCGGCAATTGGATTTAGAGTAGCTGACACTATATGCACGTATTAGTGGCACACACCTGAGTTCTTCTGACATACAATAGCAGATTCGTCGTTTGCGTGCAGCCGCTAGAACGAATACGTAAGTAACAACACTGGGTTAAAATTTAACGTTTTATTAGTACTGGAAATGAAGTGTAGCTAATTTTAAAGGCGGGCTGTGTCATTTGAACAGACTAGCGTAACATCTGACCACGCCACTCGATGTATGGAAGAGTACACACTGCTTCACCTACACATTGCTTCACCAACAAAGGCACTTCGGATGAACCTAAATTTCCTTCCCGTGTAACATACGATACAGCTGTGTGGAGTAATCGGCACTCCATGTTGTGTCCAGCCATACGTCGGAGAATCGTATCGGTGTAGCATCGCCGTCGCCCCAGTGCGAAACAGTTTTAATTGTTTCTACGCCCTCCGCGGGTTGCTTCTGCGTGGTATCACGATTTGCCTCGCGTATCGTATCGCCTCAGTGAGAAACGCGCCTTTTAGAGTTTAACGCCCAGGAAAGAAATCGACCGCCTGCTACTCAAAAGGAATCATACTGGCACTTCTCTCAAGCGAGTTGGGGGAAATTATGGAACACCTCAATGTGGATGCGCCGACGGCCACCTGAATTGCCGTCATCCCAAACACTAGTCAAGTGTTGTAGCGCTGCGATGCATCACCTTGTTGCTATCAGAAACAGCTGGCGTCAAAGGATCATGCAACAGACTACTAGTCGAATCTTTCAACATCTGTGAAAGGTAATTCATTGAGTGTAAATTGATTAACAAACGAATTCAAGCAGTGGAGAAGCACAAGGATGAAATTTATGAGGACGAAGAGGCTACCAGATTCCGTAACTCGACTCAAAGTAACATAATTTATCGAATGAGTGACGACCGACATTATTCGCATCTAGGTACCTGACGTTAAAGAATGATGTGTATTATAGACACGTACCTAACAACAGTACTACAAATGAAGTGCTTACGGTTTTCACCGACATTTTTTCATAACATATCTTTACTGTTCCCAGCACAGTTAATGTTCATTAGAACTTTACTTAAAGTACCAATATAAAACAGCAGAGCTCATATCGAGTTACCATGCACACCCATCCTGATCTATGTAAAAAAGCTACGGCTGCTGCAAAAAGTGAGCGTTCTTCTTCCAAGCAAAAACATTTTTTAAAAAAATATTACATTCTACAACGAATCAGGCATGATTATCCAGTTTAGCAGTGATATCAATAGCAGAAGGTTAACGTAAATGATCGAGGGGTTCTTGGCTGGTATACATCTAAATAGAAAATGAAAAAAAAAACAAGAATTAGTGATTGTTCTAAAATAATTGATCGTTTTATACATACAAGTACAATAAACTTATTTAAGGAATTATTGATTTATGGGCATAGTCAGTTCTCCAGGGCATATTTCTGTGCCTTACGTTTCGTCTTCCAATGGCGGAAATATCTTAAAATTCTGTAACGACTCAGAAAGCAATTTCAAACTTAAGCAAGTTCAGCAAGCTGAACTGTTTAAGACTTCAGAGTAGCGCCAACATGTGTTATGGAACTTGTAGTGGGGAGTTTGCTTGTTTAGTACTAAGGCCCACAACCTGTACAGTTTCAATCCTTCAAAAGCACAAAAACAACTTTTACAGAAAAGAAAAAGAATAGAAATGAGACAAGCTGTTGTGCCTTAGTACTAAATAAACAGCGTCAATTTCTCGCTACAAGTTCCAAAACACATCCGCACGACTCCAAGATCTCAGTCAACGTCTGTGACGTTACGACCCGACTGATGTATGGAAACCTATAAACAGTTCGGCTTTCTGAGGCTGTTTAAGTTTGAAGCTGCAACCTGATTCTTTATAGCCTCTGGTGTTGTGTCCGGCATTGTGAAATCGAGCATTGGCCACAAAAGCGTGTTTTGGACCACAGCCTAATGCCCATAAACCAAAAAACAGCAAAGGCGCAAATACTGCCCGTGTAAAGCTACGCTGTATGAACATTTAAGTAAGACAAGAATATTAGAACACTACGCACATAGGCTACAGTAGCAGTTTACATTTTTGTTTAGACATTTAAACCTAACGTACTTTATTGAAATTATCTATTCGTTCTTGTTTTATCTTCCAGTGCAATTTTTCATATTATTCCAGGTTTTTGTGAGATTATTCAGTGTTGTAATTAATTAATTTTTTATATTTCTTTAAATACTGATCATAAGAAGACTGTGTCAGTAGTTAAACGCAGATTCTCAAAAGAAACAGTTTACACTGAGGTAACAAATATCACGGGGCAGATATATGCACACATACAGATGGCGGTACTACCGCGCATACAAGGTATAAAAGTGCGGTGCATTGACGGAGATGTGATTTGTTCTCAGAAGATACGCGTGAGAAGTTTTTGAGACGCGCTTACGGCGGCACAAAGGGAATAAACAGGCTTTGAAAGCGGAATGGTTGTTGGAGCTACACACAGGGGATATTTCATATCGAAAATCGGTAACGGATTCAATATTCCGAGATCCACAGTGTCAAGAGTGTTTCGAGAATACCAAACTTCAGGCATTACCTCTCACCACGGACAACGCAGCGGCCGATGGCCTTCACTTAACGACCGAGAGCAGCGGTATTTGGGTAGAGTTGTCAGTGCTAATAGACAAGCAGCACTGCGTGAAATGAGCGCAGAAATCAATGTGGTACGTGCGGGCGTACGTATCCGTTAGCACAGTGCTGCGAAATTTGGCGTTAATAGACTACGACAGTAGACAATCGACGAGAGTGCCTTTGCTAACAGCGCAACACCACATACCCCTTCTCTCCTGGCTCATGACCGTATCGGTTGGACCCTATACGACTGGAAAATCGTGGCCTGGTCAGATGAGTCCCGAGTTCAGTTGGTAAGAGCTGACGGTAGGGTTCAAAAGTGTGGCGCAGATTCAACGAAGCCATGGATCCAGGTTGTGAACAAGGCACTGTGCAAGCTGGTGGTGGCTCCATAATGGTTTACCCTCTTTGGAATGGTTCCTCTGGTCCAACTGAACCGACCATTGATTGGAAATGGTTATTTTCGGCGACCTGGAGACCATCTGCAGCCATTCTCAGCGATGAAATCGATGTGCCATATTACCCCACCACAACTGTTCGCGATTGGTTTGAAGAAAATTCTGGACATTTCGAGCGATGGATTTGGCTTACCAATCGCCCGACATAAATCCCATCGAACATTTAGGGGATGCAATAGAGAGGTCAGCTCGTGCAGAAAATCCTGCACCGACAACATTTCGCAATTATGGGCGGCTATAGAGGCAGCATGGCTCAATATTCTGCAGGGGACTTAACGACTTGTGGAGTCCATGTCACGTCGAGTTCCTGCATTACGCCGGGCAAAAGGAGGTCCGACACGATATTAGGAGACATCCCATGACTTTCGTCACCTCATTGTATCTCACATATTTACTCGAGACTGGAAAGAGGTATGGCTCTCCTTCCAGCACTAAAAATAATTTCGATATGTTAGATATATTTGGTATGCAGAGATGTAGGATCTAAAAAGCACCAAACGTAACCTGACTACATTTTTTCCTGCAAAGTTTTCAAACTATGCGCTGGATTTTACTTCATTTCGAAGTATCAGAAGAGCTATGGGTAGTAGCAAAGAGGTTCAAAATGGCTCTGAGCACTATGGGACTTAAGATATGTGGTCATCAGTCCCCTAGAACGTAGAACTACTTAAACCTAACTAACCTAAGGACATCACACACATCCATGCCCGAGGCAGGATTCGAACCTGCGACCGTAGCAGTCACGCGGTTCCGGACTGAGCGCCTAGAACCGCTAGACCACCGCGGCCGGCAGTAGCAAAGAGGAAATCAGTTCATTACCAAGTTGTGATATCAGGCCATAAGATGCATAAAGATCAATTTTTTTCCTAATAGTTTCCTCAATATCGAATGAGAAAGACTGCATAACGGAGAACACACCCGAAACCCAAAACAGCGGTTTTTGACTGAAAAGAAAAAAATTACCGAGGAAGTAACTACAGAGACGGATATAGAATTGCTCCATCTACATAAATCAGTTTTTTTAACAGTAGATGATTTGAAATTTTCCTTCTTGTATAACATACGATACAACTGTGTGGAGCAAGCGGCACTCCATGTTGCACCCAGCGATACGATAGAGAATCACATCGGTGTAGTGTTCCTGTCATCCCTACGTTTCTAAGTGCTACACCAATGGACCTCAGAATACTGAATCCGGTACCGATTTTCGAAATGAAATATCCCCTGTGTGTAGCTCCAACAACCATTCCGCTTTCAAAGCCTGTTTATACAACGTACGAACCAGCTAATTCAACTATGTTTCTAAGTGCTACACCAATGAGGGTTGCTTCTGTGTCATATCCCAAGTGACATCGCATATGGCATTGCATAGTGTATCACCTCAACAAGAACTGCACATTTTCGGGTGTAAGGTCCTGTCGCCGACAAGGTCATTATAGACAGATTGCCAACACAGTTAAGGGAAGCGTGGGTAAGAAAATCGACCGCAACCTTTTAAAGGAATTAGCGACATTTGCCTCAAACGATTTGGGAACAAATCACGGAACACCACGGTCTGGATGGGCGGACGGGGATGTGAATCGCCATCCTCCAGTCTCGTGTCCTAGCACTGCAACGTATCATCCTGTTGCTGACAGAAATATCTAGCATCAAAAGATCATACGACAGACTACTTATCGAATCTTTCTACAATTTTGAGAGGTAATTCATCGAGAGTAAATTGATTAACAGACGAATTAAAGCAGTGGAGAAGCACTTCGACGAGCTTTGCGAGAACGAAATGTTGAAATAAACGTAAGTGGACTTAAAGTAATACTTTAACAGATTGACATTAATCGCGGCTAATTATGTGGTTTTAAAGAGGGATGTATGTTATAGATGTGTGCGTAACGAAGAGATAGAAAGTGAAGCACTTGCATGTTTCAATGACCTTTTGTCACGACATTCCTCTTCAGCACAGTTAATGTTGATTAGATGTTTACTTAAAGCACAAATGTAAAAAAAAGGTTGTTATACAAGTCTCAGCTGAACTAAGTTCAGTTACCCTGATGTACGCACATCTGTCCTGACCTATCCTACCAAAAGCTACGGCTGTTGCAAAAAGTAAGCATTATTTTCCAAGATAAAAGCGTTTTTTATAAAATATTTCGTTCTACAGTCAGTCAGGCATGTTTACCAAGTTTGGAAAAACAACCCCAGATGAGGTCTCCCGGCCTGTAGTGACATCCAGTTTGGCAGTGGTATCAACAGCAGAAGGTCGGCGCGGTTGGTCACAGGCTTTTTTGCCGATGAGAGAGTCTTAACAAAAACCTTGAGACATCATAACTAACAGAACTGGAAGCAAGACGTGTATACATTTATGTAGAAAATGGTGGAGCATGAATAAATTTCCTGTACATTACGTCTATAATCACAATTTTTTGTCATCAGACTACCGGTTTCGGTCTATAATGACCACCTCCAGTTCTGTTTTGTAAAAACACGTAATAATATACTGAAGCCGTAGTCACATTGTCAAATGTTAACACATCAAATCCGCACCAGCATTGTCAAATATATAAAACCCAAATGGCTCTAAGCACTGCCGGAAGGGTGGCCGAGAGGTTCTAGGCGCTACATTCTGAAACGGAGCGACCGCTACGGTCGCAGGTTCGAATTCTGCCTCGGGCATAGATGTGTGTGATGTCCTTAGGTTAATTAGGTTTAACTTGTTCTAAGTTCTAGGGGACTGATGACCTCAGATGTTAAGTCCCATAGTGCTCAGAGCCATTTGAACCATTTGCCTCTAAGCACTATGGGACGCAACATCTGAGGTCATCATCCCCTTAGACTTAGAACTACTTAAACCTAACTAACCTAAGGACATCACACACATCCCTGCCCGAGGCAATATTCGAACCTGCGACAGTAGCAGCAGCGCGGTTCCGGACTGAAGCGCCTAGAACCGCTCGGCCACAGTGGCCGTCGTCAAAAAAAAAAAAAAATAGTGTTATGCCCTTGAAGAGCGCATTCAGACTAAACTTCGTGTCCATTTCCCTGCTGTTTTCTCTTTAAGTTCTGTCCAAACTTCCCTCATTCGTGTGATGTATTTCTGCTTCCTTTCTTCGGCCCACATTAGGTTCTGTGTTCTCTTCGGCTTCTCTTATTTGACGATGCCACTATGGTTCCAGTATTTTTATAAAACAGAACTGAAGATGGTCATTATAGACCGAAACCGGTAGTCTGATGACAAAACATTTGTGACCATAGACGTAAAGTAAACGAAATCGATTCTATATTCGGGTCACTGTTTTATTCGCGACCATGTCGCAGCTTGTGAAAAGAGCATGAAATGTTGACTTTTCTAAGGTAACTGATTATTTTACACACAAGATCGAGGGAAACTTCATCTAACAAGGGAAGGCCGCCAATTGTGAAATTCAGATTCGATTCATACTGCGCACAATAACAGCTCATGGCCAGAGGTGTAATGTGGCAAAGCACCAAGATGCACTTCTCAGCCGTTGTCTAGAAAATAGACAGTTAAAAGATAAAAGAAACCGTTGCGGTGAAATACTCTCTGCGATTAATAATTTCCTACACCATCGTGGCGCAGCGGTAAGCGCTCGGGTTTGTAATCCGAAGGTCGCCGGATCGAATCTCGCGGCATGCAAATTTTTTATTATTTTTTTGTAATTCAAATGTGTACACACACACACACACACACACACACACACACACACACACACACACACACACACATATATATATATATATATATATATATATATATATATATATATATATATATAAAATTTCCGGCAATCAGTTGCAACAATTATGCATATAATAAGTTGTTGAAAGTCGTTTGTCGTGGAAAAATAATACTTGAAGTAAAACATAATATCACAAATAATATTCAAGTGGATACAATTTATTGAAAAGTTCGGTATACACTCGCACATAATTAACGATTAGTGACCAGAAGTAGCTGGAGTATCGCACGAACCAGAGTGATAGTTATCATAGAAACATGGAAAGCAGAAAACAGCACGACATCGAGCGCATCTGATAAACGATGCGTTTTTACAAGAACAATTGTTTTTCAAATTATCTGTTGGGAAACACACCTGATTGACATTCTGAAAAATTGTTCCATCGTTCGTCAGGTTTGATGCATACCACGCGTATCGTATCATATCGGCAAAAATCGGAGAAGACAATTGGTGGACGATGGATTGGATTTTTATACAATCGTCTCTGGAGTTGATGTCACGGTTTCGCTCGATTAAAAAAGCGCAATTTTGAAGGCGCTTGATCAAATTTTTTACCTGCCGGTAAAAATACACGTCACACGGTTGGAAGAGAGGAGTGCACTTTGGAGGAATGACTTTTATAGTGCACGTTGGTAACTTCTTATCTTCCTGGAACATCTCATCGTATAATGCCGGGTTCGTTTGCCAACCCCAAGAGTCGATCAGAAGGAGAAATTCTTTCTTTTGTACATATGGTTGCAAAGCATTACGCAAGAAGTCCATGAACAAACCCGTTGTTAGTTTACCAGATTTGGTATACTTCTTGGCGTACTCGCCGACTGTCTTCTGCACTCTGGGTCCAAACGTACCTGTGGACTCTTGGAGGCATACGAAAACAAGTGGCAAGACTCGTCCAGACATCGTGATTGAATATTGTGCCGTATACGAATGCGTCACCTTGTTCATGTCGTGTCGTGTTACCAGGACAGCCTTTGTGTGTGTGTGTGTGTGTGTGTGCGTGTGTGTGTATACATTTGTATTTCAAAAAACAAATAATAAAAAAAAAAATTGGATGGCGCGAGATTCGATCCGGCGACCTTCGGATTACGAACCCGAGCGCTTACCGCTGCGCCATGACGTTGTAGGAAATTATTAATCGTAGAGAGTATTTCTCCGCAGCGGTTTCTTTTAACTGTGTATTTTCTCGACAACGGCTGAGAAGTGCATCTTGGTGCTTTGCCACATTACACCTCTGGCCATGAGCTGTTATTATGCGCAGTATGAATCGAATCTGAATTTCACAATTGGCGGCCTCCCCTTGTAAGTAATTTTTGTTTTATGGACATTAGGACGTTCTCCGAGGCCTAACGATTCATTTCCTAATGCTGGAAACATCATCAGAGGCTGTGCACATCTACAACTACATCTACACTCCTGGAAATGGAAAAAAGAACACATTGAAACCGGTGTGTCAGACCTACCATACTTGCTCCGGACACTGCGAGAGGGCTGTACAAGCAATGATCACACGCACGGCACAGCGGACACACCAGGAACCGCGGTGTTGGCCGTCGAATGGCGCTAGCTGCGCAGCATTTGTGCACCGCCGCCGTCAGTGTCAGCCAGTTTGCCGTGGCATACGGAGCTCCATCGCAGTCTTTAACACTGGTAGCATGCCGCGACAGCGTGGACGTGAACCGTATGTGCAGTTGACGGACTTTGAGCGAGGGCGTATAGTGGGCATGCGGGAGGCCGGGTGGACGTACCGCCGAATTGCTCAACACGTGGGGCGTGAGGTCTCCACAGTACATCGATGTTGTCGCCAGTGGTCGGCGGAAGGTGCACGTGCCCGTCGACCTGGGACCGGACCGCAGCGACGCACGGATGCACGCCAAGACCGTAGGATCCTACGCAGTGCCGTAGGGGACCGCACCGCCACTTCCCAGCAAATTAGGGACACTGTTGCTCCTGGGGTATCGGCGAGGACCATTCGCAACCGTCTCCATGAAGCTGGGCTACGGTCCCCCACACCGTTAGGCCGTCTTCCGCTCACGCCCCAACATCGTGCAGCCCGCCTCCAGTGGTGTCGCGACAGGCGTGAATGGAGGGACGAATGGAGACGTGTCGTCTTCAGCGATGAGAGTCGCTTCAGCCTTGGTGCCAATGATGGTCGTATGCGTGTTTGGCGCCGTGCAGGTGAGCGCCACAATCAGGACTGCAAAAGACCGAGGCACACAGGGCCAACACCCGGCATCATGGTGTGGGGAGCGATCTCCTACACTGGCCGTACACCACTGGTGATCGTCGAGGGGGGGACACTGAATAGTGCACGGTACATCCAAACCGTCATCGAACCCATCGTTCTACCATTCCTAGACCGGCAAGGGAACTTGCTGTTCCAACAGGACAATGCACGTCCGCATGTATCCCGTGCCACCCAACGTGCTCTAGAAGGTGTAAGTCAACTACCCTGGCCAGCAAGATCTGCGGATCTGTCCCCCATTGAGCATGTTTGGGACTGGATGAAGCGTCGTCTCACGCGGTCTGCACGTCCAGCACGAACGCTGGTCCAACTGAGGCGCCAGGTGGAAATGGCATGGCAAGCCGTTCCACAGGACTACATCCAGCATCTCTACGATCGTCTCCATGGGAGAATAGCAGCCTGCATTGCTGCGAAAGGTGGATATACACTGTACTAGTGCCGACATTGTGCATGCTCTGTTGCCTGTGTCTATGTGCCTGTGGTTCTGTCAGTGTGATCATGTGATGTATCTGACCCCAGGAATGTGTCAATAAAGTTTCCCCTTCCTGGGACAATGAATTCACGGTGTTCTTATTTCAATTTCCAGGAGTGTATATGAATACTCTGCAAATTACATTTAAGTGCCTTGCAGAGGGTTCATCGAACCATCTTCACAATTCTCTGTTATTCCAATCTTGTATAGCATGCGGAAAGAATGAACACCTATATCTTTCCGTACGAGCTCTGATCTCCCTAATTTTATCACGGTGATCGTTTCTCCCTATGTAAGTCGGTGTCAACAAAATATTATGCATTCGGAGCAGAATGTTGGTGGTTGGAATTTCGTGAGAAGATTCTGTCGCAAGAAAAACGGCTTTGTTTTAATGATGACCACCCCGAATCCTGTATCATTTCAGTGTTTATCCCTCCCCTATTTCGTGATAATACAAAACGTGCTTTCCATATTTGTACTCCGTCAATCCTATCTCGTAAGGATCCCACACTGCGAAGGATCCCACACTGCGCAACAGTATTCTAAAAGAGGACGGACAAGCGTATTGTCGGCAGTCTCTTTAGTAGATTTGTTACATTTCCTAAGTGTACGGCCAACAAAATGCAGTCTTTGGTTAGCCTTCCCCCAAAACATTTTCTGTGTGTTCCTTCCAATTTAGGTTGTTCTTAAATGTAATTTCTAGGTATTTAGTTGAATTAACGGCCGTTAGATTTGACTGATTTGTCGTGTAACCGAAGTTTAACACATTCCTTTTAGCACTCATATGGATGACCTCACACTTTTCGTTATTTAGGGTCAACTGCCAATTTTCGCACCATACAGATATCCATACAGATATCTTTTCATTATCGTTTTGCAATTTGTTTTGCTCTTCTGATGACTTTATTAGTCGATATACGACAGCGGGCCTATACGACAGAGGGCCTATAACACTACCTTGGGGAACGCCAGAAATCAGTTCTGTTTTACTCGACGACTTTCCATCAATTACTACGAACTGTGACCTCTCTGAGAGGAAATCACGAATCCAGTCACATAGCTGAGAGGGTATTCCATAAGCACACAATTTCACTTCAAGCCACTTGTGTGTGTTCCAAAATTCTGCTGCATATCAACGTTAATGATATGGGCCTGTAATTTAGGGATTACTCCTACTACCTTTCTTGTATATTGGTGTGACCTGTGCAACTTTCCGTCGGCCGGGGTGGCCGAGCGGTTCTAGGCGCTACAGTCTGGAACCGCGCGACCGCTACGGTTGCAGGTTCGAATCCTGCCTCGGGCATGAATGTGTGTGATGTCCTTAGGTTAGTTAGGTTTAAGTAGTTCTAAGTCCTAGGGGACTGATGACCTCAGATGTTAAGTCCCATAGTGCTCAGAGTCATTTGAACCATTTGAACAAATTTCGGTTTGTATCATAAATCCAATATTGCAATAGCTTCCGCGTCAAATAGTGTATACAGGCCTGTCAATTTAACGGTAAACTGCTCTTTCGCTACTTTCATTGACGAAAGCCGCCATACTTTTACTCATGGGTCTTCTGAAAAAAATTTTTGGTGAAATGTGGTAAGCAGCACCCTGAGGAGAGCTTTCAGCAGTTTGCAAGGTAAAGAATAATAACAATAAAAAATAAATAAGAAAGGTGAATACATGCACTTGTTATTTGTGTACATGATGCAGATTCCGGTTTCAGTGGCGGTGTGTGAGGCAGAACATACGTTTTGGAAATACGGAAATTCAATCTGGGATGGACTACCAGTATAACACAGCGAGTGTATCCTCAAAGCAGATAAAAAGATTCTGAAAGTGACCAGTCAAGAAGACACTTTTGAATATAAATTTCAAAGCGTATGAAACATCTCTCCCCCCATGAACCATGGACCTTGCCGTTGGTGGGGAGGCTTGCGTGCTTCAACGATACAGATAGCCGTACCGTAGGTGCAACCACAACGGAGGGGTATCGGTTGAGAGGCCAGACAAACGTGTGGTTCCTGAAGAGAGGCAGCAGCCTTTTCAGTAGTTGCAGGGGCAACAGTCTGGATGACTGACTGATATGGCTTTGTAACATTAACCAAAATGGCCTTGCTGTTCTGGTACTGCGAACGGCTGAAAGCAATGGGAAACTACAGCCGTAATTTTTCCAGAGGGCATGCAGCTTTACTGTATGATTAAATGATGATGGCGTCCTCTTGGGTAAAATATTCCGGAGGTAAAATACTCCCCCATTCGGATCTCCGGGCGGGGACTACTCAAGAGGACGTTATTATCAGGAGAAAGAAAACTGGCGTTCTACGGATCGGAGCGTGGAATGTCAGATCCCTTAATCGGGCACGTAAGTTAGAAAATTTAAAAAGGGAAATGGATAGGTTAAAGTTAGATATAGTGGGAATTAGTGGATTTCGGTTGCAGGAGGAACAAGACTTCTGGTCAGGTGAATACAGGGTTATAAATACAAAATCAAATAGGGGTAATGCAGGAGTGGGTTTAATAATGAATAAAAAAATAGGTGTACAGGTAAGCTACTACAAACAGCATAGTGAACGCATTATTGTGGCCAAGATAGATACGAAGCCCACACCTACTACAGTAGTACAAGTTTATATGCCAACTAGCTCTGCAGATCACGAAGAAATTGATGAAATGTATGATGAAATAAAAGAAATTATTCAGGTAGTGAAGGGAGACGAAAATTTAATAGCCATGGGTGACTGGAATTCATCAGTAGGAAAAGGGAAACATAGTAGGTGAATATGGATTGGGGCTAAGAAATGAAAGGGAAGCCGCCTGGTAGAATTTTGCGCAGAGCATAACTTAATCATACCTAATACTTGGTTTAAGAATCATAAAAGAAGGTTGTATACATGGAAGAAACCCGGAGATACTAAAAGGTATCCGATAGATTTTATAATGGTAAGACAGAGATTTCGGAACCAGGTTTTAAATTGTAAGACATTTCCAGGGGCAGATGTGGACTCTGACCACAATCTATTGGTTATGAACTGTAGATTAAAACTGAAGAAACTGCAAAAAGGTGGGAATTTAAGGAGATGGGACCTGGCTAAACTGAAAGAACCAGAGATTGTACAGCGTTTCAGGGAGAGCATAACGGAACAATTGACAGGAATGGGGGAAAGAAATACAGTAGAAGAAGAATGGGTAGCTTTGAGAGATGAAGTAGTGAAGGCAGCAGAGGATCAGATAGGTAAAAAGACGAGGGCTAGTAGAAATCCTTGGATAACAGAAGAAATATTGAATTTAATTGATGAAAGGAGAAAATATAAAAATGCAGTAAACGAAGCAGGCAAAAAGGAATACAAACGTCTCAAAAATGATATTGACAGGAAGTACAAAATGGCTAAGCAGGGACGGCTAGAGGACAAATGTAACGATGTAGAGGCTTATCTCACTAGGGGTAAGGTAGATACTGCCTACAGGAAAATTAAAGAGACCTTTGGAGAAAGGAGAAGCACTTGCATGAATATCAAGAGCTTTGATGAAAACCCAGTTCTAAGCAAAGAAGGGAAAGCTGAAAGGTGGAAGGAGTATATAGAGGGCCTATACAAGGGCGATGTACTTGAGGACAGTATTATGGAAATGGAAGAGGATGTAGATGAAGATGAAATGGGAGATATGATATTGCGTGAAGAGTTTGACAGAGCACTGAAAGACCTGAGTCGAAACAAGGCTCCCGGAGCAGACAACATCCCATTAGAACTACTGACAACCTTGGGAGAGCCAGTCCTGACAAAACTCTACCATCTGGTGAGCAAGATGTATGAGACAGGCGAAATACCCTCAGACTTCAAGGAGACTATAATAATCCCAATCCCAAAGAAAGCAGGTGTTGACAGATGTGAAAATTACCGAACTATCAGTTTCATAAGACACAGCTGCAAAATACTAACGCGAATTATTTACAGACGAATGGAAAAACTAGTAGAAGCCGACCTCGGGGAAGATCAGTTTGGATTCCGTAGAAATGTTGGAACACGTGAGGCAATACTGACCCGACGACTTATCTTAGAAGAAAGATTAAGGAAAGGCAAACCTACGTTTCTAGCATTTGTAGACTTAGAGAAAGCTGTTGACAATGTTGACTGGAATACTTTCTTTCAAATTCTGAAGGTGGCAGGGGTAAAATACAGAGAGCGAAAGGCTATTTACAAATTGTACAGAAAGCAGATGGCAGTTATAAGAGTCGAGGGGCCTGAAAGGGAAGCAGTGGTTGGGAAGGGAGTGAGACAGGATTGTAGCCTATCCCCGATGTTATTCAATCTTTATATTGAGCAAGCAGTAAAGGAAAGAAAGAAAAATTCCGAGTAGGAATTAAAATCCATGGAGAAGAAATAAAAACTTTGAGGTTCGCCGATGACATTGTAATTCTGTCAGAGACAGCAAAGGACTTGGAAGAGCAGTTGAACGGAGTGGACAGTGTCTTGAAAGGAGGGTATAAGATGAACATCAACAAAAGCAAAACGAGGATATTGGAAAGTAGTCGAATTAAGTCGGGTGATGCTGAGGGAATTAGATTAGCAAATGACGCACTTAAAGTAGTAAAGGAGTTTTGCTATTTGGGGAGCAAAATAACTGATGATGGTCGAAGTAGAGAGGATATAAAATGTAGACTGGCAATGGCAAGGAAAGCGTTTCTGAAGAAGAGAAATTTGTTAACATCGAGTATTGATTTAAGTGTCAGGAAAGTCGTTTCTCAAAGTATTTGTATGGAGTGTAGCCATGTATGGAAGTGAAACGTGGACGATAAATAGCTTAGACAAGAAGAGAATAGAAGCTTTCGAAATGTGGTGCTACAGAAGAATGCTGAAGATTAGATGGGTTGATCACATAACTAATGAGGAGGTATTGAGTAGAATTGGGGAGAAGAGGAGCTTGTGGCACAACTTGACTAGAAGAAGAGATCGGTTGGTAGGACATGTTCTGAGACCTCGAGGGATCACCAATTTAGTATTGGAGGGCAGCGTGGAGGGTAAAAATTGTAGAGAGAGACCAAGAGGTGAATACACTAAACAGATTCAGAAGGATGTAGGTTGCAGTAGGTACTGGGAGATGAAGAAGCTTGCACAAGATAGAGTAGCATGGAGAGCTGCATCAAACCAGTCTCAGGACTGAAGACCACAACAACAACAACAACAACAATAAAACGTCTCTCTGTAAACTAAAACTAAACAGTTCTGAAAGAAAAAAATGCAAAGGAAATTAATATAAATAGCTGAAAATTGATATATTACTTTAAAAACTGGCATTTCAAATGTAACTGTTTTATCGGTTGCCCATTATTTGGAAAAGTTTTTGAGTAGTCATATCTACCAGTCATATTTCCACACTTTACAAGTACCAGATAAGAGACTCACTCACTTTTGCAAAAACTGCAACAACAGCCATACAAACTTACGAGAAATAGTGTAAAAGAATTAAGGATTTCGTAATTGCTGAGGGTTTCGCGGGCACCAGCAGTGGGGGGTAAATCTTTGACAACGCAAACCACTCGTGCTGGCGGAATGTCAGAAAAATCACTAAACGATCGTTGATCGAAGATGCCGATTCGAGTGTCAACAAGTGATGCTTCATTGAAGACTTTAATACAAAAAAATGGTTTAGTTTTGTAACTTCCAAGATATTATTAAATCTTGATTTTGAAGCGTCCCTGATCGTGCTGAAAATGAGTTGAGAGAATGTTTTTAAACGTATTCACAGGAGAAAATAATGTTTGGAATAATACATCTGTTAGGCGGTTCTCAGTTGTTACACTCTTCGGTGTTAACTGGCTGACAGCGTGCGCGAGGCGCGTTATGTCATTAACACGGAAGGCACGTCGTTATCCCTGAGCGAGACACCATAACGAGGGGAGTGCACTTCATCGCAGCTTTCCCCTAATGCAGGAAAAATACCCTCGTAACTTTCGCTTTTGTTACGTCGCTTGTTCTCTCGGGGGAAAACGTGTGTTCATCATACCGGCTGTAGCCTGCTGAACTGGAGGATATCCGGTGGCTTTTCTTTCATGTTTAGTACAGTCAAAAGTAATTGAGTTACAGACACCTGGTTAGTAGTGTGTAGTACCTACTTTCTCCCTGGTAACAGCACAGGCGGGTCGTTGCGTTGATGTAGCGAGGCACCGAAAGTTTTACGCAGTCATCCAGATCCTTACACACGAAACCGTCGGTCACAACTAATGATCATCGTTCGGTAGCAGAAGTGCCCATCTCGCTCTGTGGAGGTTCGAGTCCTCCATCGGGCATGGGTGTGTGTGTTTGTCCTTAGGATAATTTAGGTTAAGTAGTGTGTAAGCTTAAGGACTGATGACCTTAGCAGTTAAGTCCCATAAGATTTCGCACACATTTGAACATTTTCGCTCTGTGGTGTCCCGTACATGCTCAGTGGGCGTGAGGTCAGATGATATGGAGGGACATATGCATGCATACATACTCCACAAGTCACCGTACAGTGCGTGGCGAAGGGAACTCTATACCAATATCAGTCATCTCCTTTTCCACTCCCTAACAGAGAGGGAAAAACGATTGTCTGTATGCCTTAATATGAGCCCTAATTTCTCGTATCTTACCCTCGCAGTCCTTACTCGAAATGTTTGTTGGTAGCAGTGGAATCATTCTGCAATCAGCTTCAAATGCCAGTTCTGAAAATTTTCATAGTGTTCCTTGAAAAGAACGTCGCCTTCCCTCCAGGGATTCCCATTTGAGTTTCAGAAGCATCTCCGTGTTCCTTACATCATATTTGAACCTAACGGTAACAAATCTATCAGTTCGCATCTGAGTTGCTTTGATGTCTTCCTTTAATCCGACCTGGTGCGGATCCCAAACACATGAGCAGTACTCAAGAATAGATCGCACGAGCGTCCTATGTGTGGTCTCCTTTACAAATGAACCATATTTTCCCAAAATTCTCCCAATAAACCGAAGATGATCGTTTGGCATCCCTACCACAATCCTCAAACACTCATTTCATTTCATATTACATTGCAACGCCGCTCGGGGTAACCGAGCGGTCTAGGGCGCCTTGCCACGGTTCGCGCGGCTGCCCCCCCCCCTTCCCCCCTCCCTGCAGTTTTGCTGAGGTCATCCGTCCCTAATCTTACATACTACTTAATCTAACTTACGCTGACAACACACACATCCATGCCCGAGGGAGGACTCGAACCTCCGACAGGGAGGGGGGAGGGGGGAGGATCAGCCGCGCGAACCGTGGCAAGGCGCCCTAGACCGCTCGGCTACCCCGAGCGGCGTTGCAATGTAATATGAAATGAAATGAGCGTTTGAGGATTGTGGTAGGGATGCCAAACGATCATCTTCGGTTTATTGGGAGAATTTTGGGAAAATATGGTTCATTTGTAAAGGAGACCACACATAGGACGCTCGTGCGATCTATTCTTGAGTACTGCTCATGTGTTTGGGAGCAAACGGTCCCATAAGACCTTCCAACAAATTTCCATTTACATAGCAATGTCATGCCCAGGTATTTAAGCAATGTAACTGTGTCAAGCAGGACACTGCTAATGCTGTATTCTAATATTACGGACATGTTTTTCCTACTCAGCTGCATTAACTTACATTTTTCTACCTTGAAAGCTAGCTGCCATTCATCACACCAACTAGAAATTTTCTCGAAGTCATCTTGCAACCTCTAACAGTCACTCACCTTGGACATCTTCCTGTACACCAAAGCAGCATCAGCAAACAACTGCATATTGCTGCCCGCCCCTGTTAGCCAGATCATTTACAGGGTGACAATTATTGAACTATATGAAACAAAACTGTCATAACTTCTGGACCGTTTGGATAAGGACGTTCAAACTGCACAGTTGGCCGCTAAGCACGATGCGCATGTATGGTTTGGTTTAGCGACGAAGCCCATTTTTATTTGGGTGGGTTCGTCAATAAGCAAAATTGGCGCATTTGGGGGACTGAGAATACGCATTTTGCGATCGAGAAGTCTCTTCATGCTCGACGGGTGACTGTATGGTGCGCAATGTCCAGTCACGGAATAATCGGTGCGATATTCCTTGATGGCACGGTGATTATCGAACGGTACGTGAAGGTTTTGGAAGATGATTTCATCCCCATTATCCAAAGAGACCTGATTACGACAAGGTGTGGTTAATGCAAGACGGAGCTCGACCCCATCGAACCAGGAGAATGTTTAATGTCCTGGAGGAGCACTCTGGGGACCGCCTACTGGCTCTGGGGTACCCAGAAGTAACTGGCATGGGCCTCGATTGGCCGCCATATTCTCCGGATCTGAACACATGCGACTCCTTTTTGTGGGACTATATTAAATACAAGGCGTACAATAACCCCAAAACCACTGCTCAGCTGAGACTAGCTATTCAGAGGGTCATCGACAGCATCGATGTTCCGACACTTCAGCGAGTCATGCAGAATTTCGCTATTTGTCTGCGCTACAACATCACCAATGGTGGCAGGCATATCGAGCATGTCATAACCTAAATCCTAATATGTGTAGTGACGTTTAAGTGTTGAATAATTCCATCTCCAAACTTTTCTTTGGTTTCCATTAGCTGTTGATCAAAGTAAAGATTGTTAAAGATCAAGAATAGGATACAACACTGTCTTACTCCCTTCTCAACTACGGCTTTCCTTTCATATCCTTCGATTCTTATAACTTCTGTTCGAATTGCGAATTACCATTCGTTTTCTGTATTTTATCTCTGCTACCTTCAGATTTTCAAACAGTGTAGTCCAGCCAACATTCTCAAATGCTTTCTCTAAATCTGCAAATGATATAAATGTAGGTCTGTCTTTCTTCAGCCTTTCTTTTGGAGTGCCTCGCATGTTCCTGCATTTATTTCGAATCCAAACTGATCTTCTGCGAGGTCGGCTTCTATCAGTTATACCATTCTTTATACATAATTCGTGTCAATAAATATACTGATGTGTATGGTAAAACAGTAGGCTTTTGAAACATTCATCTGTGAGACAGTGCGTAAGACGTATCAGGTCGCCATTTTTCCCCATATAAATATATCCACTACCTATCCGAACGATACCCTGGTAGCAAGTGTGTTGCATCACATCAGATAGTTTTCATTGTCTTCGTACCCTAGCATCATCATGTAGTACTAGTCAGCAATCTCAGTGCGAGTAATTCGCACTCTATGCATAGCATGGTTGGCCACGCGTTGCTATTGTGCAGTATTGAATTGCCAAATGGTTTGCTGCACTTTTAGAATCCACCATACTCGACGGCGTCCCCTGTTATCAACTGACATCCAGGACGATTGGCGTTCAGTTCCCCGTCCATATATCCAGATTTAGTTTTTTCGCAGTTCCTCTGTCTAGAGACATATGCTCGGATACGAAATGCCTGTGTTAACAGTGTTCCTTGGAGACATGCATCCCGGTGACTACAGCCATTTTGAAATACATAAAATGTATTCGCAGTTGCGAATGCGAACCACCATCAGCTGCGTAAAGGAATGGTAATAGTGAAAATTTGTGCCTGATCGGGATTCGAACCAGCATTTCTCGTTTTACACGAGAGGTCCATTAACCGCATTTTTTTTATTTGGTCGTAGTGGACATCACATGACATCCGTTGAAGTTAGTTGTTGATCCCTTTACTCAGTTTTTTTTTCTTTTTTTTCCCCCCACAGAGACCAGCCAGCGCTCTGGCCGAACACGCTGAGCTACCGTGCCGGCTGTGGCTATCCGCCGGCCGGAGTGGCCAAGCGGTTCTAGGCGCTACAGTCCGGAACCGCGCGACCGCTACGGTCGCAGGTTCGAATCCTGCCTCGGGCATGGATGTGTGTGATGTCCTTAGGTTAGTTAGGTTTAAGTAGTTCTAAGTTCTAGGGGACTTATGACCTCAGCAGTTGAGTCCCATAGCGCTCAGAGCCATTTTTTTGTGGCTATCCCTGGACCGCTTACGGCCAGACCCAAACTTCCATATGTCATCGTTCCTCCGTCACACTCGTACACACTTTATGTAATTACCGTAAAGCAATTACATCCTGTGTGCAGTAGCACTGGTTGTGACGGAAAGACGAAGACATATGGAAGTTCGGGTCTGGCCGTAAGTCGTACCGGAACAGCCAAAGTGATTAAGGCGATCTCTCGTGTAAAGCGGTATATCCGATTTCGACTCCCGGTCCGGCACAAATTGTCATTATCATCATCCCCTTACACAGCTGATGGTTGTTCGTATTCGCAACTGCGAATACATTTCATGTGGAAGTGTCAGGATGGTTGCTTTTTTCTTCTTCTGTGCTTGGGCTCCGTCTCTAGTGAGTCTCGCTTCCTCTGTTTCTTTACATCAATTCTTTGTTGCCCAGGGCAGCTCTGACATCAAAGTTTTTCCTCAAATACCGGTACTCAAGGTACGTCCTATATACGGAGGCACAAAAAAAACTAAGAGCCTGAATTACTACGAGATGTGTCCTACACACCCACAAACTGGCCTCTATCAAATGCGGTGGTACTACTCGACCGTTACCTACATCTACACGACTGCTTTACAGTTCACACTTAAGTTCCTGGCAGACACTTAATCGAACCACCTTCAGGCTACATTTCTACCGTTCCACGCTCGAACAGCGCGCAGGTAACGCGAACAGTTAAATACTTCCGTGCGAGCTCAGATTTCTCTTATTTTATTACGATGATCATTTCTCCCTGTGTAGGGTGGGTGTCAACAAAATATTATTCTTGTGCGCGAGTATCATGTATGCTTCAAGTTCGAGATCTGGCGACGTCTTAGTCGCGAGACACGTCAAACTATCCCAACAAGAGCGCTCCGTCTCCAACACAGGAGCTTTACTGTTGAGCAAATTTGTATAAGATGTTCTGAATGTCTATTAGTTAGTGGTACCTTTTCTCCAAATCCGATTACATTTTGAAAAGTGACGCCTCCAGTGGGGAAAATTAGCTTGGGACTGAAGTTGCGGCGTCTTTTGCGTAGACGTAGTGTGATCGGCAATTCTGAGTTTCACAGACGAGAATAGAAATTTAAAGAATTACTGCATGATTTTGCCGGGGCACTTCTCTTTAATGATACCTGATGCGTCTTTCAAAATAGAATGTGCAGGGATTCAGTCCAAGCGGAAGTCATTTTTTGGCGCAGACTTGTTTTAGATCAAGCAGCAGGTTCATTAAAGTAGCAATGAGCCATATTGTCGCTCAGGAAACTAACGTACATTGGGCTCATCGTTAATGAAGACTTTAATTAAAGTATCTTATTTGAATATTAGTCCTCTTCAAAAAAAAATGGTTCAAATGGCTCTGAGCACTATTGCACTTAACTTCTGAGGTCATCAGTCCCCTAGAACTTGGAACTACTTAAACCTAACTAACCTAAGGACATCACACACATCCATGCCCGAGGCAGGATTCGAACCTGCGACTGTAACGGTCGCGCAGTTCCAGACTGAAGCGCCTAGAACCGCTCGGCCAATCCGGCCGGCCCTCTTCATAACAGGTTTAGTGGTTCAATGTACCGGCATTTCGCTAATTGTCAGACGAATGCTTTATCGGTACAACTTCATTTACGTTAGCTGATTCTTCCGTTGGTTCTTGATAGAACAACATTAGTGTAAACGAAAAGTACGATATTGCTTATGTTCTACAGTTTTAATTTACTGCGTTAACCGATTTTTCGGTTTGCAAGGCCATTATCAGACTAACTGACTATTGTCGCAAAAAAGTTACAATGAATGAATTTTATCCATAGTGGATGCTGTCGAACTCTGTGACTGTTCCTCTATAGGGTGCATAAAAATATCCGCTACCAGTCACAATAAACGGTTATTTATTTGTCACACGACCAGTTTCGGGCTAGCGCCCACCCTCAGGTGTTTATATGTTCATGTACATGTTTATACTGCTGGAGATCACTGTATACATACAAAAAAATTATTTGCTGGTGACTAAACAGATACAAGTGAGACAATTGTAAGTGGCAAGGCAGCATTTGACGAAAATATATCTGTACTTACATAAAGATGAAGCACTATCAATATAGTTATGCTGTGGTGACAATTCTGCCAATTTGTTACACACTTATTATCATTTTCACGTCCATATTTCAGTTTTATAAAGTTTAGCTGCATATTTCACTATTACGATGTGCATTCGTGAAATACACTATGTTTACATACAAACATGTGGGCTGTAGCCAAAGAACTTAGACATGACAGATGTAAAGATGTTGCTCATACAGAAATATGGTCAAAGAACTTAGTCACAGGAAGTGCAAGGGTGTTGCACACATAGAAACTTAAAAAGCTATTATAGACTGCGAGGTTCTTTTGGATGCACATTATGCAATTTTTTGGATCCACATTTTTGTCGGAGAACTTAGATCTAGGAAGTACAGGGATATTATATATATGAAATTACTAAAATCTATTACAAATTAAAAAAATGACAGCTAGAACTGTTTTGAGCCGCACTGTTGTCAGAGAACTTAGATCTAGGAAGCACAATGATGTTACACACATGAAATTTTGAAGACTATTACCAATTATACAATGACAGTTACTGCTTATGTTTATAATATGACTATTACAAATTACGATAATGACACTTGGACTCTTGTATGACTGCTAGATCGAATTTCCATGGAATATTACTTTCTTATTATGTCAGAAGATAATTAGTTTCTGTTTTTGAATATTTCATGAAATATGTGAAGATAAGATTTGTTTGCAAACTCCACTTGTTCGTTGAGAATAAGGTCTGGTCAGTCAGAGCTGTGGACATAAATTTCTAGCTCTTCAAGCAGATTAATTTCCTTTGATCACAGTGTGTAGTATTTGTAGGTTTCCTGTAATGGCTGTGGCTGAGTCACCATGGTCTTTTAGATGCATTGCGAAGGTGAATTTATCAAAATTATTTAGCCGGAAAGCATCCATATGCACACAGTATCTTATAGTGAAACTGCTTCCAGTTCGGCCTGTGTAGAACTGTGGGCAATTGTCACATAAAAGTTTGTAAATACCTGATTTGTGGTGGCACTGGTTATTTGTCTGACAGTTGTGGATGATGTGCTATTGTAGCTTGCTGGTAGTGCTGAAAGAAGTTTGAATACCAGTTTTCCGAAAGAGGTTGGCAATTTGGTATGAAATTTTGCCTATAAGTTACAATGTTTCTAAACAACACTGACAAAGATGTTGTACATGTATATTGAGGCACGAACACACTGTAAATGCCATCTCTGATACTGTGGTGGTAATGCACTTTAAGAGATAAAAATACTGAACAACAGATAAATATAAAGGGGACCATAAGGAAAAACATGAACACTGTACCCGAAAACTGCGCCTACATAGCAGTTTACATTAGTAGTAATGTAAAACTGTTACGTAGACACTGTTTCCCAGTTTAATGTTAATGTTTTTCCTGCTTGCTCATTTTATTTTTATTTATTGTTTCACTTAATACGTTTTTAATTGCATTACCACCACGCTGACAAAAATGTCATTCACTATGCGTTTGTGCCTCAATTAACTGTGCATGTTCAACATCTTTACAAACATTGTAACTTCTTTGTCGATAATAGTCAATTGAAGTCTGGTGATGGCCTTCTAAGCCGAAAATCGGTTAACGCAATAAATTAATCCTGTAAAACATAAGCAATATCGTACTTTTTTAAGCACCGCCGTTCTGCAGTAGACGGACGTTATTGACGAACTCTCTGACATTACACTACTTTAAAATATGCGGTTCTTGTTTGACATACACATGTCTTACATATACAAGACACAGTACATCAATAAATGGTACAACAACGGTACATTACAAACATCAAACGGCAAACAAAGGAGTTAACTTTAATATCATTAAGAACTCCCTAACACAACAGATCCAGTGGTTCAAGGTACCGGCATTTCGCTGAATGTCAGACGAATGCTTTATCGGTAAACTTTTCTTTATGTTAGCTGATTCTTCCGTCGGTTCTTGATAGAACAACACTAGTGTCAGAGACAGCAAAGGACTTTGAAGAGCAGTTGAACGGAATGGATAGTGTCTCGAAAGGGGGATATAAGATGAACATCAACAAAAGCAAAACAAGGATAATGGAATGTAGTCGAATTAAGTCGGGTGATGCTGGGGGAATTAGATTAGAAAACGACACACTTTAAGTAGTAAAGCAGTTTTGCTGTTTGGGGAGCAAAATAACTGATGGTCGAGGTAGAGAGGATATAAAATGTAGACTGGCAATGGCAAGCAAAGCGTTTCTGAAGAAGAGAAATTTGTTAACATCGAGTATAGATTTAAGTGTCGGGAAGTCGTTTCTGAAAGTATTTGTATGGAGCGTAGCCCTGTATGGAAGTGAAACATGGACGGTAAATAGTTTGGACAAGAAGAGAATAGAAGCTTTTGAAATGTGGTGTTACAGAAGAATGCTGAAGATTAGATGGGTAGATCACATAACTAATGAGGAGGTATTGAATAGAATTGGGGAAAAGAGGAGTTTGTGGCACAACTTGACAAGAATAAGGGATCGGTTGGTAGGACATGTTCTGAGGCATCAAAGGATCACCAATTTAGTATTGGAGGGCAGTGTAGAAGGTAAAAATCGTAGAGGGAGACCAAGAGATCAATACACTAAGCAGATTCAGAAGGATGTAGGTTGCAGTAAGTACTGGGAGATGAAGAAGCTTGCACAGGATAGAGTAGCATGGAGAGCTGCATCAAACCAGTCTCAGGACTGAAGACCACAACAACAACACAAAATCAAACACTTTATCTAACGTAAAGGATATTAACATTTAACAGTGTCGTTATTGAAAACTTTTCCTTAAGACAGTCAGAATTGGCTCACATTCTTCGCTGTAGCTTCTCGTCAGTTGAAGTTTATCTATCGCGACATACACCCAAAAGTGCTGCTCATTTCTTTCTCCGTTCGCCAGATTGTAAAATACGTGAGATAACAAATGTACGGGATACCTCCTAATGTCGTGCCGGACCTCTTTTTGCCCGGCGTAGTCGAGCAACACGACGTGGCATGGACTCGGCAAGTCGTTGGAAATCCCCTGCAGAAATTTTTAGCCATGCTGCCGCTGTAGCCGTCCATAGCTGGGGAAATACTGCCGGTGCAGGATCACGAACTGGCCTCTCAATTATGTCCTATAAATGTTCGATGGAATTGATGTCGAGCGATATGGATGGCCAAATCATTCGCTCGAATTGTCCGGAATTTTCTTTAAAGCAACCGTGAACAGTTGTGGCCCGGTGACCATGCGCGTTGTCATCCATAAAAAATCCGTCGTTGTTTGGGAGTATGAAGTCGATGAATGGCTTCGAATGATCTCTAAGTAACCGAACATAACCATTCCCCGTCAATGATCGGTTCAGTGGGACCAGAGGATCCAGTCCATTACATGCAAATACAGCCCACAGCGTCATGGAGCCACCACTAGCTTGCACAGTGCCTTGTTAAAAACTTGGGTCTATGGCTTTGTGAGATCTGCACCACAATCGAAACCTACCATCAGCTCTTACCGACTGAAATATGAACTCTTCTGGCTAGGCCACAGTTTTCCAGTCGCCTCGGGTACAATCGATATAGTTACGAGCCAATGAGGGGCGCTGCAGATGATGCCGTGCTGTTAGGAAAGGCACTCGCGCCGATCGTCTGCTACCATAGTCCATTAACATCAAATTTCTCAGCATTGCCCTAACGGATATGTTCGTCGTATGTCTCGATTGATATCTGCGGCTATTTCATGCAGTTCTGCTTCTATGTTAGCACTGACAACTCTACGCAAACGCGCTGCCCTCGGTCGTTAAGGAAAAGGCCATCGGCCACTGCATTGTCCGTGGTTAGAGGTAGTGTTTCAAATTTGGTAATCCCGGCACGCACTTTTTTTTTTTAAATACTCCGCAATCCACCATACGGTGCGTGGCGGAGGGTACCTCGTACCATAGCTAGCATCTTCTCTCCCTGTTCCACTCCCAAACAGAACGAGGGAAAAATGACTGCCAATATGCCTCTGTACGAGCCCTAATCTCTCTTATCTTATCTTTGTGGTCTTTCCGCGAAATGTAAGTTGGCGGCAGAAAAATTGTACTGCAGTCAGCCTCAAATGCTGGTTCTCTAAATTTCCTCAGTAGCGATTCACGAAAAGAACGCCTCCTTTCCTCTAGAGACTCCCACCCGAGTTCCTGAAGCATTTCCGTAACACTCACGTGATGATCAAACCTACCAGTAATAAATCTAGCAGCCCGCCTCTGAATTGCTTCTATGTCCCCCCTCAATCCGACCTGATAGGGATCCCAAACGTTCGAGCAGTACTCAAGAATAGGTCGTATTAGTGTTTTATAAGCGGTCTCCTTTACAGATGAACCACATCTTCCCAAAATTCTACCAATGAACCGAAGACGACTATCTGCCTTCCCCACAACTGCCATTACATGCTTGTCCCACTTCATATCGCTCTGCAATGTTACGCCCAAATATTTAATCGACGTGACTGTGTCAAGCGCTACACTACTAATGGAGTATTCAAACATTACGGGATTCTTTTTCCTATTCATCTGCATTAATTTACATTTATCTATATTTAGAGTTAGCTGCCATTCTTTACACCAATTACAAATCTTGTCCAAGTCATCTTGTATCCTCCTACAGTCACTCAACGACGACACCTTCCCATACACCACAGCATCATCGGCAAACAGCTCTTGACACTGTGGATCTCGAAATATTGAATTCCCTAACAATTTCCAAAATGTAATTTCCCATGCGTCTAGCCCAACTACCATTCCGTGTTCAAAGTCTGTTAATCCTCGTCGTGACGTAATCACGTTGGCAATCTATTCACATGAATCACCAGAGTACAAATGACAGCTTTGCCAATGCACTGCCATTTTATACCTTATGTACGATGCTATCGCCACCTATTTTTCAACGACCTGTTTGCAACTTACAGTTCACTCTTTAGCAGTTTGATAGATTCCTGAAAACGCTATGCTGAAAGAAAGTGGAGGATGTTTTAGTAATTTTGCTAAAGGAAGAAAAATTAACCAAGCTACCTTTCTAAAGTAACAACATGGCATATTACAAGTATGAATTATGCTTGGAAAATGGTAAGTTTTAATAGAGAAATGGTTTCGTTTGTTCTTGTAGCGATTATTGAATCGAGATGATAACAGCATACAGACTGCATCCACAGGGCAAAAAGCCCGTTGTCAGGTAGCAGTTGACAGTTATTGAGATCTTCAGGTGTGAGAAAATTGAAAGCAGAATTAGTTTCGAAGATGGAAACAGTAACAACTATTTTTTTCAGAATGAGGTCCACGTACCTCAAGAGACATCTACAGTTACACAACGAAATTCAATGTTGAAGAAGGAAAATAAGGTGAGGTTACTAAGAAATCAATAAAATATCGTAAGATGAATATACATGTGATATTAATGATCACAGACGTTAGTAAATGACAGAATCACAGGCAGAACTGACGAAGAATGCAGCCTAGTCGAAAGGAATGAGGGAGGAGAAAGCCTTCTGAAATCCTAGAGCCAACTAGTTACGCCAAGTACACTTTCAGAAAGGAACGTACAGGTTTGCATTGAAAAGACGAGACCAGCTGGAGTGCACCATGGTTAGTTGGTCACGACGCTCCGAAGCGTATCTAGGTGAAGACGTAAATTCAGATGAAAAGCTATTTGTAATTAAACTAGTGAAGAAATACTGACACCGTATTAGGAATTGATACCGGTTAAAGGCTGTCGAAATGACTCATGTTTAGTGAGGTACGTACCACTGGACTGGCGAAAATCAAAGAGCAATAGAAAAGAGTGGGCCATCATAACTAACTGTTTCCCGGTACAAAAATAACAGAAGTGTGTAACAAAGAAGTGCTTCAGCTTTAAGAGATGGCTGGCCGCTGTGGCCGGGCGGTTCTAGACGCTTCAGTCCGGAACCGCGCTGCTGCTACGGTCGCAGGTTCGAATCCTGCCTCGGGCATTATGTGTGTGATGTCCTTAGGTTCGTTAGGTTTAAGTAGTTCTAAGTTTAGGGGACTGATGACCTCCTTTGTTAAGTGCTTAGAGCCATTTTTTTTAAGAGATGCAGGATAAATCCAAACCCCGCCAAATAATTGGAGGCTCTTTGGAGATATTTTCTGAGTATTTTGGTATGAAGGGCTAATGGTCTCGAGTGGTCCGTTTATTTGTTAGACCTCGTTCCTCAGATGCAAAAGTAATTTGTGTGGTTGTAATCGCCGCGGAAGTATTTCAGCGTGCCGTCTTTGCGCCTACCTTCCATTGCACTCAGTGAACCCCTACAATAATGGCCAACTTTTCATCAATAAACCTAAATATACTGTTGTGTATCTTTTTTAGCATACAACTAATACTGCTGAGGAAACAAACACAAGAAATAAGGGAGAAGGACTGATTGCAAGCTTGAGATTGAAGAGTAAAATGGGCATTACTGTTGTCAACAGCAAGTACCTTCAGCATATGGGACACTGGACAGGTAGCTTTCCGCACAAGACGGACGGACATTGGCACTGCTATGAAGATATTGTCCCCACGAAAATTACAGACAGGTTCGGAGAAAAGTGAAAGAAATTCAGTGATGCTGAAAGTGGAAGCAGGAGACCGCTGTGAAGCGCACAGGAAAGAGCAGTTACAAGGACACAATGCACCAAAAATATGTGTGGGACGGGGAACCGCGATCTGATTTTCATCGAACAATTAAGGATTTAAATTTAGAAAAAGCAGAAGATATCGATAAAATGCTACTGGAGTCAGAAAAAAATGTTTCAATACGGTCTTTGTTTGGCCTATCACGCTTCTAAACTAGAGCTACAGTTTTATGAAAAGGAGCAAAAAAAGCGGTGAGTCAGTGGAAGATGGTCACTTAGATAGCAGAACTCAAAAAATTACATGGGAAACAACTAGATTTGGCACTAGCATCAAACAAAAGAATACCTAAAGGGAGCGTACGATTATATGATCAATTTCAGAATTCTGAAGTGTGGATGGGTGGTCGAGAGCAGGTGTGAAATTTTCAATATGTACGTGCTCCGATACAGAATACGAAAAGTGGAAATTTACGAAAAACAAGGCTGAGTCACCATGTCGAAAAGCAAGTAAGTTCATCATGTTAGGTAGAGAACCAAGTATTTAGAATTTCGTGGAAAGAAACGAAAGAACTAAAACTGAAATCATCGTTGACGTTTATTCATAATTTGCCTTTGAACCCCAAAGGAAAGGGGGCTGTAAAATACACACATAAAAAAAAAAGTTTTGCATCACGCCGGTTCCCAGAACTCCTGATGACAGACGTTGACTGTGGATATTCTATCACAGGCACAGTTCCTTTGACTGTTCAAAGATGTCACTAAACCCGCCCAAATATGTAAACAACTATACTCGAGCAGCGCCTATTAGACGGAGGGGATACGACAGCCGATCAGTTCCAGTCATTCCACCAGGAAGGAGGTAACGGAACTCTCGGAACCGAGGTAATGCAAAACATTTTTTGATATGTGTATTTATTAAATAATCCAATTCTCTAAATAGTGATTCAGCATACATAAAGCAAAGGAAAAATTAAGAGTAACGTGAAAGGGACAAGCGACCAGTTCAGTTTTAGAAAGAAGCAGTTGTCCCGTAGGACTCCAATTCACAAAAAATCAGTAATTCATTATTCAAGATAATAATCTTTTCTGCTATTATGTCACCAAAAACAGAATGAACTAGAGAATAAATCAGTCAATCAAACTCTTAAGCTACATGGAACATAAAACAGTGCAACCAGGCATACTTTCATTACGTGAATTACTGGTTTCTTTGCAGTTAGTTACGCTCCTAAGCCAATCTCCAGACTGTGACCTTTTCTTATGAAAATTTTGAATGCTTCTCCCTTAGTGAGAAAAAAATGAAGGCCTAATAACTTACGTAAATGTCTTTATCGAGTATCATAATACCTGATTAAATACAAATTATTCGTATATATGTTACTGAGAAATTATATTTTTTGATGTTATAGCAGAAATATGTTCGGCAGTAGTTCCACAAATGTCGTGCGAATATGGAATCTGTTGATCCAGAAGGGACATACTCAACACCATGCAGTATCTCAGTAGCTCCCTGCGACTAGCACCCTAGAGCAGATACCTTGACTCAGGAAATGAGCTCGTTTGCCGTCAGACAAATATCCACGCGGACGGTGCAACATCTTCTGTAACATTGGATTGTCAGCAAGAGAGAGAGTGAGCATGCTGGCAGCAGGGCAGTCCGTCGTTGAATTTTTATTTTTTAGAATTTTTTTGGTGAATTTTGATTCTGCGTATCAGTTTACTAGGCTACGAGGAGTATGTACTATGCCAGATGGCATTCGTCATCGTCATACGAGCCTAGCACCCGTAATGATGGTACGAAGTGACACTGAATACGCTATCACACTTGCTTCGCATAGCTGGTAATTTGGACAGCAGGCATTACACTTCTGTGTGTTGAGGCCGGAGGATATGCTGTATCTTCTAGCTCTTCCAGACGTTATTTTCAACAACACACAAAAGTGTACACTGAGGTGAGAAAAGTCATGGGATGGGGATATGCACATATACAGATGGAGGTACTATCGCGTAGACAAGGTATAAAAGGAAAGTGTATTGGTGGAGCTCATGTCCATTATAATTATCCGGGCTGTTATGCCGTGGTCGGTTGATGAATTCTGTGTCGATTCCCAAACCGACCACGGCATAACAGCCCGGATAATTATAATGGACATGATATTTCCGGCCGTGAAAGTCTACATTTTAGTATTGGTGGAGCTGTCATTTATAATCAGGTGATTCTTGTGAAAAGCTTTCTGGTGTGTTATGGCCGCACAACGGGAGTTAAGACTCTGAATGCGGAAAGGCAGTTGGTGCTGGTCGCATGGGACATGCCATTTCGCAAATCGTTAGGGAACTGAGTGTTCCGAGATACACAGTGTCAAGAGTGTGCTGAGAATACCAAATTTCAAGCATTAGCTCTAACCACGGACAACACAGTAGATGATGGCCTTCACTTAACGACCGAGAGCAGCGGCGTTTGCGTAAATTTGTCAGTGCTAACAGATAAGCAACACAGCGCGAAATAACCGCGGGAATCAATGTGGGCCGTACGAGGAACGTATCCGTTAGGACAGTGCGGCAATATCTGAAGCTAATGGGCTATGGCAGCAGACGACAACACGAGTGCCTTTGCTAACAGCACGACGTCACAACTCCTCTCCCGGGCTCATGACTATATCGATTGGTTCCTAGACAACTGGAAAACAGTGCCCTGGTCACATGAGTCCCGATTTCAGTTAGTAAGAGCTGATGGTTGGTTGGAGTGCTGCGCAGACCCCACGAAGCCATGGAGCCAAGTTCTCAACAAGGCACTGTGCTATCTGGTGGTGGCTCCGTAATGGTGTGGGCTGCGTTTACATGGAATGGACGTCGTCCTCGTTTACTCTCGGCTACTTGGAGACCATTTGCAGCCGTTCATGAATTTCATATTCCCAAACAGCGATGTTGTCTCACCGGCTGACGATTGTTTACAGTTGGTTTAAAGAACATTCCGGGCAATTTGAGCGAACGATTTGGCCACCCAGATCGCCCGACATTAATCCCATCGAACGTGTATGGGACATAATCGAGTGGTCAGTTCGTGCACAAAATCCGGCACCAGCAACAGTTTCGCAGTTATGTACGGTACAGAGGCAGCATGGTTCAATATTTCTGCAGGGGACTTCCAACGACTTGTTGCGAGTTGTTAAGTCCATGCCACGTCAGGTTGCTTCACTATGCTGGGCATACGGAGGTCCGATACGGTATTAGAGGTATCTCACGACTTTTGTCACATCAGAGTATGTTGCCTGTGCTGTACTGACTTATATCGAAGCTTCCTCATATCACCACAACTCCCCAAACTGAAAACATCTGCATTCCCTCAGTTGCCAACCACGACTATCGATGACCCGTATGCCGGCCGGTGTGGCCTTGCGGTTCTAGGCGCTTCAGTCTGGAACCGCGTGACCGCTACGGTCGCAGGTTCGAATCCTGCCTCGGGCATGGATGTGTGTGATGTCCTTAGGTTAGTTAGGTTTAAGTAGTTCTAAGTTCTAGGGGACTGATGACCACAGATGTTAAGTCCCATAGTGCTCAGACACATTTGAACCATTTTTCTTTTGATGATCCGTATCACAGAATTGAAGCAGCATAGAGTGACTTGCTATAACTGTTGCACGAGCAGTTTGTCTCGGTACCCAGCTGTGCAAGAGCTGTTATGTTTACTAAGAGCGACAGCGCGGTGTACTCAGATTCACGCTCTGTATACCCTGATACCATTACAAATTTAATCATATATTCTTCTACTGCACTGCATGTGTAGAATACGTAAAATTTTATTGTTTGCTGTCCTTCCTTGTCCTGAAATTTTAGTAACCGTCGGTGTAAATTATCTTTATGAGATGCGTCCTTCGAATGAAAGTATCGTGCTAAAATCATCCATTATTAATGAGCGCAGCGGCTCTTACACATATCATGCGAAAAGTGTAAGGTGCTGGTGGGAATACAAGAAAACAGTACTGGCAGCAGCTGCGTGGAGAGACAGGACCGCTAGTCGTGCATACGAATGGACGGGCGTCTCTGCCTCGAGGACACGGCTGGACACTGCGGAAATCCACAGTGCTCTTCGCGGCGACACTGTGACTGCGGTGCAGTGGCTTGGCTTCATGCGAGTCAGTCACCGGGCAGCCAGTGAGGGCCCATTATTTTCAAACGTAACCATTTTGATCTTTCGTCATGTTTGGCAAGACAAACATTTTATTGTATTTATTTGCTGCCCAAATTTTTAGGTCTGTTACCTAGATCCTAAAAGTGGTCTACATTGCACATTATCACGTCGTAAAACATTCATTCATCGTCAGTTTTACAGTTATCATGTTATAAACCTCATATTGATTCATAATACATGTATGGATACTCTTACGTAATAATTACAGAGGAGAGCCAAAGAAAATGGTATAGGCATGCGTATTCAAATACAGAGATGTAAACAGGCAAAAGACGGCGCTGCGGTCGGCAACGCCTATGTAAGGCAAAAAGTGCCTGAAGCAGTCGTTAGATCTGTCACTGCTGCTACAATGGCAGGTTATCAAGATTTAAGTGAGTTTGAACGTGGTGTTACAGTCGGCGCACGAGCGATGGGACACAGCATCTTCGAGGAAGCGATGAAGTGGGGATTTTCCCGTACGACCATTTCAAGAGTGTGCCGTGAACCTCAGGAATCCGGGAAACATCGCTGTGGCCGGAAAAATATCCTGCAAGAACGTGACCAACGACGACTGAAGAGAATCGTTCAACGTGACAGAAGTGCAACTCTTCCGCAAATTGCTGTAGATTTCAATGCTGGGCTATCAAAAGGTGCCAGCGTGCGAACCATTCAACGAAACATCATCGAAATGGGCTTTCGGAGCCGAGGTCGAGTTGTGTATCCCTGCTGACTGCACGACACAAAGTTTTACGCCTCCCCTGGGCCCGTTAACACCGACATTGAACTGTTGATGACTGGAAACATGTTGCCTAGTCGTACGAATCCCGTTTCATATTGTATCGAACGGATGGACGTGTACGAGTATGGAGACTGAGACAACCTCATGAATCTATTGACCCTGCATGTCAGCAGGGGGCTGTTCAAGCCGGTGGAGACTCTGTAATGGTGCGGGGCGTGTGCAGTTGGAATGATATAGGACTCCTGATACATCTAGATACGACTCTGACAGGTGACACGTACGTAAACATCCTGTCTGATCTCCTGCATCCATTCATGTCCATTGTTGCATTCCGACGGACTTGGGCAATTCCAGCAGGATAATGCGACACTTCACATGTCCATAATTGCTACAGAGTGGTTCCAGGAACCCTCTTCTGAATTTAAACACTGCCGTTGGGCTCCAGACTCCACGGACATGAATATTATTGAGCATATCTGGGATGTCTTGCAACGTGCTGTTAAGAAAGATCTCCACCCCTTCGTACTCTTACGGATTTATGGACAGCCCTGCAGTATTCATGGTGTCCATTCACTCCAGCACTACTTCAGACATTAGTCGAGTCCATTCCACTTCGCGTTGCGGCACTTCTGCGATCTAGCGGGGCCCTTCATGATATTAGGCAGGTGTACCAGTTTCTTTGGCTCTTCAGTGTATATTAATCTTGTTAAGTTGTTACCCACAGATTTTATAAAATACTTTTTTTATACAGAGTGTAAAAAACTAAATTTTTTAGAGGAGATAGAAACCAGCACTTTCTTTACATGACAGAATTGTCACAGGTTCCCGCGCTAGGGGTCCGTGAATGTTTTGACATCATTAACGATCAGAGATGGTGTCCAGACTGCCGTGTGATGAACACTGTTTCAGAGATGCTGATGAAAACTTCGTCCATTTACATTAATGGAGAACTGGCATGTGCTTGCTAATAATCGTCTAATGCCTTCGAAACAACCAGGTGTTTCACGAGTAGTGACTGCAGCTTCAGCGGCAAACGGGTAACCACCTCTTCTGGACAGTCTGTCAGTGTCTCTTACATCAAAGCCGGCCGCGGTGGTCTCGCGGTTCTAGGCGCGCAGTCCGGAGCCGTGCGACTGCTACGGTCGCAGGTTCGAATCCTGCCTCGGGCATGGATGTGTGTGATGTCCTTAGGTTAGTTAGGTTTAAGTAGTTCTAAGTTCTAGGGGACTGATAACCACAGCAGTTGAGTCCCATAGTGCTCAGAGCCATTTGAACCATTTGATCTCTTACATCAAATACTTCATCTCTCCCACAAAAAGAAATCCATAGGGGTAAGGTCAGGAGAACGTGGTGAGCATGGCGCTCTAGACGAGCTGGTTGCACGTTATGCCGAAGCTACAACCGTTATTCGCGAAACACCTAGTTGTTGCCAGTTGTGCGTTAATGTAAACGAACTAGATTTTCAGCAGCATCTCTACGCTGTTTGAACACCGTCGCGAAGGACTTCCGCGTTATGTGTCACTGCAGAATAATAGAGCTTGCTGAAACTTGGGCAGTTTATAGAAAAAACTGTTACAGTATAACACGCAAGATAAAGAAAAGAAATATGCAATGAATTGCTCAGAAATAACACTTCTGTTCAAAGATATTATTACAGTTATGTCTCCGTGATTTATGAGGGTCCCTTGGACATTAAAAAAGGCGGGACATGGTTTTTTAATGGGCCGTGTGATCACCACGGGCGGCAGTTCATCTTCTGCAACTTCCTACAATGCTGGCCACAGGATTGGCAAGGAGTTCTGGTAGCAGGACGTTCTATTCCTCCATCAGCGTGGTTGACAGCTGTTGGGTGGTCGGTGGGGCATCTGAACATGCTGCAATACGTGTCCCCAACGCATTACACTCGTGCTGGATGGGACTGAAGTTGGGGAAACGGGCAGGCCATTCAACTCGCTGAATATGCTCTCGTTCCAAGATCTCCTCCACTTGCGCTGTTCCACGCTGTCGCTTGTCGTCATCCATAAAAATGAAATGAAGGCCGAATGTACCTGCCAAAAGACGAACATGGGGAAAGACTATAGCGTTAACAACGTTGATCTGTGAGTGTACAGGTTCAATGATTCAGAGGTCAGTATTCCAATGCAACTTTATGCTTCATCACACCATCATGATCATGTCCCTCTCGCCGTGTCCGGTGACAGCGACTCCATCAGTAGTTTAGTCCGTATTGTGGCGGGCTCGGATGTGGATCGCAAAACCGAGCTTTGCTTTGAAGATCCGGTAGCACAAAGTGCAATACAGTTGCCTAGTGGAGCTATACGTATAGATGTAATTAGGCTTGGGCTTAGATTTGCGGAACTTTTGTTTATCATCCAGGTTCTTTAGGCGGATATGCTCGAATTGTTCCACACCCTTGTATACAGTTGAGCGCCACTCTGATCGGTGCAATGCAAGCTCCTCCCACCGTTTGCTCGAAATGCAACAGGCTGTAAGGTAGCGTCTGATGGTGTCTTTATATCGCAGGTGTTGGCCACCTTGCCGCCGTTTTCCACACGAGAGCTCTGAGTAGAACACTGCTTTGGGAAGTCTACTGTCGTCCATGCGTATGATACGGCCACTGCTGGTGTTTCATTAAGAGAGCTTCAATGCCAGGCAGTTTCACGCGACGCAAAATCTCCGCGTTTGGAACACGGTCTTCCCATTTCATGCGAATTGATCGCAGATAGCGAATATGAAAGGTGTCTAGCCTTCTAATGTGAGCTTTATAACAGCACCAGGTTTCCGAGGCTTAGAGTAATGTTGGTAATGTTGTTGCTTTGTAGACTGCACTTTTAGTTTGCAGTCTGAGATCATGTGATTTCCATACTCGGTGATTCAGTTTGCCGAAAACTGTGGCTGCATTGGCTATACGAGCTGCAATTTCTGTTGTAAGACTCTTGTCGCTTCTAATTTGGCTACCTGGATATTTAAAGTGTGACACGTTTTCCAAATGTTTGCTGTCCAACTTAATACTGCAGTCTTTTGTATTGGAACCCCTAAGTACCCTGTACCACGAAACCGATCATGCTTGAGATTGCCCTCTTTGTTCCCATCTTTCGCCATATGAGCGGACCTCCAGTATTGTCGAACATGATAGAAAGGACATTCCGCGATAGGACTGATCTAAGCTACTTCGCATGAGACAACATGGGAAAGTTACTTTCGTCCTTAAGTTTTGTACGCCAATGTATGTTTCCCGGTTTGACCCGAATGCCATTATCAAGATGCCGTAGATCAGTAAACAGAAAATCGCTTACAACAACGAACTGATTACCAAAGGAGCTCGTCGTGTCCGGTAAATCGGTAAATTTCCCATGGGGCAGGATGCCAAGTTATATAAATCACTAAACGACTCACAGAGCAGAACAAACACAGAGAAAAATCGATGAACTAACTGGAAAGTCTTCCTAAGCAGAAAGAGTAACAACATTGTGTGTGAAACTTCCTGGCAGATCAAAACTGTGTGCCGGACCGAGACTCGAACTCGGGACCTTTGCCTTTCGCGGGCAAGTGCTCTACCAACTGAGCTACCCAATCCCAACCCACCACCCGTCCTCACAGCTTTAATTCCGCCAGTACCTCGTCTCCTACCTTCCAAACTTCACAGAAGCCCTTCTGCATACCTTGCAGAACCAGCACTCCTGGAAGAAAGGATATTGCGGAGACATGGCTTAACCACAGCCTGGGGGATGTTTCCAGAATGAAATTTTCATCCTGCAGCGGAGTGGGCGCTGATATGAAACTTCCTGGCAGATTAAAACTGCTTTCTTTCAGGTGTGCTAGTTCTGCAAGATATGCAGAAGAGCTTCTGTGAAGTTTGGAAGGTAGGAGACGAGGCACTGACGGAATTAAAGCTGTGAGGAGGGGTCATGAGTCGTGCTAGGATAGCTCAGTTGGTAGAGCACTTCCCCGCGAAAGACAAACGTTCTGAGTTCGAGTCTCGGTCCGGCACACAGTTTTAATCTGCCAGGAAGTTTCATATCAGCGCACACTCCGCTGCAGGGTGAAAATTTCATTCAACATTGTGTGTGTGTGTGCGCACGGGCGCTTGTGTGTGTGTGTGTGTGTGTGTGTGTGTATTTGTAGAATGTTATTATGTTGTATTTTTCACTGAGGAAGTATACTTTAATTACGAAACGGGTTCCTTCCGCATCATTGCGAGAGATGACAGTTATGATCCGTGGAACATACATGATTCTTTTCTGAATAGCTAAGCAATAATTACATAGACTGAACGAAATTAGGGTAATCTAACCAATATAAGCCACTGACTGGGCAAAACACTTTGTCATCGTTAAGAAATCAAACGGTTTTAAGTATGTGTGCGCAATTTAAACGTATTGCTAACACTCAGACTATAATACGCACGTATACAAATCCTCGATCTGACGAGCTATTGTCAAGATTAGGTGGTCGAAATATTTTCTCGCCAACTCATATTCCGAATGCACACGTGGAACTCTCATTAGGCGAGGCGTAACTGACAATTTCTCGTAATGTAAATACGACTAATTGAGTTTTGGGGTTGCAAGTGCAAGTCATATTTCAGAGATCTTTAAGTGTTTACAACGTAGCCAAGTACTGTAAAGCTAATAATGTACCATTTAACAGACTACGCGAAAAGGCGTGCAATACGTAAATAAATGAACAATACATTTAGTCTCCGGACTGCGACTATCTTGATGAGAATCAGCTGAAAAGATTGATAAAAGTTCTCACCAAATCAAATGAGACATGTCTAAGATGTAATGTCAATAAACGAAGCCTTCTCAAATAACAAATAAATTATATTGAGCAAACTTCAAATGAATATCGCCAGCACAGCAGCGTTCACAAACCGTGGGCACTTTACAAACACACAAGAAACTGACACAGTGGTACGCTTTCCCGGGAAACGTATACTGTAAAGCTAATAGTGTAGATACTTAGCAGAGTAGGCGCAAAGAAGCTCAATACATAAATAAATAATACATATATCCGAAATACGACGCAGCATTCCTTACACTAAATAAGATGCTGAACCAACGTCACACTTAGCACCCTTTACGCCGGGTAAACAATTAGTCGTAGAAAAATCATCACAACAGGGAACAGGCACCATTCTCTCCCATCATAACCCAGCACCAGGTGATAGGACACCTGCATATGCGTACAATATATTGAATCAGGTTCAAGTAAATTACTCACAAGTACACTCCTGAAAATGGAAAAAAGAACACATTGACACCGGTGTGTCAGACCCACCATACTTGCTCCGGGCACTGCGAGAGGGCTGTACAAGCAATGATCACACGCACGGCACAGCGGACACACCAGGAACCGCGGTGTTGGCCGTCGAATGGCGCTAGCTGTGCAGCATTTGTGCACCGCCGCCGTCAGTGTCAGCCAGTTTGCCGTGGCATACGGAGCTCCATCGCAGTCTTTAACACTGGTAGCATGCCGCGACAGCGTGTACGTGAACCGTATGTGCAGTTGACGGACTTTGAGCGAGGGCGTATAGTGGTCATGCGGGAGGCCGGGTGGACGTACCGCCGAATTGCTCGACACGTGGGGCGTGAGGTCTCCACAGTACATCGATGTTGTCGCCAGTGGTCGGCGGAAGGTGCACGTGCCCGTCGACCTGGGACCGGACCGCAGCGACGCACGGATGCACGGCAAGACCGTAGGATCCTACGCAGTGCCGTAGGGGACCGCACCGCCACTTCCCAGCAAATTAGGGACACTGTTGCTCCTGGGGTATCGGCGAGGACCATTCGCAACCGTCTCCATGAAGCTGGGCTACGGTCCCGCACACCATTAGGCCGTCTTCCGCTCACGCCCCAACATCGTGCAGCCCGCCTCCAGTGGTGTCGCGACAGGCGTGAATGGAGGGACGAATGGAGACGTGTCGTCTTCAGCGATGAGAGTCGCTTCTGCCTTGGTGCCAATGATGGTCGTATGCGTGTTTGGCGCCGTGCAGGTGAGCGCCACAATCAGGACTGCATACGACCGAGGCACACAGGGCCAACACCCGGCATCATGGTGTGGGGAGCGATCTCCTACACTGGCCGTACATCACTGGTGATCGTCGAGGGGACACTGAATAGTGCACGGTACATCCAAACCGTCATCGAACCCATCGTTCTACCATTCCTAGACCGGCAAGGGAACTTGATGTTCCAACAGGACAATGCACGTCCGCATGTATCCCGTGCCACCCAACGTGCTCTAGAAGGTGTAAGTCAACTACCCTGGCCAGCAAGATCTCCGGATCTGTCCCCCATTGAGCATGTTTGGGACTGGATGAAGCGTCGTCTCACGCGGTCTGCACGTCCAGCACGAACGCTGGTCCAACTGAGGCGCCAGGTGGAAATGGCATGGCAAGCCGTTCCACAGGACTACATCCAGCATCTCTACGATCGTCTCCATGGGAGAATAGCAGCCTGCATTGCTGCGAAAGGTGGATATACACTGTACTAGTGCCGACATTGTGCATGCTCTGTTGCCTGTGTCTATTGCCTGTGGTTCTGTCAGTGTGATCATGTGATGTATCTGACCCCAGGAATGTGTCAATAAAGTTTCCCCTTCCTGGGACAATGAATTCACGGTGTTCTTATTTCAATTTCCAGGAGTGTAGATTATGCAGTTTGCCGATGTGACATGTGCTCTATCAAACTCCTGCTCTGAGTACTCATCTTCATTAAGTCAGTAACAGGTAAAATTCATGAGGATGGTCTCTTGAAATCAGAACAGTTTGTAATACTCTTACCCCTCCACGTAACTGAAGTCAGTAACACGTAAAATGATGAGGGAGGTTGAAAGATGGGGGTTCATATTCTTTTTTGTAAAGTTGGCTACTGATTATGCCGCTGTGTGCATACACAAACTCTGAGTCGGAGATATTATTATCGCGAGGGTTTTGGTAATTTGCCTTTTTGTTGCACATAGTTGATGCTTACTTGCACACTGGAGGGATTTTATCAGATTTGTGTATGCATACATTGAGAATAATATTCGTATGTTCGTTGTGACCAGATATGTGATTACTTAATATGGACATTGAGGAATAATTAAAGTTTTTGCTAATAAAACTTTCGAGTGAAAAAGAAAGGTCTGAGTTAAGTTTGTCAATGTATGAATCTTCAATTTTCAAAATACAATAAATTAAAAGTTGTTTTTTGACTCCTTTCATGTTTTACACTACTTAAGGTTTGTTGACTAAATCCCTCTTGATAAATTAATTTCTCTAAAAAAATTAAACAAAGGAATCGTTGCGTCAGTAGCTGTGACCAGGCATTGCACTCTGCATGGATCACAGAATTTCTTTTGAATTAATTTTAGCACATTACTGAGTATGTATATGCGGTTGCAGCAGCAAGACCAGGTAAGCTGTCTGTTGCATGCAGGATCATTGGAGTATAATTGTTAGCAGATGTTAGAGAATATTAAAAAAATCGCAGTCAGATCCAAGAGAATTGATTTTTCATGATTTATAGAAAGAATAATTAATTTCTGGTTTTGTTCTCCATCAGAATGTGATAGCAGGAGGTTCCAGAAAATGTTTGAATGCTGACATATCAAAACAAGGATTTTCGTTGTACAAGTTGTATGGCTACGTATACGATTCTGTGATAATGATAATAAATTTTCGTTAGACTGCCTTGCAGTTTTTTGAGAGAAAGGATTGGTAACAATAATACTCGTACTGTCAGAGATAGAGCTTTAGACATTTCCATATATCTTTCACAAGGTTAGAAACGGTTACAATTTTTGACTGGAAAACTTGCACCTTGCAACCCTGCCAGGATTTCGTTTCGGTGGATGATTTCGCAGTAAGAGAAGATTAGTTTTGCTACTACATCTACAAAATTTTATGCAATAGTAGTTCGTCAGTAGTTGCTGCATAGCATTTTTTGTTGCTTGCATGCTGCTCTGCATTAATTCAAAATTTTCATTTCAGGAACTTTCTGGCTCGGAATTTGTTTACTTATTTTGTAGTAGTGAAGTTAATAGTTTTGTGTTAAGATATTTGTTTTACTTTTTGTGTCATTTTCTTTATTGCTACAACGATAATGAAACCTAGAGCACAGGCAGGAATGGACAAGACTGTACAAGTAGCTCCAAACGAATTTTTGGAAAATTTGAGACACAGTTTAGAAACTTTTTCTCAGGATGATGAAGTCAAGGAACTTCCGAACAACACTGTGAATAATAAGAGGGTTGGCTATTATTTGCCAGTCATGCATGATGAACTGCAGGGAACTACATGCAATTCAGAAGATCTAAGTGCTGTGATACAATCCCATTTTGTTATAAGAGATTTAGTTATGGCTTCTACTTCTACAGAGCAAAATGATATTGTTTTCCCCTCTTCCAGTAATAGTGTTACACAATTAACTCTAGCCCAACTTGATAAGATTAGAAAATCCAATAATGAAATTAAAAGTCCAATGATGAAATCAGAAAAATTAATACGAGATTAAAATATCTAATGACAAACTTCGTGGCAAGGTCAAAGAATCTAGTAGGAAACAGGAACAAAATTTCAAGCTACAGGAAGAGGATTTCAGATTGTTTCAGAACGAGATAAATGACAATTTAAATCGTGAATTCGTTTAAATGAGAGAACGGTTGAAAACTCGTGTAAGCGGGGAAATGAAGTCTGATATTAATAATCTTCAGAGTTGATCCTGTAGAATCTTTTGACATTGTTAACTCAAGAGGCGTCACAACAGAAGAATTAGCACAAACGTTCGAGCCAGTATAGTTACAGACCAACACTGAAGTTTCAAAGACGCACACTCAGATGATCACAGTTGCAAAACGAGTCGAAAAATTATCCGATAGAGTGATGGAAACGAAGAATGAATCAGATAAAAGGCCAGACGACACTCAACCGTTTCCAATTTCAGTCTCTGCAATGTTTTAAGGAAGGGCAAATCACGTTTAATCAGCAAAATAAATGTGACGTGAGGAAGACACAGAATCGAAGAAAAGAGCGGTCGCGACAACGATACCAGTAGGTTCAATAATTGTCATGTTGGAAACCACAATGAACCCACTAATTTTGGAAATACTGATCACTTCTCTAGTGAACGTGATATGTTTTCAGAACGCAATGACTGGGATGCGAGTACGGTAAGAGAGAAAACTCATCCGTTCAGAAAAACGATGGTTTTAGTACAAACATTTTCTGAGAGTTGGGAAATTTAAAAATTTTCGCAGTGCCATCAATGAAATTTACCAAGAGAGTGGATACAACAATTTGACTATTCTTTGCCACCAACACTGCCAAGTGGTCGCGAAGTTGAATTCATTTGCAGTTGTCTCGAAGGAGAACCTGCGACAAGAATGAGTCCGACAGCACGTGAATGTCACACCTACGGTGATCTTTATCACGCATTCATGTCCGCTTGCTGGTCTGAACTAACTCAAGATCGTGAGAAACATAACGTTATCATGAGGCAAAATTATAAACAATCGAATTTCTCAACTCCTGTGCAATACTTTGATAACATGATGCTCATCAACAGATATTTAACTAATCTGTACTGTCCGTCGGAATTAATCCGCATTTGTTTTGACAAAATTACCTATCAGATTACGCCACATAGTTTTGGCAGCACGTTGTAAAGATGCATTGGAAGCGTTCCAAGCTCTTTTGCAAGAACTTGAATTTGACAATAACTATCATACACACAGAAACAATAGTATTGGGAAAATTACCGTCAGCTGCGTCACCTAATTCCTGTGAATGACGTGATGAGAGACAGGCATGATACGAGACATCAGCCCTACAGTACCGATTACAGATGCTCGGGTAATGATTCTCATGACCGTCGGAATTATCAGTACAGGGTTAGAGATCGTGGATCTCGTGAACATAGAAGTTATGGCAATGAATAGTATTTCAGACGTAATGATAGTGACAGAGTACATTGAAATTAGCGTAACCGCACAAATTTTGATTGCCGACGTGGTGCTGACGTTGTAGAAAACATGGCATCGAGTCCACGTGACAATAATGCTAATAACAGTTATGTAAGACGAAATTATTATGATGACAGATCAAATCAAAATTGACGTGATCGTAGAAATACAAATTCTGGCTCCACCCAACACCAGGCAAAACGAACCGACAGAACGATTGCTAGTTGTCACGTCTGCAAACGAACCGTTTGTAAATGCCAACAGTTTATATACGAACCACATTAACTTTGTAGGTGTTGATGAAATTAGACACACATTGTTACAAGAAAATGATGACTGTGAAAATACACTTGTACCTCCAGTTGTAGAAATTTCCGTAGGAAATGTTTCACTTTCTGCTGTACTTGATTGTGGCAGCTCTGTTAACGTAGTTAGTGAGACAGTGTTTAGTAAATGTGCTCAATCATCGGTTTGTCCAACTTTGCCACTATACAGAACTAAATTGAAAGGAGTAATGCAAGGAAAGAGTGTAGATGTACGTAATTAGAGTGCGTTAGTATCCATCTCAGGGAAACAAGTTTTCTGCGAATTTTTTGATCGTTCCTCTTTTGTCAAAAGAAGGGATTTTGGGTGTAGAGATTCTTCGTGAATGTAAAGCGATGTTAAAGTTTTGCAACGCTGAAGTAATTTACAAGTATATCATGTATTGTTCTTGTTGTGGTCTTCAGTCCTGAGACTGGTTTGATGCAGCTCTCCATGCTACTCTATCCTGTGCAAGCTTCTTCATCTCCCAGTACCTACTGCAACCTACATCCTTCTGAATCTGCTTAGTGTATTGATCTCTTGGTCTCCCTCTACGATTTTTACCCTCCACGCTGCCCTCCAATGCTAAATTTGTGATCCCTTGATGCCTCAAAACATGTCCTACCAACCGATCCCTTCTTCTAGTCAAGTTGTGCCACAAACTTCTCTTCTCCCCAATCCTATTCAATACCTCCTCATTAGTTACGTGATCTACCCACCTTATCTTCAGCATTCTTCTGTAGCACCACATTTCGAAAGCTTCTATTCTCTTCTTGTCCAAATTATTTATCGTCCATGTTTCACTTCCATTCGTGGCTACACTCCATACAAATACTTTCAGAAACGAATTCCTGGCACTTAAATCTATACTCGATGTTAACAAATTTCTCTTCTTCAGAAACGATTTCCTTCCCATTGCCAGTCTACATTTTATATCCTCTCTACTTCGACCATCATCAGTTATTTTACTCCCTAAATAGCAAAACTCCTTTACTACTTTAAGTGTCTCATTTCCTAATCTAATCCCCTCAGCATCACCCGATTTAATTTGACTACATTCCATTATCCTCGTTTTGCTTTTGTTGATGTTCATCTTATATCCTCCTTTCAAGACACTGTCCATTCCGTTCAACTGCTCTTCCAAGTCCTTTGCTGTCTCTGACAGAATTACAGTGTCATCGGCGAACCTCAAAGTTTTTACTTCTTCTCCATGAATTTTAATACCTACCCCGAATTTTTCTTTTGTTTCCTTTACTGCTTGCTCAATATACAGATTGAATAACATCGGGGAGAGGCTACAACCCTGTCTCACTCCTTTCCCAACCACTGCTTCCCTGTACTAGTAACACTTAAATTTCAAGGATGGCGCCGCTCGAGGCACAACACGCACCGAATTTGTCTGACAGTTGCATGAACGACATAACTTCATATCACTGCGAAGCTGAACAGTCTTTTAGCACAGAAGAGTTAATTAAAAGAAAGTACACAGAAATGAAGTAGATTCTGATGCAGACACACATGAATTATTGGAATTTTAAAATCACATTCTGAAGTTTTTTCCACATAAGGCAGGAACTATACAAAATTTTCTTTATGAATTTTTTGTGCCACCTTATACTCTTCTGTCGACATGTAGAGAAACGGTAAAACAGGTGATGATTAATCAGGGAATAATCGAGCATGCTGTGAGTTCATACAACAGCTGATGTTGATGGAAAGCAGATCAGCACTATAATAGAACTAGAAACAGATTGACCACAAACACTAGACGAATTATTACATAAATTTCGTTGTGTAAAGGTAATGTCTTCTCTAGATTTACGATCTAGCTTTCTGCAAATCGAATTACATCCTGCATGTAGGAAACATAGCCTTTCTGTTTTGGAAACCCCTACCAATTCCGTAAATTACCATTTGGTCTCAATGTTGCATCAGTTGTATTTATCTGAGGTCATCTTAGCAAAGCATCTGAAAGACAGGATCACTACTTATGTTGACGACATTATGATCGCTGAACATTCATGGACGGAACACAACCAAGTACTGAGCTAACTATTGCAGACGTTTCTTGCGCATGGCTTTACAGTCAATTTAGAAAAATCAGAATTTGCTAAAACGCATATTAAATTTCTTGGCCACATTGTCTCTATGGAAAGTATCTTACCCGATCCAGTAAAACTGAAAGCAACTGAAGAAATGCCTGTACGCATTAGTCATAGTCTGGGCATATGATAAATTTCGTTCCTTTCTACAACGTAAACATACAAAGGCTTATACCGATCATCAGGCACTTCAATTTCTTATGACAGATAAACTAAATCATGATCGCTTCACTGTGATTTACACTCCAGGTTCACAAAACAGTATTGTTGATGCGCTTTCACGTGCACCTGTTGGTTTAGTCCGGAGTAATGAGGAAAATTACAAAGAAAATAATTTTACTTTGTTATATACGCAAAAATGCAGCCGTTGAAAACTTCATTTCATCTTCATTACGTAATACTGCTCATGAACAGTATAAAGATCCCATATGAAAAGACATAAAAGAGAAATGGGAAAACAAATCAAATACTACAATAAGACAGTTTTACCTTGCATGTAACAATATTTTATTCAGACGTAGATGTCCTCACTGTCCTGTTTGGATTTTTTGCATCCCAGACTAACTCGTCAAGAAACTCATTTGGTACACACATCTCAATTATGATCACTTTGGTGCAAAGAAATGTTTTCAGAAATTACGGGATACACGTTATTTCAACAATATGGAAAAGTGAATTCATACCCCCTTGACAAAATGAAAACTGTGCCAAAAGGCAAAACCACCTACAGCTCAATATTATATGGTTGAGCTTTTGTAATTATTATTAATTCAGTACTGTATAAACACGTATAATCTTTTCTTAGTTGGAAACTTTGATGTCTTTTAGAGTGTAGGAAGTGTAATCTCTGTAATATGTACAACATGAGCAAATGATATGTTTTGTCTTTCTCATATAATCTCTTTGCTTATCTTTAAAATTTAATAATTTTATTTAAATAATTTTGTGTAGAACTACCAATATGTTTTGTTTAAAGTGATTGTTTGCTGTTATGTAAACTGCTGACCTTCATTTAGGGCTTTTAATTATTTTGTATTTAAAAGGCGGTGTGGTTCACCTCGGGAACGGAACTGTGTAGCGCGCGCAAAATGTGGTTGGCATGGATAGAAATGTGGAACAAAGAGTTAGGCGGAGACGAGCTACTGAACCGCTAACAGCTCATGTAAAGGTCGTGATTTGTGCTGGTGCCGAGAGGGGCTTTTAATGCCGTTTTAATACGCGTCAATGCCTCGGATGAATGGAGTAATATGCTGAGAATACTCTGAAATTAATATCTATCTTCGCCACCAAGAAATGACAGAGTCCAGCTTATCTATCGGCATCTCCATCCAACAACATGCAGTTGCCTCCACATTGCGCAATCACTGAAAAGGGACCAGGAAATAACAGAATTGTACAGTGAAGGATCAGCTCACTGGATTTTTCAGTGTGCTCAAATATAAGGTAAATTATACCTGAACTCTAGTACCTATCCTGATTTTTTGTCCTCAGTCACTTATCCAATCAGGGTCCTTCCCATGTTAAAGTGCTTAGCGAGTATCCTAACTGAAAGAATATCAAAGCCCAGTGTGTTATATTAAAAGGCCTCTTTAAAACATTAAAAGTTTTGGTTAAAATTAATGTGGATAAAGAATGTGCCATGGTAATTGTTTGTTGAAGTAAATTTTGCAGTCAAAGTTGTTGCTTAAAACTCTATGGGTTTTCAAAGAATTATCGAAAATATAGAAGCAGATAAATTCAATTAGGTCTTAAAACTATTTGCTGTTTTTTCAAAGTTAATAGAATACTTACTCATACTGAGGCTACAAAATTTTGTTCAGTAAATGAATAATACAACTTGTTGTTCACTGTACCAGTTGAGTCAATGCCTGATGTTTAATGTTAACTTCTGTCTTACTGCAGTAACTGGTCAAATTACTGATAAAAATTTGCTAAAATAAGGATCCCATGTGTATAGGGAAGTACACATCACTAGTGTAATAGAACCTACAGTTTGTTTATTGTGCTCACTAGTAGGAAACAGTCGATAGATAGTTGCCTATTGGCTTCTGTCTCGGGTTCTTCGGCCGACGTTCATCTAATGATTTTTCTGACGTTTCGCCAGCACGAGTGGCTGGCATTGTCAAAGCTTCACCCTCCATTGCCGGTGGTGAACTGGAGCCGAGCTCGCGGCCGCAGACTATATGTACCTGGCGCGCCAACGTCCGAGGGCTTCTACGCGGTAATTTCCGGTGCGGTTCTCCTCTTGCTACCTGCGACGGTCGTTCGCTGCAGTACGGGAAACCAGGATCCGTTTACCTTAAGGCTTTCCTCTTTCTTGTTCAAACTGTTCGCGTGTTTTTGTATTTCTACAGCTTCTCTGAACAAGCGCGTGTGATAATGCTTCTCTACAGCCAGAACTTCCGTGTCGGCGAATTTTATTACGTGGTTGGTCTCATTCAGTGCGTGCTCTGCCACAGTCGATTTCTCCACCTGCCCCAATCTGCAATGTCGCTTATGCTCTTTGATCCTGGTGTTGATAGATCGTCCAGTCATTCCGACATAAACTTTTCCGCATGTGCATGGTATACGGTATATTCCCGACATTGCAAGTGGGTCTCTTTTCTCCTTCGCCGATCTAAGACACTCTTTGATCTTCCTTGTCGGTTTGAAAATCGTCTTTACGCCATGTTTGCGCAATATACGGCCGATTCTGTCCGTCACTCTGGGAATGTATGGCAGAAAGGCCGTGCCCGACATTTCTTTTTCTGGTTCCTTACTTCGCCGAGTGTTTGGCTCTGTTACTCTTCTAATATAATTTGTGGAGTACCCAATGCTCCTCAGGACAGTTTCCAGGTGTTGCATTTCTCGTTTGAGGTGTTGCGGCTCACATATTCGTCCTGCTCTCGTTACGAGCGTACTAATCATGCCTCTTTTCTGTCCTGAGTCGTTGAGAAGCTGAAGAAACTGAAACTTGCACCAAACGACATCTTGGTCAGCTTTGATGTTGTTTGCGAAAGTGCCACTCAGTGACGCTCTGGAGCACATCGGTTCCATTTTCCCGCAGGACATCAGAAAGCTCTTCCATGCATGTCTCACCACGAGCTATTTCACGTGGAATGGCGATTTCTACGAACAGTTGGAAGGCGTCGCCATGGGTAGTCCTCTCAGTCCAGTGGTGGCCAACTTCTTCATGGAACAATTCGAAGCACACGCACTGGACTCGGCGACTTGCAAACCTAAGGTGTGGTACAGGTACGTCGATGATACTTTCGTGGTGTGGAGCCATGGTGAAGAACAGCTCGGTGACTTCCTAAGACACTTGAACAGCCTCCATGCCAACATAACATTTACCATGGAAGTAGAAAAGGACAAGAAACTGCCATTTCTAGATGTCCTGGTCACAAGGGACGGCGAGAACCTGGGACACAGCGAGTATCGAAAACCGACACACACGGACCGATACCTGCACAAACTGTCAAACCACCACCCGAGCCAGAAAAGAGGCATGATTAGTACGCTCGTAACGAGAGCAGGACGAATATGTGAGCCGCAACACCTCAAACGAGAAATGCAACACCTGGAAACTGTCCTGAGGAGCAATGGGTACTCCACAAATTATATTAGAAGAGTAACAGAGCCAAACACTCGGCGAAGTAAGGAACCAGAAAAAGAAATGTCGGGCACGGCCTTTCTGCCATACATTCCCAGAGTGACGGACAGAATCGGCCGTATATTGCGCAAACATGGCGTAAAGACGATTTTCAAACCGACAAGGAAGATCAAAGAGTGTCTTAGATCGGCGAAGGAGAAAAGAGACCCACTTGCAATGTCGGGAATATACCGTATACCATGCACATGCGGAAAAGTTTATGTCGGAATGACTGGACGATCCATCAACACCAGGATCAAAGATCATAAGCGACATTGCAGGTTGGGGCAGGTGGAGAAATCGGCCGTGGCAGAGCACGCACTGAATGAGACCAACCACGTAATAAAATTCGCCGACACGGAAGTTCTGGCTGTAGAGAAGCATTATCACACGCGCTTGTTCAGAGAAGCTGTAGAAATACAAAAACACGCGAACAGTTTGAACAAGAAAGAGGAAAGCCTTAAGGTAAACGGATCCTGGCTTCCCGTACTGCAGCGAACGACCGTCGCAGGTAGCAAGAGGAGATCCACACCGGAAATGACCGCGTAGAAGCCCTCGGACGTTGGCGCGCCAGGTACATATAGTCTGCGGCCGCGAGCTCGGCTCCAGTTCACCACCGGCAATGGAGGGTGAAGCTTTGACAATGCCAGCCACTCGTGCTGGCGAAACCTCAGAAAAATCATTAAATGAACGTCAGCCAAAGAACCCGAGACAGAAGCCAATAGGCAGTTTGTCAACAAGTGGCCACGAAAGCCTTAACAATTTTGTAGTCGATAGATAGATTTGTTATGATTACAGTAACTGCTTTCAATCATAGATCAGTGAGAAAGTGTTAGTGCATTTCATTTAAATTTTATTCTAAGTAGTAAGGTATTTAGCTCAGAAAGACTTAACCTATGTCCAATTTATGATTCTATGGTGAATATTAATAGTAATACTGTTGAGACCATCCTGTTTGACTAAGCACTGAAGACAATAGTGTGTGTGTCAGTATCTGTTGTACTTAGGCCAATAGTTTGTTCTGCTCTGACTATCAGCTCCAACCTTAACGTTAACATATGCTTGCGCTAGTTTCTATAGCATTCGGGAAGAATTTGGCTCACAATTTCGTTCTAACACGTAACTAAAAATTTCGAGATGAATAAAAATTAAACTAATATCTAGGCCACGTTTTACACCATCTTTTAACCCTTTTGAACGCACTATGAAAGAATTAGGTTAATCTTTATAGGTTGTATCGTTACCGCCAACACAGAAACTGTGATTTACCCTTGCCGGATTCAAAATATCACTGACGAATTACCAAATGACTCTACAACTTTGCCTCCATTCCTTGTATTAAAGAATAAACCACCACCAGATCGTATAAAATAATAATCTTCCCTACACAACGACGTTTAAGACACAGTGAAGTATTCAAATTAGCATTGGAAAACATCAAGGAAACCGCAGAGAAAAGGAAGAAGGTACACACCCCACGAGTGAACATCAGGAACTTGCAGGTAGGTCAGAAAATGTCGCTTAAATCGCATCATTTGTCACATAAGGCAAATAAATTTTAACAACATAGTCCACGAAGAATAGCAATCTGATTCATTTTAAAATGAACAGTCGAGATCGCCATAATATTTCTTTATTAACGGGTTTCGGCTTATCTACAAGCCATCTTCCGAATTTTTTTGGCCCCCTATGGCTGGTGATGGGCTTTTCTTGATACCTCGATCGTGGTATTACGAAAAATCCAAGGAGCTATAGGGGTCAAAAAATTCTGGAGGCTTGTAGATAAACCGAAACAGGTTAATAAAGAAATATTATTGCGATATCGACTGTTCATTTTTAAACATAAGGGAAAGTCGTTAAGTATCAAGTTTTTCTCGGTGCGTGGAGGTCCTTTCCGCATACGCCGAAACGCACGTGCTAATGCTGTGGAACTTGAGGCCATGTTGTTGTTTTGTTGTTGTTGTTGTTGTGTGGTGGTCTTCAGTCCAGAGACCGGTTTGATGCAGCTTGAAACACGTATGTTGTGTGGCGGCGATGGCGAGGCATTGCAGAGTCTCTGACCAGAGAGCTTTTTGTCGTTCCTAGTCTGCGCTTGACCGCGCGACGGTGCAGTTGCGGTCGAGTCGCAGTAGAGTTCAGTTGCGGTCAAGTTGTAAGAGAGTTCAGTTGCGTGTAGGGAGTCGGCAGTTGTGTGTGGAGTCGGCAGGCGCCGACATGGCACTCTGGTCAAGATTCGGGACAAGGTATATATTTTAAATAAGGTAATGAAGCAGCATTGCGCACATTTGATAATGTAATGTAAATTAACTGTAACTAATTTGTTCAAGAATCGCCCCAATAATAATTTGTTTTCAAACCAAGCATTTTAACACAACAAACATTTTATTGAAAGAAATATTTCCCTTGGTATTCGTTAAAGAAAAGTTTCCCTTAAATTCAAAATTTTTGCAATACATTTCCTTCGAGCTATGGCGAAAAATAAGAGTAGATGCAGTTTTACTGAGGTAAGAATTTGAGTTTAATTATTGAACAGGCCCTAAGATCGACATTTCGGTCTATTTGCGTTTTCATTGTCACTGAGATTTTATTATCACTGAATTGACTTACATTTTTTTGTGCGAAGCTTACATTTGGATCAGATTACTATTATTTTTCATTTAATTGTCATTGTCTTTAAATTTAATTGCTGGGAGGTTACACTTAGCTCTAGGTCCATTTCCATTTGAGTAAGATTAGACATACATTTTTTGTGGGGAGGTTACACTTAGCATGATTATCATTGACATTCAAAATATTGTCTCTTTTCAAATTTCTGTGGGGAGGTTACACTTGGCGACACCCGGTCCAGGATCGTATTTCGTAGAGAATCGTCTGAAACGTAGCCAGATATCTGCTCTTATTTGCATAAATATAATTAGCATTTGGCGCAACGCTTTTACTAATTTTGTGACTTTTTTTCCTCAGATCATCGGCAATTCTTTGCTCTGTTGTATTGTGTTTGTTGCTTTTGCATTGTGCTTATTTCTTTTGTGAATAATTGTGACTATATCAAAATGCCGCGAAAGACTGTGAATAGTGTATCGCGAGGTATTATGAACGAAATTACCGACTTAAACAACGTGACTGATAGTAATTGTGACACGCAGTGTAATGATGACAATCCTGCGTTCACCGACAATCAGTGCGTTCCAACCTCTAATGATGAATATTATCTTACTGAGGAACAAACGAACTCAATTGTCTCCTCTGTTAATTTGACGACAATTGATGACGCGGGGCGTTCTGTTGGAATGAGCGCTGCCCAGCTTAATATACTCGGTTTGGAAAATTCAAATAATGTACAGACAAATTTTTCTAATGAAAATGGACAGTGTACTGAAAGTACGACGGATATGTTTAATTCCGAAATAGTGACTGACAGTGTACATTCGACTGGCAATCCTTTTTGTAAATTACAGAATGACCAAATGGTCACACAAAACGCGACAATTGTAGGTACGCAATCAAACAGCACAGAGAATAGAGTAGGTAATGTTACTTTGGATCAAATTATGGCATTGCTACTACAAACGAATGAACAACTTAGTGAAAATATCACACAGAAACTTAGTGAGAAAATAGACAACAATTCCAGGGAGTTTAATGAAAAATTAGACAATAATAATGAAAAACAAGACAAACTTAGTGAACAGATCAAACAACAGAATGAAAAACAAGACAAGCTTAATGAAAAATTAGACAACAATTCCACACATTTACTTGAAAAATTAGACAACAATTCCAGACAGTTAAATGAAAAATTAGACAATTCCAGACAGCTTAGCGAACAAATTAGAGCCGTTGCCGCGCAGTGTCATGACACTAAGGAACATTTACGCGAGGGAATTGAGGCTTGTTCAAAGAAAAGTGGCGAAGAGATTAGGTCTGTTGCTCAAGATTTAGGGATATGCAAACAGCCACAACAGAAACACTTAGAGAAGAAATTAGCGCAGTCGGTAAACAATGCTCTGAAAAGGCTACACAATTACGCGACGAGTTTAAAGCAATGACAGCAGAACTTTCGCGCACAATGGATGAAAAGATTGACACGAAATTCGACCAACAGAACTCTCAAATTAACGAACGTCTTAGTCTTCACATACAAAACAGTGATACGCGTTTCCGCAAATTCATACAGGATCAAAATAAAGTAAAACGACAAGTCATGGAAACAATCACTGCACAGAGACAAGAAGACAAACGTAAAATGTTTGCGAAGGCAAAAACATATGTAGACAACAATATTGCTACAGTGTCCGACGAAATTAATTCCATCAAATAGTCGAACGCGGAATTACGTGACGAAATTTCTGATCTTAAATCAAAAACAGATACACACACAGCAGATATTCAGACAGTGACCGACAGATTCGAACAATTAGAACTAACACAGGAATCTGATGTCGTCAAAGCTGACGTTAAAAAACTGAACGAAACTACGCGTAAGTTGCAAAAACAGATTAATACTACTGACACTAAAACCGATGATCAGGTAAAAATACTGACTGAAAAATGTGATGAATTGGCCAGTCGTATTGATGTTATCGAAAGTACTAATGACATAAATCAGACGATACTTCACCGATTTCATTTAACCAAACACCTGAATTCCAAAATCTACAGCAGACAATTAATGAGATCGATTCGTCTAATAACACGTTGCGTAGAAAATTGTCAAGTTTACAACAAGAAGTAACAGAGATGAAAAATATTTCAGTTAATAATACATCACAGCAGACGCCACTTTGTGAACATTTGTCAGACTCACGCAGCGCGTATAATTTGAGCAATCTACAGAAGCTACGCGACTTAAAATCTGAAAAGCTACGCAACTTGAAATCCGAAATGACACAGACAATCAGATTCTCTCACAAACCTGAACGTGTTCTCAAATTCAGAGACGAGAACGTAGATTGCGAGCAATTTTTATCTATAAGAAAATCTAAGGAATTTAATAATGACAGAGCACAGATACACGATTTGCACCGTATACGACAATTTATTTTTGTACTTTCACTGTCATTACGTGTAATACAGAACCTGCAATTAGCATGGATACAGCAATTTGCTTTCGGATTTTTACCGCTATTGCCAGCAACGCAAAAACTAAAACTTATTCGCAGCGCGTAATAGACCTCAGGGGATTCATTACGCTTTAATGAATATGTGCCGTAGCGAGCATAGGGCCCCGAGCTGTAGTAGTGCTGTTTCATCTTCAGTTTTCTGCACTACTGTCTTCTCTTCTACTATCCTTTATATCTATCAAAATAGCTCTTTAACTATTGCTCTACCTAGAATTAAGTAAAATGTAATGAATACCCGATGTGACAAATTTTTTTTTTTTACCGAAAGTGACAATTTTCATTAGGCACTCTAGAAATGACAATCAAGAGAATTTTAATAACAGAAAATAGTAATCATCAGTATGTGTAAAATTTTCAGCAGTCGCAACCACATTTTTGGTAACAATAGACGTTTTTCACCACAACAATATGAAAGTCATCCGGTTAGCGTACCTAACCAACAGTGTAATGCACAAGGTCGACAAGCTTTAATGTTTCGCCGCGTGCACGTATAGTCCCTGGTACAACAAATAATAACGCACGCTAGCAAGGAAATCACTACGTACAGACAACACACTATTTCAACTCGTATCGCAATGCGCCGTATAGAAATGACTGTCATGACCAACGTAAAAATAATGAGCACAATTTTCAGCGTACATTTAATAACAGTCGATCTTTTCAGCAGCAAGAACTTCAGCAACAACATATTATCATGAACGAACCAGACAATAGGTGTCATCTATAGCGTAATACGTCAGGAAGAAATAATAATACAGTTCAAATAGTCGAAATGCCACAGCATCCTCCCGAAAATAATAACACGTACGATAGAATTTAACCAGATACAGCACAGATTGCATATTCCAGTAACGGCAAACAATACTTTTGACACACAGAATTTTGTTCACGTGAATGTTATTTGAAACATGCTTTGTTGAATCTTACTAGAAATTTTTCCATTGCCACCGACAGTTCTAACACCGCTTTAGGCGTACATATTTTCCAGGAGATTGAAGAAGATGGCTCAACAGTAATTAAAAACATCGCATTTGCAAGCCGCATTTTGTCACCTGCTGAACGAAATTATTCCGTTACAGAACTTGAAACATTATGTGTTGTTTGGGCATTTACGAGATTTCGACACTTTCTTTATGGCAGACATACCACCGGTTACACAGACCACAGAGCGATACAATTTTTACTTTCAGCTAAATTTACTCACGACAGGTTAAGTAGATGGAAACTTTATTTACAAGAATTTAATTTTACAATAGTTCACATTCCCGGCACACAAAATGTTGTAGCAGATGCATTATCTCGTTCTCTCAGCAACAATCAGCAAGACGTAGCAACCAACTTCTGCAAAGCAAATTTCAGCGTCATGTACATTCAGCAAGTTGCATTTGAAAATTTTATTTCATCGTCATTACAGGACATAGCACAAGACCAAAGTAAAGACAATGTGTGGAAAGAAATTAAACACCTTTGGCAAGATAAGAATAATGTTACGATTAGGAACCACTACACTGTACGCAATGACATTCTGTTTTGCCGCTCTCATCCAGACAGCAACAATTGGTTATTATGCATTCCTGACGAACTGGTTAACAAATTAATATGGTATACTCATTTAAGTTATGCACATTACGGAGCCAGAAAATGTTTTCTTATACTCAGACAGAACTGTTATTTTGCCAATATGGAAAAACGTATACGACGAGTTTTAGCGTCATGTAAAATTTGCCAGAAAGCTAACTCAGACACCACTTCACACATTCCTCCATTATATCCCATTATATCTGTTAAATTAAGACATATGGCCGCAGTAGACATTTTTGGTCCAATTCCGAGAACTAATAGAGGTTTTTGCTACATCTTTGTCGCTGTTGAACTCACTTCAAAATTTGTTACCTTCACTCCGTTACGCAAAGCTACTGCTAAAACCGTTTCGAAAGCATTTGTAAAACATTTTCTATTTCATGTAGGGCATGTGATGAGAGTAATTTCTGATAATGGATCACAATTTCGTTCTGCTATATGGACACGTATGTTACGAGCTAGAAACATTTCTCCGATCTATATATCCAAGTACCATGCTTCTTCGAACCCTTGTGAACGATTAATGAAAGAAATTGGTAAACTGTGTAGAATATACTGCCACAAAAGACATATTGATTGGGACACACACATATTCTCATTCCAAGATATAATTAATTCCATTCCAAATAAATCCACTGTGCTATCTCCATATGTTATACTGAAAAACGTTGAACCACCAAACAAAATTAAAGAATTAGTAACATTTCCTACATCTCGTCGATTACGACACCACGAAATAATTAACATTGCGCTGAACAACATCAAACGTGCCGCAGAGCGCCGGAGAAGACAGCAAAAACAGGTTTGTACGCGCCGAGACTTTCACATTGGACAGAAGATATTAGTACGAACACACTATTTATCCAATAAAATAAAAGGTAAGTGCAGTAAATTTGAACCTCTATACGCAGGTCCGTATCGGATTCGCAGTATTCCTCATCCCAATGTTGTACACATCGAAACTCTGAGAACCAGAAAATCGAAAGGAAACCACCATTTATCCAACATAAAACCCTTTATTGAGTGAACATACTTTACGATTTATCACGCTGTAATGCTATTTACTAATTTTTATGATCATTTCTGCAATTATATTCACATGACTAATTATTGATGATTATCGTATTTTTTCTTGGCAAGTGCCCGGCAAGGTAAGGTTAGCAGGTCGTTTTGCTTGTCGTTACACATCAGACCGTGCACATTTTCCATCTTTTGTATGTATGATTGTTTTTCTGTTTTGTTTGTATGCACTGAGAAATAGTTAAGGTATAACACACACCAGTTGACTTTGACATTTTTTGCCCTGTGATATCTCAACATCGTGACTATTTTACATTTTTCTTCTTTTTTTTTTTTGCTGCTGCATTGTGATATTCTCTGTACATTTTTGCCTTTGAACACTGTCTATGCTTTTGACATATTACGTTTTCTGTCATGTTATGCTGTATGCTTAATTATGTCACCATTAACCAGTCATTATTTAGTGGGTATATGATTTAAATGCAAGGCATTAATCTTTGTTCATCAATTTCAGAAAGAAATGATATGTAAAGGACATAAATTAAACAAAAATGGGAATTTCACATACGGAATAAACGAAAGAAGATGCAAAAACCTTATGAGGAAGAGTAAATGGATCAGAATTAACAAGCATTAACAAGAATATACTATGCACATCGTAGAATAGCAGTCTTAACTAATTTTTTCTTTCAGAATACAAGGCGATTGATGCAGGCTGTCAGACAGAACTACACATCTTAGTTTTAGTGATGAAATATGCTAGAGATAGGGAATAGTTGTGTAATGAATAATGAAGTGATTTTTTTGCAGATGATAATGAATGCTGATGAAGAGTAATGATGAATAATATGCTACTATGAATAATGAAGTTTTTCTTTACAGGTGATGATAATAATGAAGTTAAGATAATATGGATAATGAAGTTTTTCTTTACAGATGAGGATGATGTTGAAGTCTAGGTACTTATGCTATGTAGTTATTTAAGTATTTGTTGCAGTTTGTTTTGACAGTATGTTTTATATCGTATGGTATGATGACTGAAGGTTTTGGAAAGGACAGCTATGGAACACATTTTTATACACATTTCACTACCTGTTAATTCGAAGTTCACTACTTTTCAGCATAGTCTGCGTTTCTTCTTTCAGCTCAATAATCCGTTTTGTATTTTTTTTTCTTTTCAGGAGAAGCTTTTCATGATACTTACTAAACCTGTTACTTATTATACCTGTTCTAGTACTTGCATTTTTATTTTTTACCCATTTGTGTCTATCATTTATAAATGTGATCACATATTCTGCCTTGTTACATAACTTTGCTACAGATGACGAATGACGTTACCTATCCTCATTTGCAGCAATAGGTTAAAAGCAAATATTGTTATGCCTCAGCAATTAATTATCGATCCCAACGCAATGCATTGCTAGCACAAAAACAAAAAAAAATGTATTACCAGTCCCAAATAATGCTACTAGTTTAAGAGAATTCTGAATAATACTGATCAGCTCTGAATAGTATGTTACTTCAGTAATGACTTCTTAAAGATACAAAAAAAAAATAAGCTTTGTAACTGGCAAATAACTGCCACTGTTTATTGTAATGAGACTACTTATAATGCCCATGATTATTAATGCTATGACTGTAATTAACTGATTTTTAATAATGACTTCTTAATGGTGTGTATCACCAGTTTCAAATAATGCTACTCATTTAAGAGAGTTCTGAATAATACTGAATGATGAACAATGTTTTATACTATTCAATACTTGCTGGCCATTAAGTGCCAATAATTAATGTAACTAAATGAATTATGTTATTAATTATGCCATTAATTAGCTCCTGTTTTCAATGATGACTTTTCATGTTTTGGTAACTGGCCAATGAGTGCCAATAATTTGTATAACTCAATGAATTGTGTTAATGCCATGCCAATAATTGACTCTCCTTTTCAATGATGACTTTTGATGAACATTATTCTGTCATACTAAATATGCTTAGTGAATGGCCAAGGACTGCCACTGTTTATTGTAATACGATTACTCATGATGCCAATAATTTAATTTTATGAACATTATTCTGTAATACTAAATACATGGTACAGAAATGTTCAATAACTGGGCTATGAATGCCGCAAACTACTAATGTAATCAAGACTAGTCTGTGACTTAATGTCCTTCACCTTCTGACCTAACTACCTGGAATTACTCTAATATCCATTTGTCCTGTCCATCCTCATAATCATGGAGCACTATATTTGGTTTTTGCACTAATTCTACGATGGTGTGCCTTGTAAGAGCGTGGTGTTGACACGACATGCTGTCCACCACCGTGAGCGATGAAGACGTTATTATGGTCCCACTGCTTGGTGTACCTGATGTACTGCCAAAATGATAACAGGAAATATTACTACGACATTTCAGTGTCTTGGATACGCTGATAAATGCTTCTGGGAAAAGAACTGCAAATTGTCTCACTTGGTGTTGTACTCCTGTGGAAAGATATGGACTTTCAGTGCAGCTGCGTGCAATCTAAGTGCTACAACCATGATGCAATCCTTCTTATCCCTTCCCTAATTCTTGTAAAATGAAAAAGTCATATACAGTGCGTGTGCACTTCCTTTCTTTTGTTAATAAGATTAGTTATCCTGAAATTAATAAAGATTTCTATAGTGCATGTGCACTTTATTACACTCCTTGATTGTTTGTTTGTTGTAGAAAAATACTAGAGAGTACTACAGTCCGTGTGCACTTTTGTCATTTGTCAATATAATTTGTACTCATTAGGTTTATTTGTCGTAAAAATATTAGAGAGTTTTTCAGTGCATGTGCACTTTATGCCATTTGTACTCATTACGTATATATTTTGTGACTTTCTGATATGCTCTGTACTACAGTGCGTGTGTTGCCGTTTATTAATATATTTTCTGATTTGCTGATATATTCTCAACTGCACTGCACGTACACTTATGTCACTTGTCAAAATGATTATTTGCCATTATGTTTATTTGTTACGAAAATGCTAAAGAGTTTTTCAGTGCATGTGCACTTATGTTATATGTTAATATGTTTTCTACTGAACTTCAGTGCCTGTGCACTTTTCTCATTTTTCAATATGATTTGTACTCATTCTGTACACCTTTTATGATTTCTTGATATGTTCAATACTTCAGTGCGTATGCACTTATGTCATTTGTTACTCATTGTATATACATTTCGTCATTTGATGACATGTTCTCAACTGCAGTGCATGTGCACTCATGTCACTTGTCAACATGATTTTTTGCCATTCTGTTTATTTGTTCTGAAAATGCTAAAGAATTTTTTCAGTGCGTGTGCACTTTGTTATCTATCAAATAATTTGTATATACATTTTTCTGATATGTTTTGTACTTATATTTTCTCTTTGTCTGAAATGTTTTGTACTCGGTGCATGTGCACCACATTTAATTCATGTACTACATCTGAATATTCTGTGAATTGTAAAAGTTAATTAATTAAAAAAAATTGCCGCGCTTGGCAAGTCCAAATGACTCACCATCGCTGCCAAATTTTTGCCCCCCCAGTGGAGGGTTATGAAACACGTATGTTGTGTGGCGGCGATGGCGAGGCATTGCAGAGTCTCTGACCAGAGAGCTTTTTGTCGTTCCTAGTCTGCGCTTGACCGCGCGACAGTGCAGTTGCGGTCGAGTCGCAGTAGCGTTCAGTTGCGGTCAAGTTGTAAGAGAGTTCAGTTGCATGTAGGGAGTCGGCAGTTGTGTGTGTGGAGTCGGCAGGCGTCGACATGGCACTCTGGTCAAGATTCGGGACAAGGTATATATTTTAAATAAGGTAATGAAGCAGCATTGCGCACATTTGATAATGTAATGTAAATTAACTGTAACTAATTTGTTCAAGAATCGCCCCAATAATAATTTGTTTTCAAACCAAGCATTTTAACAAAACAAACATTTTATTGAAAGAAATATTTCCCTTGGTATTCGTTAAAGAAAAGTTTCCCTTAAATTCAAAATTTTTGCAATACATTTCCTTCGAGCTATGGCGAAAAATAAGAGCAGATGCAGTTTTACTGAGGTAAGAATGTGAGTTTAATTATTGAACAGGCCCTAAGATCGACATTTCGGTCTATTTGCGTTTTCATTGTCACTGAGATTTTATTATCACTGAATCGACTTACATTTTTTTGTGCGAAGCTTACATTTGGATCAGATTACTATTATTTTTCATTTAATTGTCATTGTCTTTAAATTTAATTGCTGGGAGGTTACACTTAGCTCTAGGTCCATTTCCATTTGAGTAAGATTAGACATACATTTTTTGTGAGGAGGTTACACTTAGCATGATTATCATTGACATTCAAAATATTGTCTCTTTTCAAATTTCTGTGGGGAGGTTACAAGCTTTCCATGCTACTCTATCCTGTGCAACCTCTTCATCTCCGAATAATTACTGCAACCTACATCCTTTTGAATCTGCTTAGTTTATTCATCTCTTGGTCTCCCCCTGCGATTTTTACCCTCCACGCTTGCCTTCAGTACTAGTAGATTGGTGATCCCTTCTTCTAGTCAAGTTGTGCCACAAATTCCTCTACTCCCCAACTCTTTTCATTACCTCCTCATTAGTTATGTGATCTACTCATCTAATCTTCAACATTCTCCTGTAACACCAAATTTTGAAAGCTTCTATTGTCTTCCCGTCTAAACTGTTTATCGTCCATGATTCACTCCATACAGATACTTTCAGAAAAGACGTGAATCTGTTCTCGATGTTAACAAATTTCTCTTCTTCAGAAACGCTGCCCTTGCTATAGCCAGTTTACATTTTATGTCCTCTCTGCTTCGACCATCATCAGTTATTTTGCTCCCCAAAAAGCTAAACTCATCTACTGTTTTAAGCGTCTCATTTCCTAATATAATTCCCTCAGCATCACCTGGTTTAATTCGACTACATTCCATTATTCTCGTTTTGCCTTTTCCGATGTTCATATTATATCCTCCTTTCAAGACAGTGTCCATTACGTTCAGCTGCTCCTCCAGATCCTTTGCTGTCTCTGATAGAATTACAATGTCGCCGACAAACCTCAGAATTTTTATTTCTTCTCCATGGATTTTAATCCCTACTCCAAATTTTTCTTTTGCTCAATATGCAGATTGAATAACATCGGGGATAGGTTACAACCATGTCTCACTCCCGTCTGAACCACTGCTTCCCTTTCGTGCCCACAAATTGTAAACAGCCAATCGCTCCCTGTATTTTATCCCTGCCACCTTCGCGGACGTAAGTCGTGAGGTCTTCATCATGTATCAAACATAAAAAGACAAAGAATAATACCCTAGGGGGGTTACTGTTCTTTGGTAAACATATGCAGTGGCAAACATGAGTGCCCCAACTGTTGTAGAGCATTTTTTCACTGTAGCTTTCGGCACTGTTTTATACCCTTCAGTTAATCTGTATGTCTGTTAATGTATCTTTTGCTGTCAATTTACTATGGAATTTTAATGGTGACTATGATTTGTGTTTTCTGAAGAGAAGTACTTTGAATTTGCTTAGTCTGACAAGGTGAAAATACAGTGGAGGTAGACGATTTTTATTTTCATCTATATTTGCACAATGACAATGACAGTGGAATGGTAAGCCATCTGTGAACAATTTGTATCCAGCTGGTATTATTCTGAGTTTGCTGGTGTAATATCGGATTGCAATATAATACTGTTATCTTATTTCACGATTTTGGGAAGTTTTCTTTTGAGGTCTTGGGATAGCAGAGTAAACAAGTTTACGCGTTCTATGGTAATCACTTTTCTCAGTAAGATTGTTTACAAGTGTAATGAAGGTTATTGTGACTTGTGGTAACTTGTCGATTCTTCCCAACCTTTACCAGAGAGAATAACGCGTTATTTTTGAGGAAAGTGAATGAGATGGCATTTCCTGTAGGTACATTTTATGAAGTAAGTCATGAATTTTGAGGTATAGATAACTGCTGACCTTATTTGACTTTATTTTGGATAAGGGATTGTGTATGAGTAGTTCTGAACTGAGAAGGGTATTTCCGATGGACAGTAGTTTAACTAGGAACATTTCTGACTGATCTTGTTCTGCTACCTGGGAAGCATCGAAAAGATTGATAATTTCTGAGTTGTATGCATACAAATGATTAATCTGCGGAATACTGTGCGATATGGATATGGAATACGATGGAGAATTTTGTTTAAGGACTGCTATGTGAGGCTTATGATGTTATTATGGCTTATTACAGTGCAACTATGGTTTATTACGGTGAATTATCGTATATTATGTGAAGAGGATTATGATTTGTAGGACAGTATTTGAAGGTTAATGAAATATGTTGTTTGGAGGAAGACACACGAGGCGTTTATATTATTTAGTGAGGAATCATTTTTTTTGCAGCTATTTATGGAACAAGACAGGGTAAGGTACATACACATTTTAAACGCAGCAACCATCTGTACTAGATATATGGGGTTCTGTTTCTGCACACTTTGTTCAAAGGTAGAGTCACAGCGATATTTTCAAGACAGATTTATTTTGCCATGAAGGGATTTCGTAGAGGACAGTACTACTGAAGTTTGGTTGCTACTGGCGAGATGTATTATGAGAGTAAGAGCTATCTGTTATGGAAAGAACGCGGATTATAGTTTGAGATACCAATCATACCTGCTACATACATCTTAAATTCCAGAAAACACGAAAGTTTTACCTGTATGAAACACCAGCGCTTGCAGGTGTCACATTCTCTTTTCATCCCTTTAGAGAAGAAAGTGCATATGTATATATACACTATGTAATCAAAAGTATGCGGACGCCCCAAAAAAGATGCTCTTTTCATATTAGGTGCATTGTGCTGCCACCTACTGCCAAGTACTCCATATCAGAGACCTCACTAGTCATTAGACATCGTCATGGCGCGCTCCGCAGATCTCACGGACCTCGAACATGGTCAGGTGATTGGGTGTCCCTTGTGCTATACGTCTGTAAGCGTGACTTCCACACTTCTAAACATCCCTAGCTCCATGGTTTCCGATGTGATAGCGAAGTGGAAACGTGAAGGGACACGTACAGCATCAAAGCGTACCGGCCGACCTCGTTTGTTGACTGACAGAGACCGCCAACAGTAGAATAGGGTCGTAATGTGTAATAGGCAGACATCTATCCAGACCATCACACAGGAATTCCAAACTGCATCAGGATCCACTGCAAGTAGTATGACAGGCGAGAGGTGAGAAAACTTGGATTTCATGGTCGAGTGGCTGCTCAAAAGCCACACATCACGCCGGTGAAAGCCAAACGACCCCTTGCTTAGTGCAACGAGCGTAAACATTTTACGATTGAACAGTGGAAAAACGTTGTGTGGAGTGACAAATCGCGGTACACAATGTGGCGATCTGATAGAAGACTGTGGGTATGGTGAATGGCCGGTGAACGTTATCTGCCAGCGCGTGTAGTGCCATCAGTAAAATTCGGAGGGGGTGGTGTTATGGTGTGGTCATTTTTTTCATGGAGGGGGCTTGCACCCCTTGTTGTTTTGCGTTGTACTACCACAGCACAGGCTTGCATTGATGTTTTAAGCACCTTCTTGCTTTCCAGTGTTGAAGAGCAATTCGAGGATGGCGATTGTATCTTTAAACACTATCGAGCACCTGTTCATAATGCATGGCATGTGGCTGAGTGGTTACACGACAGTGACATCCCTGTAATGGACTGGCCTGCACAGAGTCCTGACCTGAATCCTATAGAACACCTTTGGGATGTTTTGGAATGCCGACCTCGTTCCAGGCCTCACCGACCGACATCGACACCTCTCCTCAGTGCAGCACTCTGTGAATAATGGGATGCCATTCCCCAAGAAACCTCCCAGCACCTGATTGAATGTATGCTTGTGAGAGTGGAAGCAGTCATCAAGGCTAAGGGTGGGCCAACACCATATTGAATTCCATCATTACCGATGAATGGCGCCACGAACTTGTAAGTCATTTTCTGCCAGGTCTCCGGATACTTTAGAACACATACTGTATCTGTCGAGTAATGAGCATGAGCACGAACGGTTTTACAAAGATTTTTTTCTCTACTCCTTAATTATTTCATGAACGTGTGAGAAGAATTTTCCAGCTTTGCTAAGTTGCGTAGTGAAATTCTGTCATTAAGAAAAACTCTCTAATTGCAGAATTAATAAAAAACAGAACCGTATGCATATTTGTGAACTAAACAATATTTGCAGTTCGGGGTGTAATGTACGTAGAGTGCGAGTTACATTCTAACAATGCGAATGTTACGGATAACTAGACGTTGCAGAAGTACCCAGTCGTGCTAACAACATTGATCCATGACTTTTATATAAATATGTTATACATTTTGACAACATTTTTTTCAGTTTGTAGTATTTTTACGCCTTGGTGCAAGCTGATCTGCTACTTTTTTACCAATGTTGTAAATAATTGTGTAAAATACTTTAGTGTTCTTCTATTTAAATAATTGCAGGAAGATGTAGGTTCTTATACAGCAGTGATGCAGTGACGATTCTAGCACATTAAGTTAATGATTGTAATATGATGATTTTTTTCCTCTTCTCATTCAGCAGTACTGAAGTCCAAGAGAAGTTATTTGCTTAATGTTTGTGTAACAAACCATTTCTTTCAGCTACTACTGAACAGTTCGAGGACAAATCTTTTTTGTGTTGCATCTTAGAGTAAGTTATGTCATTATTAGTTGCGTTATAAGATACGTCTTTTAAATGTTGTATATATTTTGCTAGTGTCTTTAACTACATATTGCCATGCAACTCCGACTCACACCCAGACAAATTGACATTTGGCATCTGACGATACTGTCTCAGTGATGTGACTTGCTATTTTCAGTTCTATGATCATCATGTAAAAATTATATGATTTTTCAGAAATGAAATATTTGTCCTGTAGTAAAAAGGAAGTACTTGTGATAATCACTAACCCAATACTCAATGATTAAACATGTAATAACTGACTAGGCACTAATAAGAAATGACATTCCCTACTAACTAAAAATTATGTCTATTTGAGCTGAAGTCACTTATAATATACAGGGTGTTACAAAAAGGTACGGCCAAACTTTCAGGAAACATTCCTCACACACAAATAAAGAAAAGATGTTATGTGGACATGTGTCCGAAAACGCTTAATTTCCATGTTCGAGCACATTTCAGTTTCGTCAGTATGTACTGTACTTCCTCGATTCACCACCTGTTGGCCCAATTGAAGGAAGGTAATGTTGACTTCGGTGCTTGTGTTGACATGCGACTCATTGCTCTACAGTACTAGCATCAAGCACATCAGTACGTAGCATCAACGGGTTAGTGTTCATCACGAACGTGGTTTTGCAGTCAGTGCAATGTTTACCAATGCGGAGTTGGCAGATGCCCATTTGATGTATGGATTAGCACGGGGCAATAGCCGTGGCACGATACGTATGTATCGAGACAGATTTCCAGAACAAAGGTGTCCCGACAGGAAGACGTTCGAAGCAATTGATCGGCGTCTTAGGGAGCACGGAACATTCCAGCCTATGACTCGCGACTGGGGAAGACCTAGAACGACGAGGACACCTGCAATGGACGAGGCAATTCTTCGTGCAGTTGACGATAACCCTAACGTCAACGTCAGAGATGTTGCTGCTGTACAAGGTAACGTTGACCACGTCACTGTATGGAGAGTGCTACGGGAGAACCAGTTGTTTCCATATCATGTACAGCGTGTGCAGGCGCTATCAGCAGCTGATTGGCCTCCACGGGTAAACTTCTGCGAATGGTTCATCCAACAACGAGTCAATCCTCATTTCAGTGCAAATGTCCTCTTTACCGATGAGGCTTCATTCCAACGTGATCAAATTGTAAATTTTCACAATCAACATGTGTGGGTTGACGAGAATCCGCACGCAATTGTGCAATCACGTCATCAACACAGATTTTCTGTGAACGTTTGGGCAGGCATTGTTGGTGATGTCTTGATTGGGCCCCATGTTCTTCCACCTACGCTCAATGGAGCACGGTATCGTGATTTCATACGGGATACTCTACCTGTAGCTAATACCCGTGGTCTAGGGGTAGCATCTTTGATTCATAATCAAAACGTCTTCGGTCCCGGGTTCGATCCCCGCCACTGCCTAAATTGATAAATAATCAGCATTGGCGGCCGAAGACTTCCGGAATAAGAAGTCAGGCTCATTCTGCCAACGGTCTTGTCAAAGAGGGCGGAGGAGCGGATAGAGGTTCAGGGCACTCTCTTGTCCTAGGGGTGGGAAATTGCCCCTAAAGGCGGAAGAATCAGCAATGATCAACGACATGAGGATGCAGAAGGCAATGGAAACCACTGCATTAAAGACACGTAACGTGTATCCACAGGACATATGGCCTGTAATTGAAGAAGTGTCATGATGATCTCTCCATTGGCAAAAGATTCCGGAATAGTCCCCCATTCGGATCTCCGGGAGGGGACTGCCAAGGGTGAGGTAACCATGAGAAAAAGATTGAATAATCAACGAAAGGATAACGTTCTACGAGTCGGGGCGTGGAATGTCAGAAGCTTGAACGTGGTAGGGAAACTAGAAAATCTGAAAAGGGAAATGCAAAGGCTCCATCTAGATATAGTAGGGGTCATTGAAGTGAAGTGGAAGGAAGACAAGGATTTCTGGTCAGATGAGTACCGGGTAATATCAACAGCTGCAGAAAATGGTATAACAGGTGTAGGATTCGTTATGAATAGGAAGGTAGGGCAGAGGGTGTGTTACTGTGAACAGTTCAGTGACCGGGTTGTTCTAATCAGAATCGACAGCAGACCAACACCGACAACGATAGTTCAGGTATACATGCCGACGTCGCAAGCTGAAGATGAACAGATAGAGAAAGTGTATCAGGATATTGAAAGGGTAATGCAGTATGTAAAGGGGGACGAAAATCTAATAGTCATGGGCGACTGGAATGCAGTTGTAGGGGAAGGAGTAGAAGGAAAGGTTACAGGAGAATATGGGCTTGGGACAAGGAATGAAAGAGGAGAAAGACTAATTGAGTTCTGTAACAAGTTTCAGCTAGTAATAGCGAATACCCTGTTTAAGAATCACAAGAGGAGGAGGTATACTTGGAAAAGGCCGGGAGATACGGGAAGATTTCAATTAGATTACATCATGATCAGACAGAGATTCCGAAATCAGATACTGGACTGTAAGGCGTACCCAGTAGCATATATAGACTCAGATCACAATATAGTAGTGATGAAGAGTAGGCTGAAGTTCAAGACATTAGTCAGGAAGAATCAATACGCAAAGAAGTGGGATACGGAAGTACTAAGGAATGACGAGATACGTTTGAAGTTCTCTAACGCTATAGATACAGCAATAAGGAATAGCGCAGTAGGCTGTACAGTTGAAGAGGAATGGACATCTCTAAAAAGGGCCATCACAGAAGTTGGGATGGAAAACATAGGTACAAAGAAGGTAGCTGCGAAGAAACCATGGGTAACAGAAGAAATACTTCAGTTGATTGATGAAAGGAGGAAGTACAAACATGTTCCGGGAAAATCAGGAATACAGAAATACAAGTCGCTGAGGAATGAAATAAATAGGAAGTGCAGGGAAGCTAAGAGGAAATGGCTGCAGGAAAAATGTGAAGACATCGAAAAAGATATGATTGTGGGAAGGACAGACTCAGCATACAGGAAAGTCAAAACAACCTTTGGTGACATTAAAAGCAACGGTGATAACATTAAGAGTGCAACGGGAATTCCACTGTTAAATGCAGAGGAGAGAGCAGATAGGTGGAAAGAATACATTGAAAGCCTCTATGAGGGTGAAGATTTGTCTGATGTGATAGAAGAAGAAACAGGAGTCGATTTAGAAGAGAGAGGGGATCCAGTATTAGAATCGGAATTTAAAAGAGCTTTGGAGGACTTACGGTCAAATAAGGCAGAAGGGATAGATAACATTCCATCAGTATATGAGTCTGGTGACATACCATCTGACTTTCGGAAAAGCATCATCCACACAATTCAGAAGACGGCAAGAACTGACAAGTGCGAGAATTATCGCACAATCAGCTTAACAGCTCATGTATCGAAGCTGCTTACAAGAATAATATACAGAAGAATGGAAAAGAAAATTGAGAATGCGCTAGGTGACGATCAGTTTTGCTTTAGGAAAAGTAAAGGGACGAGAGAGGCAATTCTGACGTTACGGCTAATAATGGAAGCAAGGCTAAAGAAAAATAAAGACACTTTCATAGGATTTGTCGACCTGGAAAAAGCGATCGACAATATAAAATGGTGCAAGCTGTTCGAGATTCTGAAAAAAGTAGGGGTAAGCTATAGGGAGAGACGGGTCATATACAATATGTACAACAACCAAGAGGGAATAATAAGAGTGGACGATCAAGAACGAAGTGCTCGTATTAAGAAGGGTGTAAGACAAGGCTGTAGCCTTTCGCCCCTACTCTTTAATCTGTACATCGAGGAAGCAATGATGGAAATAAAAGAAAGGTTCAGGAGTGGAATTAAAATACAAGGTGAAAGGATATCAATGATACGATTCGCTGATGACATTGCTATCCTGAGTGCAAGTGAAGAAGAATTAAATGATGTGCTGAACGGAATGAACAGTCTAATGAGTACACAGTATGGTTTGAGAGTAAATCGGAGAAAGACGAAGGTAATGAGAAGTAGTAGAAATGAGAACAGCGAGAAACTTAACATCACGATTGATGGTCACGAAGTCAATGAAGTTAAGGAATTCTGCTACCTAGGCAGTAAAATAACCAATGACGGACGGAGCAAGGAGGACATCAAAAGCAGACTCGGTATGGCAAAAAAGGCATTTCTGGCCAAGAGAAGTCTACTAATATCAAATACCGGCCTTAATTTGCGGAAGAAATTTCTGAGGATGTACGTCTGGAGTACAGCGTTGTATGGTAGTGAAACATGGACTGTGGGAAAACCGGAACAGAAGAGAATCGAAGCATTTGAGATGTGGTGCTATAGACGAATGTTGAAAATTAGGTGGACTGATAAGGTAAGGAATGAGGAGGTTCTATGCAGAATCGGAGAGGAAAGGAATATGTGGAAAACACTGATAAGGAGAAGGGACAGGATGATAGGACATCTGCTAAGACATGAGGGAATGACTTCCATGGTACTAGAGGGAGCTGTAGAGGGCAAAAACTGTAGAGGAAGACAGAGATTGGAATACGTCAAGCAAATAATTGAGGACGTAGGCTGCAAGTGCTACTCTGAGATGAAGAGGTTAGCACAGGAAAGGAATTCGTGGCGGGCCGCATCAAACCAGTCAGTAGACTGACGACAAAAAAAAAAAAAAAACTCTACCTGTGCTGCTGGAACATGTGCCTTTACAAGTACGACACAACATGTGGTTCGTGAACGATGGAGCTCCTGCACATTTCAGTCGAAGTGTTCGTATGCTTCTCGACAACAGATTCGGTGACCGATGGATTGGTAAAGGCGGACCAAGTCCATGGCCTCCACGCTCTCCTGACCTCAACCTTCTTGACTTTCATTTATGGGGGCATTTGAAAGCTCTTGTCTACGCAACCCCGGTACCAAATGTAGAGACTCTTCGTGCTCGTATTGTGTACGGCTGTGATACTATACGCCATTCTCCAGGGCTGCATCAGCGCATCAGGGATTCCATGCGACAGAAGGTGGATGCATGTATCCTCGCTAACGGAGGACATTTTGAACATTTCCTGTAACAAAGTGTCTGAAGTCACGCTGGTACGTTCTGTTTCTGTGTGTTTCCATTCCATGATTAATGTGATTTGAAGAGAAGTAATGAAATGAGCTCTAACATGGAAAGTAAGCGTTTCCAGACACATGTCCACATAACATATTTTATTTATTTGTGTGTGAGGAATGTTTCCTGAAAGTTTGGCCGTACCTTTTTGTAACACCCTGTATACAAAAGAATTGCATGTCTACTCACTCAAGTAAGAAGTTCATGTAATCCAAATTTGGTGGTAGATACTCTACCACCAAATTTGGATTACATGAACTTTTTACTTTGTTTGTTTACCTGTAATTCTGCCTATGACAATTTAAACCACATGCAGTTGATATGTATATAGACTCTGTGATAAACTGTAACGTTTTTTTAAACATCTCACTATCAATGTCATTGAACAAATCTGTATGTCATTCAGTGATGTTATTTGTCACACATTTTGCTTGTTCTGGATCAAAACAAGTGCCTCATGGTATACTGTACCATCACAAAATGAATTTGTATAGAACATGTTTGCCGCAATGTGGCAAAACTTGCCACACTTATGCAATTATGTGCAGTCATACATATTTTGAGCACTTAGCTTATGTGCCTGTTCACATGATGCTAATTTCATACTCAAGTGTATATAACTTATTCACTATAGCTCGCTTCTGTTATTATGTCACATATGAGTCTTTTGATCTTCTATGTCAATTAAGAGAACCTCTTTTCTCATGGAGATACAACTTGAATGCTTTTATGGTCATGAATTGTTTTTGTATTTAACAAGGTATACTTGTGCTATATACAATCAGTACTGAATATGTACAGTATCTTTATCTAAATATGAATAGGAATGACACATTAAACATTTTGGTGTGGTTGTCAGTGGGCAAAGTGTATGCAGATAGTCCCTGAATCTGCTTACACCTCAAACTTGTATGACCTCAGATGGGTGCAGCTGTCAGTGGACACAGTCTGTGTAACTAGTCGCTGAGTCTGCTTTAACCTCAAACTTGTGTGTCCTCAAATGAATATATACTATTTCTATGTGGTTGTCAATGGATGTAGGGTATGTAGCTAGTCCCTGAGTCTCTTTATGACTCA